>NC_090938.1:771040888-771350888 GCF_040938575.1 Ambystoma mexicanum | reverse complement strand
CTCAGAAGCTCACTGTCTCCCAAGCTCTGGTTCTCTCTCGGTTGGACTTTTGTAACAGCCTCTTTCTAAATCTACCTGCCTGTACTCTCCGCCCTCTACAACTTATCCAGAACAGGACTGCGAGACTTGTCCTTGGCCTCAAGCCCTGGGATCGTATCTCTCCAGCTCTGAAATCTCTCCATTGGCTCCCAGTGGATGCAAGGATTAAATTAAAAACCCTCTGCGTTGTCCACAAGGCTTTCTGGGGCCTGGGTCCAAAATACCTTCAGCTATCCCTCTGCAAATACCTCCCCTCTCGAGCTCTTCGCTCCTCTACCTCTAACTCCCTCCGGGTCAGTCGTTTTTCTAAGAAACAAGCTGGGGGTAGATCTCTATCTTCGGCTGGGGCCTCCCTCTGGAACAGCCTCCCTGCCACTCTAAAACTTGAGGAGAACCATCTCCGGTTCCGAAAGTACCTCAAAACCTTCCTCTTTGCTTCTGCCTTCGCCCCCCTTCTCCCCTGCTGATCTACTCTCTTGGCACTGTGCACCTGGCCACCCTCTGTCCCCTGGGCCCAGGTACCTGCTCTCCCTGCCACCTTCCTGCACTGCCTCCTGGCCACACCTTGCACTGGGGACTGTATCTGTACCCATACAGCCCCCCCCCCATTTTTCCTCTTATTCTGCACTTATTCAGACTTACCCAGTCTGCTGCCTTAAACACAGCACTTGCCACTTGCTGGCTGCCCTACTACAGTTTGCCTCCATGTTCTATTTATTTTCATTTATTTTATTTATCTGCGCTCCTCGGCTCTGCACTTTCCACTCTCCCCCTTCCGTGCACTTTTTCCCTTTTCCCTTTCCCATGCACTTGCGCGTTCTCAATGTCATTGGGCCTAGTAAGATCGGTTTTATGTTGTGTTGTGTTCTCCCTTGTTCCCCTCCCTTGCCTAGTCGCGCTCTGAAACACTTGTGTACGAGCGCGATACAAATAAAATATCATATCATATATTATATCATATAAGGTTAATAGCCGCCAATTATCTTGATCCGGCCAGCCAGCAGGGAGCTTAAACACTAAATGCTCACTGAAGAGCTCTAAACCCTTCCTTGTCAGCAAGTGGCTGATGTGGAGGAACCAGTGTTAGAAGGCAATGAGTTGATAACACTTCGGTGTATTCCGTGGGGAAGAGAAAATTCAATTTGTAATGCGAGCGCTGCAAAGTGCGTGTTTTAAGCCCCAGAACGAAAATAGAAATGAATATATTGCTGTGTTACAAGACCGCTGAGTGCTGACTGGCAACATGGGGGCAGGTGCTAGGGGCCATCCCTGAGGCTCGAGGCCTCTTTTATTTGAAAAGGTTGAAATGCCCTGATGCTGTCCATGGTGAATGGGTATGAATTTTGGGTGTATGTGTATGTATGTATGTATATGTGTGCACGAGAGGCACTTGGCATGTGCAGCATTTTTGTTATGGGCATCGACAAGGCAAATATGAAATATTACATGGCTAGACCCACACTGGCATTTTGGGGCACCCAGTCAAGCCCTTTCTTACTCTGAAGTGACTTTATTCTGGGCATCTTGATAAAGCAAGCATGGTATGTGTTATTTATTGGCTAGATTGTCATTTTTTACTGTTGTCAATGCAGTGAATTCTAAAGACACAGGGCCTCATCACGAGTTTGGCGGTAACCCTTAAATGTGGTGGTAGCGCTATTACCGCCGCATTTAAGGGTCCGCCAAATCACGGCTTTGGCTGATTTCCCCCCAGCTCTTAGCTGTGGGGAAATCTGTTGAAATTTCGCGCTCTTACTGCCGGCGGGAGATCCGCCGGCGGTAAAAGCGTGAAATTTCCCCATTGAGCCCAATGGGGAATGGGGAATTCCCGAATGGGCTCAATGGGGAATGGGCAATACCCGTTCCGCCAAACCCGTGATCCGGCGCTATTAGCGCCGGGGGGTTTGGCGGTAGGGCTATCAACGCCGGGTTACCGCCCAACTCGTGATGAGGCCCACACTGTGGTGTGATAACTTTCAGAAGACTGGCGTGTTTTAATTTTAAAGATATGCCACCAGCATTATGCAAGAGCATCAGCAAGGGATCTTGTGGTGTCGTAGTTTAGTGTTATCCCTCAGAGCCACCATCCACCCTGCCCCTTTCCTTCAGTTGTCATGTCCCCCCAACATTTTTACTAAAGTTACTCCACTGGTAAAGGCTTAATTGCGGGCTGTAAATCAGCTCCTGTTGCATTAAAATGTCCTAACCAAGTGTGCATTCAGCCACTTTATTTATAAATAGTTAGCATGTCCTTGCATCTGTGCCTTGCACTGAATTACTGCTAATAACACGTATTGGCAACCTCAACGGTCTTGGCTCTTTCATAGACATTTTTTTAAATTAAAATGATGTAGTTTAAATATGAACTTTTCATTTATCCATGTCACAATATAATCGTCGTTTTCATAATTTGTACACAGGCTGGTGTCAACTGAGCACAAAAAACGCATAAGTGAAAAAGACGAAAAAAAGTCAATTAAACATTATAGCAGTTAAAGTAGGATAAAGAGTCAGTTGTTTCAATTTATCAAATTGTCCAGTTATAGTATATTATGAAGAAACTGAGTGATTGTGAAAATGAGTTTGTTTGCTTGTCCGTTCATTAGCATAGTCCATCTAGTTTCAGCGTCCAATTGGTCTGAAGAAATTCCGAAGAAGGGACCAAAGAGAGTTCTCCTTTGAGCAAGAGCTGGGCATATCATTACCAGATGATGTAACATTTCTGGTGTTTCAAGATCTTGACAGAAACGGCAATATTGCTCTGTGAAAGGTATTTGTCTGGAATTAGCCAATTTGAATCGTGTGGGTATGGTGTTCAAACTAATTTTCATATAGCTGTCTCTGATTTTTTTGGTCCGGGAACATGGACAAGTATTTGGGGAGTTCATTGATGGCACGTATGTCCAGGGCATTGGAGACTCATGCGGTACGTTCCTTTCTCCTTGTTTGTCTTTATCCAATCGTTCTGCATGAGCTTTCTTTTTGCGTGTTGTGGTCGTAAGATGAACATTTTGATAGAGATGTTCTCTTTAGCCAGTTGTCGCTTTAGGTCGTGTTTCCAAGCTTGTAGAAGAGTATTGTTCATGGCTTCAGGATGGGATCGCAAGATCTGCATGGCTGGTGTTTTCTCGTCAGACATTATTTTGCAGAGTATGTCTAATTGCTTCCATAGGACAATAGAAGCCAGTGATTGGGTTGCTACTTTGTGTCTTATTCCAACCATTGGGTAGTTCAGAGGAAGTCTCAATATGTTTCACCAGAAAATGGCTTTGAGTTTTAACCAATTGATGTTTTGTGCGATGATCATGGATTCACTCCCATAGGTTATTGTGGGAATCAATTTTTGTCTTTAATAGGAGATTATCAGTTTAAATGAAAATTTGCCATATTTTCGATGTAGAAAGCAGCCTTGCCTTGCTAGGGATTGGATTTTCTCTTCGAGGTTGGTTGCCCATTCTTTCTCTGCCTTTGATTGGTTGATGGTTATTCCTAAATATTTGAAGGTGATGACTTCATTCAGTTCGTTGCCATCTAATGTGAATTCAAGAGAGGTTTTCTCCTTGGGTCGTTATTTCGTTAGAGTCATGACTTTAGTTTTTTTTGCATTGATGCGCTCTTCGTTGTGTTCCATGTATTCACCCAGGAGTTGCAAGCTGGTTTGTAGACCAGATGTTTTCTTGTCAAATAATACAATGTTGTCTGCGTACATCATTGCTGGGACGGCAACGGAGTTGATTTTTGGAGGGTTTAGAGAGTTGTTTTGAAAATGATCTTCAAGGTCTGCAGTGAAGAGGTTGTAAATTGTTGCAACAAGGGGGCAACCCTGTTTCATGCTGTTCGAGGTTTGGATGGAGGAGGTGGTTGCTTCTTTTTTAGACAATCAGATGGTTATTGATGTATTGGAGTATAGCAATTTGATTGGCTCAATGATGTCAGCAGGACATTTTCAAGCTGTTAGTTTGTTCCATAGTTTCTGTCTTGAAATGACGTTGAAAGCCATGTTGAGGTCAATGAAGGCTGCGTAAATGATAGTGTTGCTCTTTATTGCTTAGTTTTTAATCAGATTTAGTAATAGCAGATTCACATTAGTACCAATGTTTCCCGTAAAGCCTGTTTGTCATGTGGCAAATTGGTTGTTTTCTGAAGCCCACTTGCTAAGTTTTTTGTGCAAAAGTGAAGCAAACAGTTTTCCTATGGGGTCGAGGAGAGCTATAGGTGGAAAATTAGCCAACTCGTCGCGAGTTCCTTGTTTGAAGATGGTTACTATTGCGGCAGTTTGCCAAGAAGAGGGAATCTGATTTAGTTTGTTGATTAGGGAAAAAAGTTGTTCCTCCAGATTTGCCCAGATCTGGGGGTCCTTCTTGATGATTGCTTTAGAGCGTCCACCCGGGCCCGGGGCATGAGAGGCATTTAGGTTGTGGATCATCTCTACGATTTCTTGCTTGTCCCACGATATATGCCACTTCTTTATGTGGTGATTGACAGGGGGTGTGGAATCCGTTGTACAGGCTTTGTATATGGTGGAAACCTGTTGTATCCATTTTTGTTGGGTGACATTTGCAGTTAGCATGTACTGATGCTGAGAGTTGTTGGTCAGCAGATTCCAGAGCTCTCTCAAATGATGGGTTTTGTATGATGTCAGGATAGCTTCTGCATCATTTTGCAGTAAAGTCGTTTGATGAGATTTCCTCCCGTTAGAATACAAGTGTTTGGTTGTTTGTATTTTTATAATATTGTCTGGATTGATATCTTTTCTCAATAGACGTAGTGTCTTCCGCAGAGCTTTCTTTTTGTCTGCTAATTCTGCATTATATATGTGTTTATGGTTCTTTTTTCTTTGCAGGGGGTTTTGGTAGTGAAAAGGAGTCATAAGCCATTTATAATTCAGCTTATGGGTGTCTTCCATATACGCTTGTTGAAACAGAATGGGTAAATTTGAGGCTTGGATTTGGCTTATTCTTAATCTTGTGGATGAACCGATAATTTCTAGTTGGCTGACCGGTTGATTCAGTCTGTGTTGAGCCAGGCCCGAACCTTGTATTATCAATTGATAGTGATCACTTTTCGCAGTCGGAATAGTGTTTACTTTCACTATTGAGGCATTTAATTCCACAGATAGATAAATAAAATCAATTATTGCGGAGGAGTTTCCTCGTACCCAGGTAGGTATGGTGTTATTTTGATCATCGGTAGCATGTCCTGTTAGGGTGAGATTGCAAATGGGTGTTTCTTTAGTCCATCTTTGCTGATCGTATTGATAAGTCCTTCTGGTCTAGCTATTGACCATTGGAGGCGTGTAGATGTATGTTTAAGTCAACGCAGATAATTAATTCAATGGTTCGATGTTTATCAGTAAGATCATCTATCGTCATGAATACCCCGTCGAGGAAAGTGTCATTGTTGATGCCCGCCAGGTTCCAATATAGATTCATGATTGATATGAGTCTCTCATGTGTCTCCAGGGAGAGGGGAAAGTGTTGTCTGGCATCTTTGATTTGTATTTTTATGATGGTATTTTGTGTCCATGGATTTATGTTCTCAGATCTCACTAAACTCAAGTCTGGATTGATTTTGATCAGGGTAAGTATGCCTGTGGAGGGTCTACCTTGTTTTCTTTGTAGAGCCGGATTGAGAAAGGTTAGGAAACCATCGCAGCAAGGTGTCTCAGTCAGCCATGTTTCTTGGAAACAAATAATATGGTAGGATTCGAATTCCAGAGCCGGTTGGTTAAACAAATGAACATTCTCTCTGGTGTTCCACGAACGTAACAGCCAGTTGATGTTGTCTTTTTTTGATGGTTATGAGTTACGATTCATGTCATAAGAAGTGTTTGTTTGGTGTCTATCATATTCTCGCCTAATCAGGCATTTGCTGTGGTCATAGCTTGCTCTATTAGTGGAATATTCAGAAGGAGAAATTAGGGTTGGTGTTAAAATAGGCATGGCGGCTTGGGCATTTGGTGATCCGCGTTGTGTATTTGCCACCCATTTATCGTCTCTACAAGTATCCTACTGTTCATGGGTTTTTTGAGTTCCCTTCCCATCATTGGTATTTTCTGTGATGTGTTGACATTTAAATCCAAGTTTTAGTAGGATTTTTCCCGCCGATAGAATCTTTTCCATTACAGTAATAGCCCAGAGATCAATTGGAATTTTGTCTAGGGAATGATGGTCCTCCAATGTCACCACCTTAATGTGTTCAGACCAAATTGCTTTCAATTGAGGTATTGCCTGTAAAAGTAGCAAGACATTCGTCCTGTTCAGTATCAGAGGGGCGGATCTGTGAATAAGGTTTTCCAGCCTCAGGCTGTGATGTATTCTTTGAATGAAGGGGTTCACAAATTGAGGTAGACATGGGTCATCAGCTGTTATATGGTCTCTTGCATCCATATTGAGTGCCTGATCGTCCGTGTATCTCGGGGGCCTTTAGTTAGGCTGCATCAGCGGTCGGTGACTTGATGGCTTGTCGTTGGGAGCCGGGGTCGCAATAATAGTTATACTCATTCTTATCAAATAATCTGAGGATACATCTGAGATTTCCTCGCAGGTGGGATCGGATAAGATAGAAATCTCAGATGAATTGGTGATATATTAATCGATGATAACCTGTGCAGATTCGTTAGGATAGATAGATATCTCATGCGTCGCTCAGTCTTGTGGATCCATGTGGTTAGTTAAATTGAGTAGATCCTCTAGGTTAGAGTTGTTGTCTTCATGAATAGTTAAAGGGGACATGATAAGAGTAGGCTGAGTGTTCTGAGGACTGATCTTGATTGGCTTTACCTTGAGCTCTATCGCTTTTCGGGACTCCTGTTGTCTGTTTGCAGGTTGATCTTGAGGTGGTTTTAAGTTCGAGAGAAAAGCTCTTGAACCAGTCTGTTTGTTAGACTTTTTTGAACTTTTCCTTTTATCGGCACCAGTGAGTTTTTGTTTTGGGAGAAAATCTGAAAGGTGTCTGCAGAGTTCTTTATTGGGATATTTATTGTAGGATTAACAATTTTTGGCTTTAATATGAAAAAGTTATCTATTGTGGCCTGTGGGGCCTGTCCGGGTACGGGGAATAGCGATTCCTCTCCTACAGTTGGCTGGGGAGGTATCGGAATGTTTGAGCTATCAGTGAGGTTGATCTTGGCGAGCTGAGTGATCTGTTTCTGTTTCATAGGCATTAGATGTGCACTTGCCAGGCACCGCTATATAATGCTCAGACAGTAAAGTTCTTTGCCAGCTCTTGCAATCTTATGGACAGGAATACCATTATGACAGTGGCTGGAAAATACTTATCCATGACTACACAGAAGCCAAAAACAGTTGGCTTTGACAATGCTGGCTTGATCATGCATGCTATTGGCACTTACCTTGCACTCAAAGCCTTCCTCCTCAGACCAGAGTTAGACACTTGATTTTGACCTTCCTCTTCTAAAGCCCTCTCCCCTGCCCCTTCAGGCCTTGCTTCCAGCACCAAGAACGCCACCCTGGACTGCAGTTCACCAACGGTTTTGCATTCTCCCATTGGTGCCCGTCCCCCTCACGTGAGCACTGCCATCTTTACTATCCTGCCCTTCTGCTCAGCTGGTTCTCCTTGAAGGTAATTAGGCAACAGGCTTGCATTCAACAAATGCTGACTAGGTCCTCCCATCTTGAAGGCTGCTACCTTTACGAGTCCGCTTAATGTTTACCCCATTTGGCTCTCTCCTCCTGGGCCGATTCTAGAAGCAGGCATGTGAGGAATTCGACCATCCGCACGGGAAGAGTGCGCTTGCCTGGGCTTTTTTGTTGTTTAAAAGAATAAATGATGGGAGATCAACCTCTGAAAATATGTGGGGCCATTCCTGCACATATTTTCCACACTCACAGCACAGCAGAAAAATAGTAATGTAATCTGGGAGGACACAGCTTACCAGCGCCGCCATCCCCTGTCATGTGTAGCTGACACATGACAGCTGTACATCAAAAGCCTTTGGCCGTGGGCAGCCTGATTAGAACTTCAAGGCCCCATGGATTTGCATCTCCATTGTCAAACATTGCTGGTGGCAAAGAATACTGAAGAATGTTAATTAGCAGGCCTCAGGGAAGGCCTGGGTGCAGGAAGTAAAAATGGAGACCAGAGACCAACACCTCTTTGTAATGCAATGTGTCAACTTGGGTCTAACACCCTTCCTTGGTATAAAAGGGCAGTGAATGTCCTGTCTGGAACCACTCCTTTCAGAGTTGGGAAGTATGTGAATTGCAGGAGACGAAAGTATGTCTGCAATCCCCAACTTCAAAGGAGGCTCATGTTGTGATCAAGCGCCACATAGGGCTCAGTTAATTAGGGATTCACTTTGATGTACAGCAGACAGGAAGATGGGTGGGACGTAGAAGTATATGTTGTCATACTTCCCCTGTCTGTTGCCAAGTGCTCTGATTCTGACCTGAAGTATAACCGAAGATTGTTGGTGGAGACCCAGGATTGGCTCACTCAAGTTAGGCTTGGCCTACACCAATCCCTGGGCCCCGTTTGGCTTTAAAAGAGGGCCGAGCCCCTCACTGATCAGATCATCTGAAGACTTTGCAAGGAGTAAGAAGAAGGACTCAATTGGACCCGAGCTGAAGGCACAGTTTACCTTACATCTTCCGCCAGTGAATGAAGGCCAGGAGTTCCAAGAGGGAAGCAAGATCCCTCCCCTAAACATCCCCCAGGGAACAGAGGGAGATACCGGACTCAGAGGACCCATCCAGCAGCTCCAGAACCGGTACCCAGCCAGCACACAGCGTGCCCTGCTAGGTTCTGACAGCAAGCTTCCTAGGTGGGAAGTGCCAGAGAGTTTCTGGACAAAGCACAAGGGCGTTGCCTGCTAACACCCTCCTGAGCTTTGGGCCATCTGCTTTGAAAGGACACGAACCCTGTGAAGAAGCTAAGAGGAGTGCCACACATGCATCATCCAGCGTCTATCTTTTTAAGGACAATTTTGAGACAGTCGAGTCCTCGGACCGCATCCGCCTGCACCGTTGACTGTTGCCACGCAGCAGTCGGCAGAGCCGTCCTGGACGCCTCGACCAGAATTCCAGATCAGCCAACCAGCACAGAGACAACGATTCTTGGCCCTGTGCCGCCACGCCAGACAGCCTGCAGACATCCGTCCAGCCTTGCATGCTGAACTGCCTGCCGTCTGGTACCCGCAGCTGTCTCCCGCCACTAACTCTGTCTCAAGGGCTGCAAAGCAGCCTGGAACCACCTCAACGCTGTCGAGCACCACAAACCTCTTCAGCACCAGGTACATTGTGGTTCTGCCCCCCCTGGTCCTTCTCCGAAGGTCTCTAGAGACAGTTACGACCTATTGCCCCTTTGGTATCGAAACCAAATAACCGTGAACAGTAAAACTGATTACTTTAGTAACTACCCTCCTGCCAGTATCCAGAGTGCTTCCCTTTCCTTTGTGAAACTGTCTGTCCTCTGTATTCCTTTTTATTTTACATTTTTAAAGTGCTCACACAGCCCGGAGGCATCAAGGTGCTGTTACAGGAATTGTTTTATTTTTGTTACATAATTTTTTTTTTTGGTGTGTCTTAGTTGCGTATTTATATATCTAAGCGTGGACCCGGGGATCGAACCTGTGTTGCTCTGTGTCCTCTTGCTTCCAAGTCACGCACGTTGCTGCTGAGCTATCCTCCCGGTACAGTGTGGGTTGTAATTTGTAGTGTGCTTGATCTGACTGTTGTAGTAATAACAGATGTGATATTTGTATACAACCTTGACTGGACAGTCCCTTTTATCATTGGGTAATAATTGTATTTTTTCTGTGTTGCCACTAACCAACGATCCAAGACCTTGCAGGGATAAGCCTGACGTTCCGTCCACGTTACCAAAATTGGACAGGGAGGTCTTATAATTCACTTCTATTCCAATCTGTTCGGATCCCTTCTGGCGTACTAGAGGTGTGGGGTGGATTGATGGTTTAGAAACCGATATTCACCCCTGGACGACTGGTGCCCCGGAAATTGATTCATCACAAGGCTACACGGACATAAACCCAGGGCGCACGTGGGAGGGGGCACTGCAGGACAGCCTGTTGAGTGTCCAGCTAAGGAGAGGTGAGATCACGTTCCTTTTACAATCCTTAACCGGCAGAAGCAGCAGAAAATGACTGCGCTGGGAGACAGAAGCCTACCCTGCCCGTGCCAGTCTACCCCCCTCCACCCACCATGAAGCAGACAAGGGCGTAACTGTTGCTCCACATTGTAATGGCTCACACCTGCCAAAAAGTGAGCTAGTCCTTGTGAAACTTAACATCTTGAACAAAGAGTAACAATTACTCCGGAGACACTGGTCAGCCAGGATGAAGGGTTGGGGGCTGAGGGAGGTCTCAAAAGGCATTTTCTTTTTCGTTTAGACAAAGGGGCCAAATACTTCAGGAGGGTGGAGAGGGCTAGGGTGTGGGGTGCTTTGTGGGTGAGGAGACAAAATTAATGGGGCAAACTGGGGCATGATTCTTAAGGAAAGGATGCCTTTGCATTAATGTATGAACTTGCAGCAGGCGACTAGACTCACTTCCATGTGTCTGCTGCTTTTCCATGATCAAGTCAGTGACTTTGTGTCAAAGGGACATCACTTCTCGAATTATATATATTTTTTGTAATCCTTGTTTTCTAGTACAATAATCAAACTAAAACCAAATCTACAGCCCCAGGAAAGCATTGATTTACTGTTTGATAAAATCCCATGAGTTGACTAGAAAACAGGTGCCCTGATGACATGGAGAGGCTCTTCACTGGCACACAGGCTACAAAACCAATTAAGCACATTGGGAGCAACACAGTGTTACCCATTACATGTAATGCTGTTTTCCAAGTTTCAGGCAAAGGGGCCGGAAAATGGAGGGCAAATGGGTTAGAGCAGAGTAAGGTTAGAAGACAGAGGGGATGGTGTTTAACATGGTAAGATAAGAGTAAGGTTAGAACACAGAGGGGATGGTGCTTAACATGGTAAGAGCAGAGTAAGGTTAGAAGACAGAGGGGATGGTGCTTAACAGAGTAAGAGCAGAGTAAGGTTAGCAAACAGAGGGGATGTTGCTTAACAGGGTAAGAGCAGAGTAAGGTTAGAAGACAGAGGGGGTGGTGTATAACATGGTAAGAGCAGAGTAAGGTTAGATGACAGAGGGGATGGTGTTTAACATGGTAAGAGCAGAGTAAGGTTAGAACACAGAGGGGATGGTGCTTAACATGGTAAGAGCAGAGTAAGGTTAGAAGACAGAGGGGATGGTGTTTAACATGGTAAGATAAGAGTAAGGTTAGAACACAGAGGGGATGGTGCTTAACAGAGTAAGAGCAGAGTAAGGTTAGCAAACAGAGGGGATGTTGCTTAACAGGGTAAGAGCAGAGTAAGGTTAGAAGACAGAGGGGATGGTGCTTAACATGGTAAGAGCAGAGTAAGGTTAGAAGACAGAGGGGATGGTGTTTAACATGGTAAGAGCAGAGTAAGGTTAGAAGACAGAGTGGATGGTGCTTAACAGAGTAAGAGCAGAGTAAGGTTAGCAAACAGAGGGGATGTTGCTTAACAGGGTAAGAGCAGAGTAAGGTTAGAAGACAGAGGGGATGGTGCTTAACAGGGTAACTCACACTGTTGGTAACTCACACTGTTTGGTGTTGTAAATGTCCCTACGCAATATCATGCACGTGAGCCATTTTTGTGAAAAACAGGTTTGTACACAGGTAGAAAACAAGTATTAACAAAGCCAATGGTTTTGTGTTGTGTATAGTGAAAAAGTTTACTTTCGTGCTTTGTATTTACATCACATTCCGAGGTCTCACACGATTTGCCTGGTGTTACGATTTGGTGCCCATGTTACCATCATTTGCTAGATTTTGCCGTATGCTCACATACTCACATCTGTAGAGGAGCATGTGGGGGCCTCTTCTCTAGTCCCGCCCCCTCACCACCATCTTATTGGAGTGGTAGACAAAGAGGTACAATTGGGAACCCATGCATGAGTTTATGCGACATGTCCATACCGCGTCAATTGTATGAAAGACGATATGCACTCAGACAGCCATTCAGAAGATACCCTCACGTTCACCAAGAAGGATGGCCAGTGCCAAAGTGCCAGAATGTGGCTATGGGATTAACGCTAAGTAAAAGAATGATGTCATGAATAAGATATATAAACTTATGTTGAAATTATTTAAAAATGCTTAAGACTGAAGTTGTAACTGAAGCATGAAGAGAAACATGTACCTAAAAATGAAGTAATCGTGAATATAAGAAGATGAAGTAACGTGCTGGCCAATCACTGTAAATACGCTGTAACGCATGGTATAAAAAGCATTATGAAGCTTGCTAAAAAGAGGCATATAAACAATGTTTAGGACGGGCATTGGAAGAAAACGGACGATCGCCTGTGTTAAGGAATAAACCCAGCTACCTCAAAATACGACCATGTATTAGGTCACCCTTCAGCCTGGCTATAGACAACAAAGAGTTTCCGCATTTTTTGCTTCTGTTTGGATTGTCTGGTATTGAATACACATTAATCACTTGTCACAAGAGGTGGTGGTTACACAGTGCTCTTTATAGCATTACCTTGTTTTATCATTGCATTTTTGCAATTTACCTTGTTATAATAATTGTGTAAGGGCAAGGTTAAGACTGAGAATTAACCTCCCTGCACACCCAGTATTTGTGAAGAATTTGTTTGCATTTTTGTTTGTTATCTTTACAAATACCTCTTTTTGAATACCACTGATGCATGACTACTAAATGCATCCAGCAGCAAAATAAATTTAAAAGCTGTCTGAATGATATCTATTTTTGTCTGAACTCCTCATTGTACATCTTCACATTTAAAGTGTTTTTGTATTGTCTTGGACACAATAGAAATTACCTAGGCCTACTACAATCAATAAGTAGCCCCCCCCTAAATGTTACACGTCAGAACAGACCCCATTTGTTAACCAAGTACCTCTAGCCCGTTGTTCTGCCGTAGTTGGGCTATCCCTCCAGTTACCAGCACCTCAAAATACGAGCCTAGGATTGCAAATGTAAGAATTCATGAAGAAGCAATTTTCGAGTGAAGGATAAGGGAGTACGTTGGCCCGAAGTCAAGGAGGCTATCTCGAGAGATAGGTGCAAGGCACAAAGGGAGTCGAATGAACAGACCATGTGTGTCAGATATATTTCTGCTAAGATTAGGAGAGACAAGGACATTTGTAGGTGCCAAGTGTTGGACAAATACGAGGGCAAACGCCTATGTGAGGGAGGTGGAGTGAGCAAGTCTTTAAAGGCTAGAGAGGGTAATGGCACCCTGTGTAATAAAATCAAATAACTGTAATTTAGAGTCTGAAATTGCGAAAATTGTGGTCTCCTACACGTGAAGAAGAACTCAAAACAAAGACTATTCATTAGAGCTGGAGTTAAGATAGTACGGTGCTCACACTCCCAAACAGTGAGCAGACTACGAGGTCAACTACAAACGATAGACATTGGCTAAGGATCAGGTCGATGACATACAATGGACTAATTGGGAAAACAAAGAATACGTGGACGCAGCTTGAGCACCTCGGTTTCGTTCTGTTCACGTGCTGCTAAGGAGCTAAAAGTCTAAGGTCTGATAGGGTTGCCAACCAATCAAAAGGCCTGCCACGCACTTTCATATACAATGTTGCTGTTATTAGCCTGCTGCCATATTCTCTGCTATAATCAGTATATGACGTACGTAGAAGTAGCTCAGGCCGTGTCCTACAGACAAGTGACAGGACAGGGGATCAGGAGACACAAGGGAGCACTTGAGAGCAAGAATCAAGACATCAACTGCCTACCGGAGGAAGTTCTAACAGAGAAGAGGCTGCTTCCCCCTATCTTTTCCAGACAAACAATAAGACGGACACCTGCTATTGCAAAAGAATATATCTACAAATAGAGACCACATACCAAGATCACAGCACCACCCGCACTGATGGACGGGCACACGATACAAGGAAGCTATACCTCTGTCTTCAGCCTGCACTCATCATATTACTGCCTACTGCCGTGCACAAGTGTCCCAACCTACTCGGACTCCCCAAGGGACTTGGGATTCTGCTACCGACTACGCTTGAAGCATAGCCGGGTCTGCTCACTGGACATCCTGAAGAAGGTGCTTTGTACTATAAGTACACACATGCACCGAAACGTGAACACACTAGTCAGCATACAGAAGATGACTATGGACAAATTATTTCCAACTCTCTCTTCAAGTAGTGTGTTAATCTATCTTTCTTTGAACACGTTTGTTATTGTAAACAATTAGGGTTGTACATATATTTTTTTCTTCTTTTGATTATGGAATTTTGCACAAAAAGCTGAAAGTGATATAATTTTTCCTTGTTCACATTGAATACATGTGCCACTGTTAATAAGTGTTACTGCACCACACACTTTGACTGTATACATTGTTTTTGCAATATACACTTTTTCTGCTTTGATCTTTTTATTGCTCTACTTTTTTGTTCTGCGTATATAGAGTCCACACTACTACGCGTTTGGCTAAAGTTGTCTTAGTAAGCAGATTCAGAGTTCACCAACACAAAGAAATGTGACTAGTTCCTCGTTTGTCCCCTTGTCTAATACTATGTGACGGTTCAAGCAAGGACAAGGTAGGAACACATTTGGGCCCCATCTCACTAAAGGAGGGGCTCCAATATAAATCTTTATATGGGAAAGGGGACAATTGTCTTTGTTTGCCTACGGACAACTGACAGCCAATGGGATATTAACACATATATAATTCTATCACTCCCGGTGATAGGTTTTATAAAATGCCACATAGGATGACGTCATAAATGACGTATGTGAAAGTATATCAACGCTGTGTAAGCAAATTTAGCTGTGAACATTGAGCATCTACTGTGATAGCGGTCATATCGCACCGGATTTCTTTCAGTGAGATTAAAGCAGTATTTTACCATCTTCCTTTGGTCTGTCCGGTTATTTGGTCTGTGAAGTTTACTGATAATCCCATCTAGCACATAGAGGGGCACTTCAAGGTGCTAGAGCACACATCATATTACATGAACTGCCTTCATATATCAGGGTAATCACAGCATTGCCAGGTGTTCACACAAACAGCCAGCTCTTGCCATCCGATGGCAGCAACTCACGCAGTTTGCTGGGGGATTCAATAAATTGCCTATGTACTTGCATTTTATGCCAGCAATTGCCACCATTTGCCAGATTTTGGCATCATATGCCCAGATACTCATCATTGGGCAGGTATTACCACTATATGCCAAGGTATGCATGCCTTTTTCCAGATATTGGCATCATCTACTGAGGTACCCTCACCAAATGCCAAGGTTTGCCCTCACATGCCCAAGTTCTCAGACCATTTGACAGATGTCATTTGCCTAACCACTTGCATTATATGACAACATGACTGGGTCGCCTCATAGCCTATCTACATCACTCCCTGCTTCCTCTATAGTGCTTTGTAGTAGCTTCAAGGTGCTCTTTGGAGTCCACCCTATAACCCAACCTTAGAGTAAGGATCTGCCCAGTGGCTTCACGTCCACACGCCTCCCACTCTTGTCCGGGAGCGCTATGAACAGCATCTGGGCGCTATGCTGAGCACTATATCAGTAGCTTAACATTAGATACATATTTGAAAGACGTTGTCCTCCGCCTGGTTCCAGCTGCAGTTGTGGTCTCCAATGGTTGGATGAATAGATTCCACAGCAAGAGGAGATGCTTCTATGGCAGCAAAGTCTGGGGGCGTGCCCTACATGAACTTACTCACATACACATGAGATCATTAAATGAATTCCTCTTTGCAGTTTGTTGTCTACGTTTCATGACCATTACATTAAACTTTATTTAACTCAGCAAGTTATTAACTCCAAAGCAAGACCTCCACATGAAAGCGTCCTTTGGGGGAGGCCCAGGGGAAGAAAGAAAGGGTCAAATGGTTGGTATTCAAGCCTCTAATATACAGTTGAAATGGTTGGGATTCAAGCTTCTAATATACAGTTGAAATGGTTGGTATTCAAGCTTCTGATATACAGTTGAAATGGTTGGGATTCAAGCTTCTGAAATACAGTTGAAATGGTTGGTATTCAAGCTTCTAATATACAGTTGAAATGGTTGGTATTCAAGCTTCTGATATATTGTTGAAATGGTTGGTATTCAAGCTTCTAATATACAGTTGAAATGGTTGGTATTCAAGCTTCTGATATATTGTTGAAATGGTTGGGATTCAAGCTTCTAATATACAGTTGAAATGGTTGGTATTCAAGCTTCTAATATACAGTTGAAATGGTTGGTATTCAAGCTCAGGGGCGTTGCTAGGGGGGGGGCTAAGGAGGCTATAGCCCCTGATCTTTTGGTTGTAGCCCCGGATAGAATCTCAGGAGCTACAGCCAAAAGACTAGCTAGCCCCCAGTCCCAACAGTTCCGACATCAGCTTAGCCCCGGGTCTTTTCCAGACCTAGCAACTACCCTGTTCAAGCTTCTGATATATTGTTGAAATGGTTGGGATTCAAGCTTCTAATATACAGCAGAAGGTCTCTGGGCCATGGCTACCTGAAGTGCTTATGGCAAAGAATTTGCACCAGCTCGCTTCAGCAGCGGCCTGCAAAATGTAATTTTGGCCACCTGGAATACAAGAGGTTTTACACACTTGTTAGTATGAAGCAATGTCAAATTTGAGGATTGTGACTTGATGTGCCTACAGGAGACCTGGCTAGGACAGGAACCAAGTGTGGATGGCTTTACAGTAATATGTAATCCTACCAAGGGTGGTCCAAGGGGGAGACTAACATCTGTGCTACTCTTGGCCATCAACACTGGAAATGGCCCAGAGAAGATTAATTGAGAAAATAGAAACCCTTAGATACAGCGAGTGGCATTGAGATGGGTGCCCCCCCCCCCCTTGCTCCCAGAAAAGATCAAAGGCAAAACATAACCATTATTAATCTGCACTGGAACTCGGCAGCGATTGTGGATCGAGACTTTATTGAGGAGGTGATGGATATAATGGATGAAATATATAATAAAGAGGAATCCGGATCGATGATATTATCTGCGGACGTAAATATCACATGTTTTAATAAGATGAAGGACTTGATTAGGGAAGAGTCCTTATGCATGAAGCCTCCAGAAAGAAGAGGCTTGGCACGGCTAGCACTTATCAAATCATGGGATTCATAATTGTTCATTTATAAGACCTTAATACCAGAAGTGGTTTCTAAGCGCCGGATCGGGAATCGAACCTGTGTTGCGGTGTGTTGTCTTGCTTCCAAGACAAACGCGTTGCCCCTGAGCTATCCTTCCTTGGTCAACTAGAGGGAGATAAACCGGGGTGTCTGACAAGGCCACGAGGGGATCAAGTAGCAATACTTGATTACGCTTTTGTTTCAAGGGACCTATTAAAAGACATTAAGAACTTCCAGGTTGTGCCCACTCACCAAAGTGGCCATCATCTTGTGAGAATGTGTTGGCCGGGTGGGGAAGAAAGGCAGGGCCTTGTGTTAAATTCTATTGTGGAGGTATTTTAGGGAATAAAGCAACAATAAAATGTCATGGAAAAACACTGCGAGCCTGATAGCCCAATGCTCTGATGGCCACATGGAATGGGGAAGACCCCATAAAGATTCTGGATTACATTCCAACCCTGCAAAGCTTTGTGGGGGCCAAGCAGGGCTTGGGAGGTGGCCTATTCCGGCATCGCCAGTTCTTCGATAGGGTTGTGCATGAAAAACGGAAAGAGATGAGGAGGGATTTGAGACGAACAGAGAATCATATAGAAATTGGCTAAAATGGCCCAAGGCTACAACGCTGCAGCAAAATGCAGAAGAGATGCCGAGAATGATCGGCAACAATAGTCCCGGTGAGGTCTGGGAGCAAATAAAGAGCAATGCTACGCCCCAGAGGGCAGTACAAACAAACAGGGGTCAGAGAAGAATTGGGGGAGGCTTGACAAATCTCTTCTCAGAAAAAAGAGAGGCGGTCAGCAAGCCTGGAATCAGGGGGCCAGTGAAATGGCCAATTCCACACAGTGAGGGAGATGTTCTGGCCCCGATTAAGAAGCCCACTGGACCCCGAGCTCCGGGACCTGAAGGTCTAACAAAGGAAATGTGGAAGCAGGAACCGGAGCGTCGAGCACATTGCCTGCATATTCTGTATGATCAAATGGTGACATACCCGCTTCATGGAGGAAGGCTACCATAGTCCCAATATTCAAAAAGGGACCATAGGGACGATACAAAAAACTGTCGCCCTATTGCTCTGGACGTTATTGGAAACAAATGTGGGGCATTGGTATTACACAGCTGAATGAGAGGTCCTCGAGGACGGGTCATAATGGTACCTTTCAAGCAGGGTTTGGAAGTGGCCTACGAACGAGTTTGAACATCACTTTCCTAAACCTACTGAAAGGCAGAGCTTTAGAAGGAAAGTCAAGGACATATGTTGCCCTCGACAGTCTCGATAGGACCAGACTGTGGGGGAAATTGGCCAAGTGGAAGTGTCCTGAAGATTAATAGAGCCCCTGAGGGGATTACACACTGCAACACGCATGAGGATCAGATTAAACCCAGCGGGACTGCGATCTCAAAGGATATGTACATTTAGGGGGTGTGATCTGAAGGGATATGTACATTTAGGGGGCTGCGATCTGAAGGGACATGTACATTTAGGGGGTGTGATCTGAAGGGATATGTACATTTAGGGGGCTGCGATCTGAAGGGACATGTACATTTAGGGGGTGCGATCTGAAGGGATATGTACATTTAGGGGTTGTGATCTGAAGGGATATGTACATTTAGGGGGCTGCGATCTGAAGGGATATGTACATTCAGGGGGCTGCGATCTGAAGGGATATGTACATTTAGGGGGCTGCGATCTGAAGGGATATGTACATTTAGGGGGATGCGATCTGAAGGGATATGTACATTCAGGGGGTGTGATCTGAAGGGATATGTACATTTAGGGGGCTGCGATCTGAAGGGATATGTACATTCAGGGGGCTGCGATCTGAAGGGATATGTACATTTAGGGGGATGCGATCTGAAGGGATATGTACATTTAGGGGGGTGTGATCTGAAGGGATATGTACATTTAGGTGCTGCGATCTGAAGGGGTATGTACATTTAGGGGGCTGTGATCTGAAGGGATATGTACATTTAGGGGGCTGTGATCTGAAGGGATATGTACATTTAGGGGGCTGTGATCTGAAGGGACATGTACATTCAGGGGGTGTGATCTGAAGGGATATGTACATTTAGGGGGTGTGATCTGAAGGGACATGTACATTTAGGGTGCTGCGATCTGAAGGGATATGTACATTTAGGGGGTGTGATCTGAAGGGATATGTACATTCAGGGGGCTGCGATCTGAAGGATATGTACATTTAGGGGGCTGTGATCTGAAGGGACATGTACATTTAGGGGGCTGTGATCTGAAGGGATATGTACATTTAGGGGGTGTGATCTGAAGGGATATGTACATTTAGGGGGTGTGATCTGAAGGGATATGTACATTTAGGGGTTGTGATCTGAAGGGATATCTACATTTAGGGGGCTGTGATCTGAAGGGATATGTACATTTAGGGGGCTGCGATCTGAAGGGATATGTACATTTAGGGGGCATGAACAGGTTGCCCTCTAGCACCTGCGCTTTTCACTCTTTTCATATCAGACTTGGGGGTTACATTAAATCAGGCAAAACGCTTTCCTCCACGCTTAGGGGGGAAACCAATCGGCTGGCTGCTGTATGCAGACGATTGGGTCCTGATGGACCAAACCACAATGGGACGGCCGCGGCAGCTAGCCAAACTGGATGAGTATGTTGAAGAAAACCATCTTGTGATGAATACACAAAAAAACAAAATTGTAATCCTACAACCAGGCCACAGGAGGTGAAGATCGCTCTTTGTGTGGCGGTTGAGCGTGGCACGGATTGAGCAGGTAGAGGCATTGAAATATTTGGGCATTTTTGTGAGGTCGAGGCTCACAGTGAACACATCTTAAGGAATAAAGCAAAGATGCTGGCAAGCCAGGCACAAATATTGGCCAGAAAATTCTGCACATTTTCAACACTCCCTTTGTTGCAGAATTACAAACTAAAAGTGTCTGCCGGCTCAGCATCCCTGCTGTTCCTACCGGAAACACTATGGCCTGTGTTGGAGAAGAGTTCTGGGCATGCCCAGATCAACACCCATTCCCATGGTACAGCGTGAGCTCGGCCCACTCTCCCTAGAAGCAATGGTCCAATGGAAGAAGCTGCCCTGTTTAGGAAACGTGTTGCAATAAATCCCCCTGCCATCTTTCAGATTCTGGAAACAGAGCCGGATAAGGGTGGAGATGCCACATTGAAGCCCCGGGGAGACTCCGGTAGAGAAGCATTGACTACGGGCTGCGTCTCAGAGGAGGATTTAACAGGAAATCCAAACACGGTTACATTGGAGCTTTGGAGATCAGACTGGATCAATACATTGGAAGAAGCAAACACGGTCAAACTCTTCCAACATGTGAGCCACGAGGCGAGGGCCTGTGGCACACTTCCCAAATCCTTGATTACGTTTCCGAATAGCCATCGTAGGAATCAATTTATGAGACTGCGGCTGAATTTATTACCAACTAAAGAGCTATTATCTACCAGGTTAAGGACCCGGCCGAGAGACACGAAATGTAGATTTTGTAGTAAAGAGGGTGTGGCCGAAACTTTATATCATATTTTGCTATTTTGCACAAGTTTAACCGATCTAAAGACAAGGCACTTTAAACACGTTCTAGATAGATTCAGCACTTTAAACACGTTCTAGATAGGTTCAGCACTTTAATGTTCTAGACAGATTAAGCACTTTAATGTTCTAGATAGGTTCAGCACTTTAATGTTCTAGATAGGTTAAGCACTTTAATGTTCTAGAAGGAAGGTGAGTGGAGCAGCAGCGCGCGATCCCTTTTTTTCTAAAGAAAACACTGTAAAAGTGTTTAGATTCCCTGTGTGCCTCTCGTGGCCCAGCCACCATTTCCTGGTCTCTCCCCTTCCTCCCGCCTCCCATCCCGCCCACTAGCAAGTGATTGGCTGCACAGCTAGCAGCTCCTGGGCCTAGCGTTTCGAGCGCTGCAGCCCACTTCATTTCCTTATCTAGAAGGAAGGTGAGTGGAGCAGCAGCGCGCGATCCCTTTTTTTCTAAAGAAAACACTGTAAAAGTGTTTAGATTCCCCGTGTTCCTCTCGTGGCCCAGCCACCATTTCCTGGTCTCTCCCCTTCCTCCCGCCTCCCATCCCGCCCACTAGCAAGTGATTGGCTGCACAGCTAGCAGCTCCTGGGCCTAGCGTTTCGAGCGCTGCAGCCCACTTCATTTCCTTATCTAGAAGGAAGGTGAGTGGAGCAGCAGCGCGCGATCCCTTTTTTTTCTAAAGAAAACACTGTAAAAGTGTTTAGATTCCCCGTGTGCCTCTCGTGGCCCAGCCACCATTTCCTGGTCTCTCCCCTTCCTCCCGCCTCCCATCCCGGCCCCCGCCCCTGAATGGTTGTTGCGGCGAGGCAGCGTCGGTGCTCCGACCCGCTTCCTGCACCTACTTCCCATCCTAGGAGCAAGTGAGTCAGTCCCCACTTCCCCTCCTCTTAAACCTCTTCCTGATCCCATCCCTCCCGCCCACCCCTCCTCTGATAGACCCCTTGATCTTTATCACTGGTCCTCCCAGGGCAGCCCTCTGCCCGGCAGCCCCCAGCGGCTAAGGGCCCCAAGGGCAGCTCCAACAGAGACGGCTCCAAGATGTGTCTGCAGGTGTCCGCAGGGGAAGCCAATAAAGCCAGCAACTAACAGACACCACCAAAAACCGTGAGTGTGGTGTGGGTGGGGAGTAGAGCAATCACTCCACTCCTGAAAGCCATTGCCACTCTATCTTACATCCTAATAAGATATACTGCCATAATGTTAGCATGCCCACAATTAGTTAGAACTGTGAAAGTTAGCATGTCCACTCTTAGATGGAATTGTGAAAGTTAGCATGTCCACTCTTAGATGGAATTGTGAAAGTTAGCATGTCCACTCTTAGATGGAATTGTGAATATTATCATGCCCACACTTAGTTAGAACTGTGAAAGTTAGCATGTCCACTCTTAGATGGAATTGTGAAAGTTAGCATGTCCACACTTAGATGGAATTGTGAATATTATCATGCCCACACTTAGTTAGAACTGTGAAAGTTAGCATGTCCACTCTTAGATGGAATTGTGAAAGTTAGCATGTCCACTCTTAGATGGAATTGTGAAAGTTAGCATGTCCACTCTTAGATGGAATTGTGAAAGTTAGCATGTCCACTCTTAGATGGAATTGTGAAAGTTAGCATGTCCACTCTTAGATGGAATTGTGAATATTATCATGCCCACACTTAGTTAGAACTGTGAAAGTTAGCATGTCCACTCTTAGATGGAATTGTGAAAGTTAGCATGTCCACTCTTAGATGGAATTGTGAAAGTTAGCATGTCCACACTTAGTTAGAACTGTGAAAGTTAGCATGTCCACACTTAGTTAGAACTGTGAAAGTTAGAATGTCCACTCTTAGATGGAATTGTGAAAGTTAGCATGTCCACACTTAGTTAGAACTGTGAAAGTTAGCATGTCCACACTTAGTTAGAACTGTGAAAGTTAGCATGTCCACTCTTAGATGGAATTGTGAAAGTTAGCATGTCCACTCTTAGATGGAATTGTGAAAGTTAGCATGTCCACTCTTAGATGGAATTGTGAAAGTTAGCATGTCCACACTTAGTTAGAACTGTGAAAGTTAGCATGTCCACACTTAGTTAGAACTGTGAAAGTTAACATGTCCACTCTTAGATGGAATTGTGAAAGTTAGCATGTCCACTCTTAGATGGAATTGTGAAAGTTAGCATGTCCACACTTAGTTAGAACTGTGAAAGTTAGCATGTCCACACTTAGTTAGAACTGTGAAAGTTAGCATGTCCACTCTTAGATGGAATTGTGAAAGTTAGCATGCCCACACTTAGTTAGAACTGTGAAAGTTAGCATGTCCACTCTTAGATGGAATTGTGAAAGTTAGCATGTCCACTCTTAGATGGAATTGTGAAAGTTAGCATGCCCACACTTAGTTAGAACTGTGAAAGTTAGCATGTCCACTCTTAGATGGAATTGTGAAAGTTAGCATGCCCACACATAGTTAGAACTGTGAAAGTTAGCATGTCCACTCTTAGATGGAATTGTGAATATTATCATGTCCCCACTTAGTTAGAACTGTGAAAGTTAGCATGTCCACTCTTAGATGGAATTGTGAAAGTTAGCATGTCCACACTTAGTTAGAACTGTGAAAGTTAGCATGTCCACTCTTAGATGGAATTGTGAATATTATCATGCCCACACTTAGTTAGAACTGTGAAAGTTAGCATGTCCACTCTTAGATGGAATTGTGAAAGTTAGCATGTCCACACTTAGTTAGAACTGTGAAAGTTAGCATGTCCACTCTTAGATGGAATTGTGAATATTATCATGCCCACACTTAGTTAGAACTGTGAAAGTTAGCATGCCCACACTTAGTTAGAACTGTGAAAGTTAGCATGTCCACTCTTAGATGGAATTGTGAAAGTTAGCATGCCCACACATAGTTAGAACTGTGAAAGTTAGCATGTCCACTCTTAGATGGAATTGTGAATATTATCATGTCCCCACTTAGTTAGAACTGTGAAAGTTAGCATGTCCACTCTTAGATGGAATTGTGAAAGTTAGCATGTCCACTCTTAGATGGAATTGTGAAAGTTAGCATGTCCACACTTAGTTAGAACTGTGAAAGTTAGCATGTCCACCCTTAGATGGAATTGTGAAAGTTAGCATGTCCAATAGCCTCTCTGTGATTCTAGAAATGTGCCCAACAGCCCCCCTGAATTTAGAAGTTTACCCAATAACCTCTCTGTGAATTTAGAAGTCTCTGAAAGGGCATGTAACCCATCATATCTCACCAACACGCTTACTCTCTCCTTACATCACCACTCAAATAGAACACAGAGATACTATGACACCATTCGGTATAGCTGTTCTCATATCAACATTTGCTGCTCACCCCACATCACTCTAAGTAATCACTGCTGGTTACGCACCCCCCAGCGAGGCGTTCTCCTCAGGCCTAACGCAGCCACATCCGATCTGGATGAATCCTGCCAGAACGAACACATACTCCTGACCTCTCAACCACCACACCTACCGCTAGAAAGCAGCTATTACACCGATACCGCACGAGCTGTACACATACCCGGTGCTCACACGCACCTTTTTGACTCTCTCTACTCTCTCTACTGATATGAACTTCGGTTCCCAAGGGCGTTCAACCTACCAGCGCCTTCAGACCATACCAATGGTATATAAGGCGCTATATAAGTGCAAAATAACAATAACAATAACAATAGGTCCAGCACTTTAATGCCTAATGAATGGCGGGCTATTCTTGTTGGTGGAGAAATGATGTCATTGGTTTTAGCTACTGGGACATTTTTAGAGTGTATTTTATACAAGAAAGACATTTTACAGTAGAAATGGTATTTTCATACTGGATTTTTATTTGGAAATTGGTTTTAAAATGTTATCTATACTGGATGAAATAAATGTTAAAAGGTCTGCAATACACCAAAGGCAAATAACAAATAAATACAATGTTATACGGCTTGGGAGGGATGGTAGTGCAGGGTTTGCGCATACGACCAAACATGCCCCATTCCCTTGGGGGGGGGTTAAGATGCCAGACATAGTATGGGTCGATAGGATGCCAGACGTAGTATGTACTTTGCGTTTCATGACTTGGATTTCCCTATTACACGTCCAGGGCTTCAAGTCCCAGAAAGCAAAGGAAAATCAGGCCTGGCTCAACAGCTCCTGAATGGAGCGGGTCACTTTGGCATGAGTGCTTCGCCTTCCGTGCATTATTGTCTAGTAACTGCCCAGCTCTCCTCACACACATCTGCACACCCTAAAGACTCTAGCCTCAACCCATCGAGTGTGTATCCTGGAATGTGGTTAGCCAATAGGCTCTGCTCAGCTTCCAGTGAATGTGAATGAACCCAGACGCCTCAGTCACCAAAAGCAAACTCCTCTGTTTGGATATCACTCGATCGCTGGAGCGTGTTCTCGCGAGATCGCACTTAACGAGATTTCGCGAGCCCACGCTCCGCGGGAAAACGTTTCCCGCCTGAGAGCTGGCAGCCCGCCAGATGAAGCGGTCGCACCACAGCGCTGCTCCTGATGAGGAGCCGAGAAGGCAAGAACTTCCAGCAGCCGTACAGCCCAGCTTCTAGGGTGTAACACCACAGCCACAGGAGGTTACCTGGGGGCCCTAGAAGCTTACAGCGTGCCACCCTAGTGCACCCACTTCCCTCAGTGACTCAACTGGGGAAGTCCTGAACTTAACTGAACTGTAAGTACGTGCTTGATGAGAACTTGGACATATACCAGTCCACACCAGTTGTTATCTAATAAAGTAGAGTAAATTCACTACAGCGTCCTGTCGTCCTTCAAGGCCACAACATAATTGGCGACGAGGATACCAAAGACCCCACGGCCTCACCATGCAAGGCGCCACGCCGCCCCCTGCCTTTCTCCCGTCACCGGGGACACCAGCAATTCCATGGATGCAGTGGGAGCCCCTGTTCTCCACCTATCTGGAAGCGATAGGCAGCACGCGGCATGCCCCCGTGAGGAAGAAGGCGATGCCGTTAAATGCGTTGGCGGTTGAAGGACAGCGCATTTTTGCTGGGTTGAAGGAGATATCTGCGGCCGATGATGACGACGACGACGTCTACAAGGAAGCGACCCGTCGCATTGTGAAGAGGTTCACCAATAAGGAGAACGTTGTACTGCACAGACTGAGGTTCTACACCCGCAAACAAGAAGGGAGCGAACCCGTGGACGACTACATCACCAGGATGAGGGAGCTGGCCTCTCTTTGCGCCTTTGGCGAATACGCAGAACAGGTCATCTGCGATATTCTCGTCGTTCACACCAACTCTAGGAAAGTGCAGGACAAGTTCATACAAGAAAAGGAGGTCACCCTTGACAAGGCCATCCAAATTGCTAGGGCGGAGGAGGAAACCTCCAGCAGACGCAAAGAGGCGGGAAGTCACCTGCCCGCGCCCAAACTTGCGGCGCTACAATGGAGAGGGCGCAGAGACAAGCAGTCCCGGGACGGCCCCAGAGACAAAGGTCCCAGGCAAAAGGAGGCACCCAAATGCTATAGATGCGCCAGCACCAAGCACATGGCGAATGATCGCGACTGCCCCGCCAGGAATAAGGAGTGCTCTAAGTGTGGACGCATCGGCCACGTGGCTCAGGCATGCACGTGGCGGGAGAAGACGGTTTCCCATGTCGATGGTGACTGCGTTTCAAGCGACGATGACGACCAGCAGGACAGACCCATGGTGGTCATGGTCAACGCTCCCCAGGCCAGGAGGGAAAAGCCCCACTGCACCATTAAAGTTGACGGAATGGAAACGCGCATCATGGCAGACTCGGGATCCGACCTACCAATCCTCCCCATCAACACGTACAAGGAGATGATGGGTCGAGCACAAGTAGAGATCAGAACGACCAGGCAAAAGCCGACGGTGTTCGGTGGTGCAACTGTCGACCTTTTAGGCTACATCAAAGCCCGGATCGAATTCAAAGGGAGGTCCACCACCACCAAAGTGTATTTTTCACCCAAAGGCCCAGCTGTACTGGGATGGGACGATCAACGCAAACTCAGCATGAAACTGGATCCCAGCACTCCGGAACAGGTTCTCATGGTCTCCTCAGGAGCAGCGCTGAACTTCAAGGAGATGTTCCCGGACCTGTTCTCCGAGAACCCAGGGAAGGTGAGAAACTATGTCCACAGGATTCGCCTAAAACCCAACGCCATACCGGTGAAACACAAAGTCAGGGCAGTTCCTGCCACAGCGAGGCCCGCATTGGAGGCCCACCTTCGGAAGATGGTCAAAGAAGGAACCATCGAGACCGTGGAATCCTCACAGTGGTTGAGTCGAGTAGTTTTGATCAAAAAGAAATCCAGCAACGACCTTAGGATCTGCATCGACCTAAGAAGCCTCATTCTAGAGGTGATCACAGATAGCTTTCCACTCCCCAGTATCAATGAGATCGTCCTCATGATGAAAGAGGCGTCAATCTTCACTAAGCTGGACATGCGTGATGCCTATCACCAGATTCCCCTGCACAAAGCCTCTCGCCCCCTTACAGCGTTCATCACGCCCTTCGGCACCTTTCAGTATACCCGCATGCCATTTGGGTTGTCATCGGCGGCATCCGCATTTCAGAGAATGATGAACTCCTTACTCAAGGGACTCACAAATGTTTCCTTCTTTCAAGATGATATCCTTGTGTATGCCAGAGACAACGAGACCCATGACAAGGCACTCAAGGCTGTCTTGAGGAGGCTTCAAGAGGAGGGCATTCACCTACGCCATGAAAAGTGTGTCTTCGGAGTGAACAAGGTAGAATACCTTGGGTACTGCATTTCAAGTGACGGCGTTAGTCCCAAGAAGGACCTCATGCAGGCCATAACAGAAGCCCCGGCTCCGGTGTCCAAAGAGGAGCTACGCTCATTCCTGGGCCTAGCGGAGTACTATGCCAAATTCATCCCCAGATTCTCCGAGACCACGTCTCCCATGAGGGAGCTTCTGAAGAAGGGGGCAGCCTACTGGTGGGGTTCGGAGCAGAACGAGGCGTTCCGGGAAATCAAAAAGAGAATCCTACATGCGCCGCGCCTGAAACCATACAACCCGGAATGGGACACCTGCATTACCACAGACGCCAGCGCGTATGGCCTGGGGGCCACCCATACCCAGTAGAAGGGAGACGCTGAGAACATTGTGGCGTTTGCATCCAAAGCGTTATCCGCATCGGAGAAGAATTACTCCACGGTCGAGAAGGAAATGTTGGCATGTGCATGGGCCATCGACTACTTCAGATCGTACGTATGGGGGACGAGATTCAAACTGGCCACCGACCACAAACCCCTCATCCACATGTTGAGCCCGGGTGGCACCAAGACAGCCACCCCGAGGCTGGCCAGGTTCGCCGCAAAGCTTCAAGAATACACGTGCGAAATAGCACACATTGCGGGGTGGAAAAATGCACAAGCGGACTGCATGTCCAGACTCCTTAGCCAAAGAGCCCCCGACACCACGTTCCTGGAGGATGAGTGTGTCGTAGCCTCCATCAGTGACTTGAGGAACGGCGAATACATGGACCTGAGTGAGCGCCACTGGCGGGAGGAGTTCGAACAGGACGAGGCCCTACGGCACGTCAGCACCTGGGTTCGCGAGGGATGGCCCAACGAGAGAGCGATCCCCGAAGGCCTCCGCCCCTACTGGAAAGTGAACAAGGAAATCTCCACCATGAACAGTCTCATCTTCAGAGGCGATCAAATCATCCCGCCCAGCGGAATCCGCAAAGTGATAATGTGCAGGGCACATTCAGGCCACCTGGGGTGCAACATGACGCAGGATACGCGACGCCTACTGGTGGCCAGGCATGGACCAGGACATAAGACAAATGGTCGAAAGGTGCCACGAGTGCACCAACAGTGACAAGCGCCTAACCTTGAGGCAAGCCCCCATGCTGTCCACCGAAGTGCCCAAAGGGGTGTGGCGAAAGCTAGGTTTGGATTTCATTGGGCCCCTGGACAACATGCCCCCAGAGCACAGATATGGGATAGTCATGGTTGATTACTTCTCCAAATGGGTAGAAGCTGACTTCACGTCAGACATCACCACAAGCACAGTCATTGAAACACTCACCGCCGTATTCCAGCGGGAAGGTCTACCAGAAGAACTCGTCACAGACAACGGAGTCCAGTTAGTCTCCCAAGAAATGGAGAAGTTTCTCAAGCTCAACAGCATTCGACAACGGAGAGCAAGCCTGTACCACCCACAGGCCAATGGCCTGGTTTAGCGAGCAAACCGCTTCATCAAAGGGGCACTACAACTGGCTCATGCCTCGGGCTCTGACCCGTACAAGACGGTCAAGGAAGCAGTAGCGGCACACCGCCTCACCCCCAACGCCGTCACTGGCTTCTCCCCATTCCATCTGCTGAGGGGGAGAAGGGCCGCATCCTCACTGGTACCACCCTGGCTCCATCAAGTGAGGGCTGACGAAGACGTGAACATGGACGACGTAGCGTTTCGCATGTGGCGCAACAAAGAAGCCATGAAGGCCCAAGGGGACTTGCGTCGAGCCGCTCGACACACAGCAATTAACAGAGGTGACCTGGTAAAAATACGCCTTCCCCACAAAGACAATGAGACCGGCTCCAAGTACAGCAGTCCCATAGAAGTCATGGAGAGAGGGTCAAACCACATCTGCACCAGCGATGGAAGGAAATGGAATCTGGAGAGGGTGGCCATGTACCGTAGGAGGGAAGACGTGGAACAACCACACTGGGACACCGGAGAAGATCAAGACCGCCAAGGGACATCCGAAAACCCTCGCCGCTCAGAAAGAGGTGTCTTGGAGCCACACCAGGGCAACGAGTACTCAAGCTCCGACTCTCCAACTACACCCAGGGAGTCACAGCGAAGAGCAAGGGAAGAAGAACTTGAATCACCGCATCTTCTCAAGGGCACTCCAGCAATCCTGCCCCATATACAGATCTAAGCAGACCTCAGACAGAGAGAAGAAAACCCAGCAAGTTTGCAGACTTTGTCATGGAATGACCATGCATCCTTTTTCCCAGCAAAGGAGGTGTGTGGGGATATCACTCGATCGCTGGAGCGTGTTCTCGCGAGATCGCACTTAACGAGATCTCGCGAGCCCACGCTCCGCGGGAAAACGTTTCCCGCCTGAGAGCTGGCAGCCCGCCAGATGAAGCCGTCGCACCACAGCGCTGCTCCTGATGAGGAGCCGAGAAGGCAAGAACTTCCAGCAGCCGTACAGCCCAGCTTCTAGGGTGTAACACCACAGCCACAGGAGGTTACCTGGGGGCCCTAGAAGCTTACAGCGTGCCACCCTAGTGCACCCACTTCCCTCAGTGACTCAACTGGGGAAGTCCTGAACTTAACTGAACTGTAAGTACGTGCTTGATGAGAACTTGGACATATACCAGTCCACACCAGTTGTTATCTAATAAAGTAGAGTAGATTCACTACAGCGTCCTGTTGTCCTTCAAGGCCACAACATCCTCCCTCCCAAATCTCTAAACACTCCCTAATAGGGTTCCCCCCTTGACTTCCCGCCAGTGGCGGCTGCTTATTCAGGGCAGAGATGGGGGTGCAGTTAGCGTAATGCATTATGTAGGAGGCTGGCAGTGCTATCGATATGGCCCCACCAGTATTCATGTGTGCGCAAACAGCGCAGTGTAAGGATCTGCGGCATAGCAACAGAGGTTACTTACTTTCATTGGCTGTGTGTCAGCCAATTAAATTCGTTATGAGTGTGGATGGGGTCACGTGGGTCGGCGGCCGCACGCACGGCAGTTGTTGTAGAGTAGGGCGGTGCGGCCTAGCCGCCCGCCTGCAGCTCCGCCCCGCCCCCCCATGCCACGTGCGCCCGGTGCGGCCTAGCGCCACCGCCTGACAGCCCCGCCCTGCCACGTGCGCACGGTGCGGCCTTCCCTGAGCCAGACAGCCCCCTGCCATGCCACGTGCACACGGTTCGTCCCTTCCCTGAGCCAGACAGCCCCCGCCATGCCACATGCGCATGGTGCGGCCCAGCAGCCCCCGCCATGCCACGTACACACGATGCGGCTAGGCCTGAGCCAGGCAGCCCCCGCCATGCCACATGCACGTGGTGCGGCCTTGCGCTGCGTTCAACTTGTAGACCCCGAGTCCTCCGATTCCGACCAGTAAAGTAAGTAAAGGTGTGTGTACTAGAGAGCATGGGGGCAGTGGGGGAGGGAGGGGGGATCCTAGTCAGCGTCAATGACTTTGGAATGCTTAGTACTGATCTTCACATCAGCTCCTGCCAGCACCTAATGCATGTAGTCCCAGTTCAACAGCGCTCTCAGGGTCTGCTGTTGATGAATGGCCTTTGCAACGCACAAAAATCTGTGCCCATGTCACCCCCCTTTATATGACAAAACTTTAAAATGATAACATATATCTGCTGGGTGTTTCCTGCTCCCAGTATCCCCTCCTGCTCCCAGTTTCCCCTCCTGCTCCCAGTATCCCCTCCCAGCATCCCCTCCTGCTCCCCACCTTCCTAAATCAGAACTGGCCATGCAGAATGGCATCCCCTCTCTCCCAGCATCTCCTCGCGCTCCCAGTATCCCCTCCTGCTCCCAGCATCCCCTCGCGCTCCCAGTATCCCCTCCTGCTCCCAGCATCCCCTCGCGCTCCCAGCATCCCCTCACGCTCCCAGCATCCCCTCCTGCTCCCAGCATCCCTTCCTGCTCCCAGCATCCCTTCCTGCACCCAGCACCCCCTCCTGCTCCCAGAATCTCTTCCTGCTCCCAGCATCCCCTTTTGCTCCCCACCTTCCTAAATCAGAACTGGCCATGTAGAATGGCATCCCCTCTCTCCCAGTATCCCCTCCCGCTCCCAGCATCCCCTCCCGCTCCCAGCATCCCCTCCCGCTCCCAGCATCCCTTCCTGCTCCCAGCATCCCCTCCTGCTCCCAGCATCCCCTCTCTCCCAACATCCCCTCGCGCTCCCAGCACCCCTTCCTGCTCCCAGCATCCCTTCCTGCTCCCAGTATCCCCTCCTGCAGCCAGCACCCCCTCCTGCTCCCAGAATCTCCTCCTGCTCCCATCATCCCCTCCTGCTCCCCACCTTCCTAAATCAGAACTGGCCCTGCAGAATATGTTCTGTTTATTTGATCAGGAAGCCCGCAGTGCTGTCTACGTTCGCGTAGCACATTGTTCACACCTGTTTTTGATGTAGTTGCAAGTTGCTTTGCCCCATAAAAGCAATGAAAGAATATGGAAATGTTTTAATATTTTGGGACAGTTCTACAGTAAGTCACACAACCCCTAGTGCGTTGCCCACTGCTTAGTGTGCTACTACTGGCCCACCCGAGCGTTGCCATCCTTGACCTCTAAGCCCCAGTGTGGTGCCCAGTGCCCAGAGCGCTACTACTGGCCCGCCACGAGCTTTGCCATCCTTGACCTCTAGGCCCCAGTGTGGTGCCCACTGCCTAGAGTGCTACTACTGGCCACCACGAGCGTTGCCATCCTTGAACTCTAGGCCCCAGTGTGGTGCCCACTGCCTAGAGCGCTACTACTGGCCCGCCACGAGCTTTGCCATCCTTGAGCTCTAGGCCCCAGTGTGGTGCGCACTGCCTAGAGTGATACTACTGGCCCGCCACAAGCTTTGCCATCCTTGAACTCTACACCCCAGTCTGGTGCCCACTGCCTAGAGTGCTACTACTGGCCCGCCACAAGCTTTGCCATCCTTGAACTCTACACCCCAGTCTGGTGCCCACTGCCTAGAGTGCTACTACTGGCCCCCACGAGCATTGCCATCCTTGAGCTCTAGGCCCCAGTGTGGCCCACTGCCTAGAGTGCTACTACTGGCCCGCCACGAGCTTTGCCATCCTTGAGCTCTAGGCCCCAGTGTGGTGCCCACTGCCTAGAGCGCTACTACTGGCCCACCACAAGCTTTGTCATCCTGGAACTCTAGGCCCCAGTGTGGCCCACTGCCTAGAGCGCTACTACTGGCCCGCCACGAGCTTTGCCATCCTGGAACTCTAGGCCCCAGTGGGGTGCCCACTGCCTAGAGTGCTACTACTGGCCCGCCACGAGCGTTGCCATCCTTGAACTCTAGGCCCCAGTGGGGTGCCCACTGCCTAGAGTGCTACTACTGGCCCCCACGAGCATTGCCATCCTTGAGCTCTAGGCCCCAGTGTGGTGCCCACTGCCTAGAGTGCTACTACTGGCCGCCACGAGCTTTGCCATCCTTGAGCTCTAGGCCCCAGTGTGGTGCGCACTGCCTAGAGTGATACTACTGGCCCGCCACGAGCTTTGCCATCCTTGACCTCTAGGCCCCAGTGGGGTGCCCACTGCCTAGAGTGCTACTACTGGCCCCCACGAGCGTTGCCATCCTTGACCTCTACACCCCAGTGTGGTGCCCACTGCCTAGAGTGCTACTACTGGCCCGCCACGAGCTTTGCCATCATTGAGCTCTAGGCCCCAGTGTGGTGCCCACTGCCTAGAGCGCTACTACTGGCCCGCCACGAGCTTTGCCATCCTGGAACTCTAGGCCCCAGTGGGGTGCCCACTGCCTAGAGTGCTACTACTGGCCCGCCACGAGCATTGCCATCCTTGAGCTCTAGGCCCCAGTGTGGTGCCCACTGCCTAGAGTGCTACTACTGGCCGCCACGAGCTTTGCCATCCTTGAGCTCTAGGCCGCAGTGTGGTGCCCACTGCCTAGAGTGCTACTACTGGCCCGCCACGAGCTTTGCCATCCTTGACCTCTACACCCCAGTCTGGTGCCCACTGCCTAGAGTGCTACTACTGGCCCGCCACGAGCTTTGCCATCATTGAGCTCTAGGCCCCAGTGTGGTGCCCACTGCCTAGAGCGCTACTACTGGCCCGCCACGAGCTTTGCCATCATTGAGCTCTAGGCCCCAGTGTGGTGCCCACTGCCTAGAGCGCTACTACTGGCCCGCCACAAGCTTTGCCATCCTTGAGCTCTAGGCCCCAGTGGGGTGCCCACTGCCTAGAGTGCTACTACTGGCCCGCCACGCGCTTTGCCATCCTTGACCTCTATACCCCAGTGTGGTGCCCACTGCCTAGAGTGCTACTACTGGCCCCCACGAGCATTGCCATCCTTGAGCTCTACACCCCAGTCTGGTGCCCACTGCCTAGAGTGCTACTACTGGCCCCCACGAGCATTGCCATCCTTGAGCTCTAGGCCCCAGTGTGGCCCACTGCCTAGAGTGCTACTACTGGCCCCCACGAGCATTGCCATCCTTGAGCTCTACACCCCAGTCTGGTGCCCACTGCCTAGAGTGCTACTACTGGCCCCCACGAGCATTGCCATCCTTGAGCTCTACACCCCAGTCTGGTGCCCACTGCCTAGAGTGCTACTACTGGCCCCCACGAGCATTGCCATCCTTGAGCTCTAGGCCCCAGTGTGGCCCACTGCCTAGAGTGCTACTACTGGCCCGCCACAAGCTTTGCCATCCTTGAACTCTAGGCCCCAGTGTGGTGCCCACTGCCTAGAGCGCTACTACTGGCCCGCCACGAGCATTGCCATCCTGGAACTCTAGGCCCCAGTGTGGCCCACTGCATAGAGTGCTACTACTGGCCCGCCACAAGCTTTGCCATCCTTGAACTCTACACCCCAGTCTGGTGCCCACTGCCTAGAGTGCTACTACTGGCCCCCACGAGCATTGCCATCCTTGAGCTCTAGGCCCCAGTGTGGCCCACTGCATAGAGTGCTACTACTGGCCCTTCACGAGCGTTGCCATCCTTGAACCTCTAGGCCCCAGTGTGGCCCACTGCATAGAGCGCTAATACTGGCCCGCCACAAGCGTTGCCATCCTTGACCTCTAAGCCCCAGTGTGGTGCCCAGTGCCTAGAGCGCTACTACTGGCCCGCCACAAGCTTTGCCATCCTTGAACTCTAGGCCCCAGTGTGGTGCCCACTGCCTAGAGTGCTACTACTGGCCCGCCACAAGCTTTGCCATCCTTGAACTCTACACCCCAGTCTGGTGCCCACTGCCTAGAGTGCTACTACTGGCCCGCCACGAGCTTTGTCATCCTGGAACTCTAGGCCCCAGTGTGGTTCCCACTGCCTAGAGCGCTACTACTGGCCCGCCACAAGCTTTGCCATCCTTGAACTCTACACCCCAGTCTGGTGCCCACTGCCTAGAGTGCTACTACTGGCCCCCACGAGCATTGCCATCCTTGAGCTCTAGGCCCCAGTGTGGCCCACTGCCTAGAGCGCTACTACTGGCCCGCCACGAGCTTTGCCATCCTGGAACTCTACACCCCAGTCTGGTGCCCACTGCCTAGAGTGCTACTACTGGCCCCCACGAGCATTGCCATCCTTGAGCTCTAGGCCCCAGTGTGGCCCACTGCCTAGAGTGCTACTACTGGCCCGCCACGAGCTTTGTCATCCTGGAACTCTAGGCCCCAGTGTGGTGCCCACTGCCTAGAGCGCTACTACTGGCCCGCCACGAGCTTTGCCATCCTGGAACTCTAGGCCCCAGTGGGGTGCCCACTGCCTAGAGTGCTACTACTGGCCCGCCACGAGCGTTGCCATCCTTGAACTCTAGGCCCCAGTGGGGTGCCCACTGCCTAGAGTGCTACTACTGGCCCCCACGAGCGTTGCCATCCTTGAACTCTAGGCCCCAGTGTGGTGCCCACTGCCTAGAGCGCTACTACTGGCCCGCCACGAGCTTTGCCATCCTGGAACTCTAGGCCCCAGTGGGGTGCCCACTGCCTAGAGTGCTACTACTGGCCCGCCACGAGCGTTGCCATCCTTGAACTCTAGGCCCCAGTGTGGTGCCCACTGCCTAGAGCGCTACTACTGGCCCGCCACAAGCTTTGCCATCCTTGAACCTCTAGGCCCCAGTGTGGTGCCCACTGCCTAGAGCGCTACTACTGGCCCTTCACGAGCGTTGCCATCCTCAGCTTCTAGGCCCCAGTGTCGTATCTGCTTTGCTTTGTTCCACCCTCTAGTTTATTTGGCTTTTATAATGTTGTTTAATCTATGGTAAAGCAAACAGTAGTATGCTCTTATGTGGGGAATACTGTCATGATGCCTACCCCCGGGGACCCAGACCAAGTCCAGCAACCCCGGAAGCAGGCATCAAGTTATTCCAAGCAAGCCCAGCAACCCCTGCTAGGGGCTATTTGGGTGCGGCCAGGCTCATATGGAGAGTCAGTCCTGGCGCCATAGGCGCCAGGCTCATAGATTAAAACTTACCTGATGCAGACCATGCTGCCAACTTACCTGATGCAGACCATGCTGCAAGAGCTCCAAGCCAAATGAGGCTTGGAAGGGACTATTTTACCTAGGAACTATTTTTTTACTTGGGTGGGGCTGGGGAGGAATACTTACCTGGGACTACTTTGGTGGCTATTTAAACCACGCCCGAAGAGCAGCACACGCTTCGCGTTATTCTGCATCCAGCACCGTAACGCTCACCGTGCTTGCAAGTCTGCATCCAGTCTTCTGCCACGCCCACCTCGAGTCTGAAGCTCCTAGAAAAAGGGGGAAAGAAGGAGAAAAAGTTAGAACAAGAGCAATACCTTTGATCCTTATCTGAATTCCGGATCCACCGCGCCTTCGAGCTGGAAGAAAGAAGTTATTTTACGCGCGTCGCCTCGCCCGCTGCAGCGCCGCGCTGAACTCACCGGCCTTCGCAGCATCTTCGCGATCCACCGCATCCTTCTGCATGTTCCTGCCGCACTCCGGCACCTAAGGGGAGCACAAGAACAGCAAGGTAAACCAAGGGAATAAACAAGAGGCAATATTAGCTACCCCCCATAGACTTACCTGATTTTACCGCCAGGGGTACTATTCCTCTTCACGGGTCGGCGCAGTCTCCATCGCATCCTCGCCGTAACCCGACCCCTAAGGGGAACAAAAGGACAACAAGGTGAGACAAAGGGACAAACAAGGGGAATCCTTCTCACCACAATAGACTTACCTAATTTTACCGCGGGAGGCATTATTCCCCGAGACTTCATAATTTCTCTCCGCACCTGAATAACGGAGAAAGCAACAGGTTACATACTGGCATTATTTCATTGAACTGTGTTGGATAATACAAATCCTTACCTGAAAGTCGTCGGCTACCACGAGGAACTCTTCGCTTGGGTCAAGCTGCAAACTGCAAGGAATCGGTCAAGAGTGAAAGTCAGACATTTGAACTCTTACAAACTATATTCTTACAGCGTCTCACCGGAAATCTCAGAGTCAATATTGTTCTGGAACTCACCAATTCCTTCGAACCAGTGAAGCAACTGGTTATCTACGCGCCCCTGCGCTCGATGCAGGATGGAGAGCTCATCCTTCTAAACCATCAGGTAGACTATAAGAAGGGACATTAGAGGTGATCAGTGGGGAGAACAGTGGGGGTGTGGGTTAACACTCAACTCCACGGGTGGTTAATTCTCTTTCTCCATTTGCAGAAGAATACTCCTACGGGCCAAGCAAACGAAGCTGGGTGGACCAGTCCAGTCTGTCATCTCGGCACTACGCGTCACGTTGGTGGAGACCGCAGCTGTCCAGTTCAGATCGACGCCCCTGTGGGAACCAGGTGAGCGTAAAAAATACTGGCACATATTGGTGCAGCCAGCATGGAAATGTATGGGCACAGCCAGCATGAACATGTTTTTATACTGGCATATATTGTGGGCAAAGACATCATGAAAATGTGTTGGATAAATGTTCCTGTGCACTATTGGTGACTTGCATCTATTGGATTTTTTCATGCGTTACCCTACAAGACCAATTAAATTGGCATTTCACCCAATGTTTCTAAAAAAAGTGTGCTCTAAAAAGCATCATGTTAACCCATTATTTAAAAAGAAAATCCCAAACCCACCTAAATTGGTTTGGGTTCCCTCGCCATGCTTGGTCGCTATGGCATATCTGCGTGAAATATTTACATCCCTTGACTTGAAACACCCGCTGCTCCCCACCTTCTCCCTGATACCTCCAATCACTCCAAATCAATATTTCATGACCCTCAACCTCCAATTTCACCAGTGCCCTCAACATCCCTCTCAGCGGCAACCCCTCCCAACTTGACTGGACTGGAGCAACACGCCATGTACAACACGGATGCCCCTGGGCGTCCGGCGCACAGCAAAGCCGGACATTCCGGCGCACTGCTTTCAGCGCGGCGCGATGGGCGCAGGCCCCTTTTAGGTGCGCCCCATTGGCTGCGGCCAGCAGGGTGCAGAGACCCGGGCGCCAAGATATTTATGTTTGCTTAAATACATTGTGTCCCAAACCAGGGAAATATGCAGTGCTTTGGTTGAAAATACATTTAAGCAAACCGTAGCTCACTGTGAGTGCACGCTCCATGCAGAAATAGGTCGCTGTATCCCGCAAACATAACATTCGTGACACAGCTACCTACTTCTGCATGGAGCTTACTGGCAACTGAATATCATGCTCTCTGGCTGCCATCTGGTGGCCAGGACTGAAACTTCATGCAACAGCATTCCCTTCTCTAACTTTTTTCACACTGTCTCTCATTTTTTGCTCTCCGACCAATCACGTGTCGATGTTTCGTGCTTGCCTCGAGGGCTGCTCTGGGTTGATCGACTTCTCTGAAGTTCTGATTCAGGAACGCCGCAGCTGGCGGCGCACCTGTGGGAGGTGCAGCTGGTGGTGCACCAGTGGGAGGTGCAGCTGGCGGCGGCACACCAGTGGGAGGTGCAGCTGGCGGCGTCACACCAGTGGGAGGTGCACCTGGCGGCGCACCAGTGGGAGGTGCAGCCGGCGGCACACCAGAGGGAGGTGCAGCTGGCGGCGGCAAAACAGTGGGAGGTGCAGCTGGCGGCACCCCAGTGGGGGTTGTAGCTGACGACGCACCAGTGGGAGGTTCAGCCAGCGGCACACCAGTGGGAGGTGCATGGCGTCATCCTTCATACATTTGGAAAGGGTGCGAGAGCTTTTTCCTGTGGCTCACCTTTTCCCTGTGTAATCCTGAATGCCTTAGCCAAAGTCTGCATAGATATCTCGACACCTCCATTGGCACGCGGCCTGTATGGCGTGATGTGCTGGTGTTGCGCTCCACAGCAGGCCACACATTTTTTAAATTCCTTTCAGTAGAATGTGTGTGTGTGCGGGGGTCCGATTCCTGATCTAATTTTTGTGGGTATCCCATCTGCTTTAAACAGTTCTTGTTTAATTGTTGGGATAAACACTTCTGCAGCAGTTGAAGGGCTTCTGGAATTAGACCCAACAGGGGGCAGCTGCTGCGCTACGTTGGATGCTTGACTCCAGCGCAGGAGCCAAGTCCCTTGTCTATTTCCATGTCTGGGGACCAGACTTCCTCCCTCAGTCCAGCTTTAGCTTTTCCTGCCCCTTGATGCCCAGGGTGGACTGTTAGGGAGTTTTATTAAAGTCCACCTGTGGTAGGCGTGTTGGTGGCGTCCCGGTCTCTGATTAGATGGACGCTGCACAGGTACCGGGTTAAAGAGGGCGTTCGTGTTAGGTCACATTATTAGGGTCATGTGAGTAGGTCAGGCTAGCATCAACCACGTCAGACATGAACGTTGTTCCGTCTCTGGGGATGTCTAAAGAGTTGTTGCATATCGGCACGAAATATCGCGGGGATGGAAATAGAGAAATTTGAGAAAAATTTGGCCGCGACTCTGTATTGGGTCACATTGCATGATGTCACGTTTGCAAGGGCTGCTGGTAGATGTAGTTTATGCTCCATATCACATTATAGGAGAGTAAATATGCGGGTGAGGAGATAGTCATCGGGCCTTCTATCAGCTGGGTGCCGAGAATCTGCAGATGAAACTCATTCCTTACACTCCCTCAAGGCGGCTCCATTCAGAGTCTCAGAAACGTCAGATGGTCCTTCACTTCCAAAGAGCACGGGTCGGTGGTCGTGCTTTCTCCACCCTCGCACCTGGTCTGTGGAACTCACTACCAAATCACTTGCAAAGCATTGATGATCATTTAGCATTTCGAAAAGCTCTTAAGACATATCTTTTCTAGTTTCTGTCCACCCTCTGTAGATATCCAGAGTGGACTCTCCCACAGGCTGTTTCTTAGCACCTAGATGCCTTCTGGCTGCAGTCTGCGCTTTATAAATGCTATTACATTACATTACATTAATGCAATTCTGTATATGTAATAAGTACTCCGCTTTAGTTTGAAGCACTTGCTATACAGTGAAATTAACTAATAGAAAATAACAAATAACTTTTTCAACAAAACATAAATACCCAAAATTAAAGGTAAGTCTATATGGGGGGTGGGGTAAGGAGTTAAAACAGGTAGTGCAGTAGTTAGGGTGGGATAAGAATCATAGGGAAACATGGGGTTTCGGGGAGACCCCCCCCCCAAATAAAAAAATAAAAAATCTGTCTTTTTTTGTTATTTATTTTTTATTAAAATTTTTCGTTATTTCCTATGTCGTTAAGAAAGAACACCTAGAACCAAAGCACTTGCCCCCTTAGGCTAATGTTACCTTTTGTAAGTCATCTGCTCCCTTATATACATTTTGTTTCTGTTTCTTTTGTTTTGTCCCTCGTATATGTCCTATTCTTTTTGACACCTTCATAAATTGGCTCTTTACTTGTTCTCATCTTAATGCTACTGCACAGGCACCCTTCATGGGAATTCTTGCACCATCTGAAATGTGTTGCTGTAAGTCATTTCTGATCGAAATTGACATCCCTGTTTTTCGAATAAATAAAAAGAAAATACAAATGTGCTTCTATGATATAAATCACAGAGCCCCGCTTGAATCTCAGAGACACAATCACAGTTTCTATGCGCGGCATCCTGCAGGCTCACATAGACATCAGATTAGCAGAAACTATTTCCCGACTCTGCACCCCGTGGCCATGCAGCATAAGCGAGCAGGGCGCGCCTCCCTATGCTGCGCGGTTTGTAGGCCAATAAAGTAAACAGAAACAAGCTACAGTTTCCATTGACATCTGTGCAGCAGGCCCGCTCACTCAAGGGTCCCCATGCTCGGTTCCCTTCAAAGAAGAGTTGCCGAACATGCATGGGGAACCAGCGCCATGTTCACAATGTGTTTGTTATTTCTTACCGTTAATGCACCCTCCCGTGGTTCATGAAACTGGTCACCAGAGAGCAGACACACCATGTAGTTGTGCAGGAGAGTCCTGGGCTCTGAGTGTTTGGGGTTGGAATTCAAGATGGCTGTTTAGGCATATAACGATATCCAGACTTAAAGTTACCCATTGGACTCAGGTAATTATTTAGCAACGCCCACTGACTAGGCTACAGCCATATACCCTGACAGGCACAGACCACTGCAGGCAGCCTAGCAGAGGTTACCCTGGGATATGAAAAGCCAACTGCTCAGTAAAAGCCTGTGGGTGTTTGGAGAAGTAGGTTGTGGGAGGCAGTTGGAGCAAGATGGCAAGCATTGAAGGAGATTGTAGTGAGAGTTTGGAAAAACATGAGCTGGGAGAGAAGAGTAGGCTGGTGTAAAGACTGGAGGGGGGTTGTCTGTACTCCTGCTCTCTATATGGCAGAGTAGAGGCACAGAGCACCCCAGCCAAGATTCTCTATTGTTGGTAGCAATGGACAAGCAATCAAGGCTTAGCTCTCAGCAGGTGATGAGGGCTGGTTCTTAAGTACAGTGTAGCCCCCAAGCACCCACAAAGGAATGTCCACACACTATGTTAGTCAAAACACAGTTCTTTATATAAGCAATATTCAAGTTATGTACTCAATCACAATAACACACTTTGTGCTCCAGTTAATCTACAATGGCAAATATATACAGTTTTCTATGTGGTACCACAATTATGCTTTGATTCCATTAAAATGCATTAACTGTACTCAGTTCAAATGTCATAAAAATCAGTAGCTAAAGTCAACCAACCATAGACATAGGAGGAAAGCAGGTTGGTTAAAACAATAGGCAGAATACTGGCCCCGTTACCTAGACACAGTTCTGTGTGAGGATCCCCCCACCTGGGCAACCTGTAAATAAAGATATAATACAAGCCCAGCCCATACATTGTTCACATGAGTCTTATTTCCTTCTATAATAGTCCTACTACCCCAATGTACCTGGAATAGCAGAGTTCAACGTCTAGTCATCGACAGATCCTTCTTGAGCGCCCCCTTTAAGACAGGAGCCACGTTGATAGTCCACGAAGAAGGCGACCTTGGCATTGAGGCCGCAGCTTCGGTCTTGGCAGAGCTTGTTAACGTTTGGTTGGGGACATCTCGACGACGATAGTTCGTTGCTGCAAAGAGTCTATGAAGAACTTTGGCCCAGCAAGTGCGTCAAGTCATTGTCGTCTCTGCAGTCTTTGGGTGGTGGGAAACCCACCAGCTGTAACGCTCACCTGATTCCTGCAGAGGCGCCGGTCTTGACTGGGTGAATGCCGTATCTTCAAAGGTGATGTGTAACACACGGTTGGCTCTTTGGGCTGGACCTCTGTGCACTGTATGTCTGACTCGAAGAGTAAGATGTCTGCAGATAGAAAATATGGGATTAATGAACTGGGGTTATTGGGTGCCTCTCTCCTCTTCCCTTTCTCTTCTCCTGTAGAACCCCAAAGGTTAACACCCTCACCTTAGGTAAGTGCACGCCGAGCTCTCCATCTGCCTCGGGGCAGGGTGCCGTAACCAGTTTCTTCACTGGATAAGGGTGCAGGCCTCTTGACCTCAGAGGACTGCTGTCCGTCGTTAACTGCACGAACGGTAAGTTCTGGGCACTTCAAATGTCTTAAAAGTCTTTTGTAATGATATCTCTTGTTTTGCAGGGTTCTGGCGATGGCGGATGGCGGGCTGATGAGAGTTGAGGATCGAACCCGCGTGAGGAATAGAAGCGCCTGGAAGCACGTAAGTAAGCGCTTGTAGCCTGCTTCACGATGCACACTAACTGTCCCTTTTATCTTGCAGGTACAAGTTCGGAGCTTTAGAGAAGCTGAAGGGTGCTGGAATACCCACTGGATTCGGCGTGGGAAGGAGTAATGGCACGTGAGTAATAAAGTTGCCCAATGTCTTTAAACGCACCTTCTTTTGTCTTTCAGATGCGGGATGCAGCGCCGAAGGCCTCCGGAGCGTGCGAAGAGCTGGTAAGCTTTTGTCTTTCAGATGCCGGAATGCAGTGCGAAGACCTCCGGAGCATGCGAAGAGTAGGTAAGCCTTTGTCTTTCAGATGCCGGAATGCAGCGCGAGGCGTTGGTGACAGCCGATGGACCAGGTAAGAGATGCGCTGCCACTGAAGACCGTAGTGCTAACCTGTTCTTTCTTTGTCTTTACAGGTGCTGCTGAAGACTGGATTCCAGGATGGTAAGCCTTTGTTCCCTTAGGTCCAGGAGCAGAAGACACGATGAGCGTTCTGCTGCAGAGAATGCAGAATAACGCAAAGCAAGATTCATCCATCGGGTGTGGTTTAAATAGCCTCCTGTAGTGCTTAGGTGTCTCCTTCCACAGCCACGCCTAGGTAAGAAAAGAGTTCCTGCTTTCCAGAAGAGTTCCAGTGTTCTGAACCTAGGGAGTGGCTCCTGCCCCACCCAACAGGAAAAGTAGTTCCAAACAGAAGAGGATCAGAGGCTCAACTGGCAGCCAAGTAAGCAGCATGGTCTGCTGCAGGTAAGTCCACCCAAGCATTATGAGCCCGGCACTTCCAGCGCTGGGACTGGGCATCTTTATGAGCCTGGTGCCACTGGCGCCAGGACAGGGTCCAAAAGGTCCCAATTGTGACTGGCTGGCACTCGGAACCGGGGTTATGGGTCTGCTTCCAAGGGAGTTGGGCAAGTCCTGATCTTTTGGAAGCAGAGATCATGACAGCACCCCCCCTCAAGGCCCCTCCCAAACCGGGCTTCTCCGGGGTTTTGGGCTTGTTAGGAAATGTTCGATTAAATCTTTTGATTAGACGAGGCACGTGGACATATTCTGCAGGTTCCCAGGATCTTTCTTGGGGACCGTAGCCTTTCCAGTCAATCAGGTAAAATAGTTTAGATTTGGAGATCTTGGAATCCAGGATGCTTTTGACTTCAAACTCGAGTTTTCCATCAACTAGAATAGGTTTTGGAGATGTAGTTAGTCGGGTTTGATGTTGCACGGGTTTTAATAGAGAGACGTGGAAGACCGGATGTATCTTCATGTGAGGGGGCAAGTCCAACTTGACCGCTACTGGATTTACTATGGTAGTGATGGAATAGGGACCAAGGTATCTTGGGTTGAATGTGCGTGGTCCTTTTAGAGGTAGGTATTTGGTGGATAACCAGACTTGATCTCCTACTTGATATTGGGGGGCTTCCTTCCGATGTTGGTCTGCTCCTTTCTTGTATTGTTCTTTAGCCCTTTGAAGGTGAGAAACGGCTTCCTTAAAGGCTTGGGTGATTGTAGAATGCAGGTGGTCTACTGCTGGTGTTCCAAGATCTTGGAGTGGATCCAACTCCGAGGTTCGAGGGTGACTACCGTATAAAAGAAAAAACGGGGTCTTCCCAGTTCCCGAGTGGACAGAGTTATTGTAGGCATATTCGGCTATCCAAAGGATATCTTTCCAAGTTTTTTCAGTTTGTTGTAGCATGCAGCGCAAATACTGTTCCAGAGTTTGATTGGTCATCTTGGTTTGTCCGTCGGTTTGAGGGTGGTGGCTGGTCGAAAGTCTCACATCAATTTGAGCCGACCGACAGCAACTTCGCCAAAAATGAGAAATAAATTGACTACCTCGATCCGAAATTAGAACTGAAGGAAAACCGTGCAGTCGGACGATGTTTTCGAGAAATTCTCGGGCCAGAGTTGCTGCTGTTGGTAAGCCTTTGAGTGGAATGAAATGCGCCATCTTGGAGAATAGGTCCACAATTACTAGGATCGTATTGTATCCGGAGCATGGAGGTAGATCGGTGATGAAGTCCATAGAAAGCGTATGCCAAGGGCGAGGCGGGATGTCAATAGGGCGTAAGAGGCCGGCTGGTTTTTCCTTTTGACTCTTGTTTTGGGCGCATACTCCACAGGACATTATAAAGTCTCTGATATCTTTTTTCCAAGACGGCCACCAGAAGTAGCGCTTGATCTTTTCCGAGGTCTTGGTCATACCGGGATGTCCTTCCATTAAAGAATCATGATAACAAGAGATTACCTTTTTCTGTAAATCTGTGCTGGGCAGGTATAACCGTTCTTGGAAATATAATAGGTTGTCCTTCACCGTAAAGTCCTTTCCCTGCAGATGCCAATTCTGTATGTCTGCTGGAGTTACCAGTAGCCTGGCTTTATCCTTAACTTCCTCTATGGATTGTGTGGCGATTACACCTAGAATTCTTTGTTCGGGAATGATAGGTACAGGTTTAGGATTGATCAAATGTTCTTCCACTCCCATCCGAGAAAGGGCATCAGCTTTACCGTTTTTTGTACCAGGTCGATAAGTAATTATGAAGTCAAACTCGGCAAAGAATAGTGCCCAACGGAGTTGCCTAGAGGATTGAGCTTTTGCGGTTTTCAAATATTGCAGGTTTCGGTGATCTGTAATCACAGTAACGGTGTGTCGGGCCCCCAGAAGATAATGCCGCCAAGCCTTAAAGGCGGACTTGATAGCTAGAAGTTCCTTATCAGTAATAGTGTAATTGATTTCAGGAGGCGAGAATTTGCGGGACCAAAATGCCACGGGATGCAACTGATTGGTTACTGGGTCCTTTTGTGATAGAACTGCCCCCATGGCAAGGCTCGAAGCATCAGTTTCAGCGATGTAGGGGAGTTCTGGGCGAGGATGTTTTAAGATCGGTGCAGAGATAAATCTAGTCTTCAAATTCTGGAAAGCTTGTTCCGCCTCGGTAGACCATTCAAAACGTTTGTTTTTCTTTAACAAGGCGGTGATGGGCTGGACTATTCGAGAGAATTTGGGGATAAACCTGCGGTAAAAGTTAGCGAAGCCTAACATGCTTTGAACACCTTTTACGGAGGATGGCGATGGCCATTTGGGAATTGCATCGACCTTCTTTGAATCCATACGCACTCCGCTAGGTGATAATATGAATCCCAAGAATTCAACTTCAGTCACGTTGAAAACACATTTTTCCAATTTAGCGAAAAGTTTGTGTTGACGCAATCTCTCGAGGACCATTTTCACGTGTTTCCGATGTTCAGTTTCCGATGAAGAATAAACGAGGATGTCATCAATGTAAACAACAACACACACATCTATGAGCTCTCTAAGGACATTGTTCATAAAATATTGAAAGGCGGCCGGGGCATTGCAAAGTCCGAAGGGCATGACCTGATATTCAAATAGCCCATACTTGGTGTGGAAGGCCGTCTTCCATTCATCGCCCTCTTTTACTCGTACCAAGTGGTAGGCTCCTCTAAGATCCAGCTTTGTATATATGCATGCTTTTCTGACTTGGTCCAGGAGTTCAGGGATCAAAGGTAACGGATATCTATTCTTAACGGTGATCTGGTTCAGGGCGCGATAATCTATACAAGTTCTAAGGTCCCCTTCTTTTTTTGGAATGAAGAACAAAGCTGAGGAAGCAGGGGACTTGGAAGGATGAATAAACCCATTTGCTAGGTATTGATCCAGGTATTGTCGGAGGTGAAGATTCTCAGGCTCGGTGAGGGCATAAATTCTACTACAAGGAGGAGTAGATCCTGGTATCAGGTCTATCTGGCAGTCATAAGACCTATGAGGAGGTAGAGAGTTAGCCTGATCCTTACGGAAAACATCTTGGAATTCTAGGTATTCAGGAGGTAACTGGGGAGCCTCCGAGGAAATTGCTGCCAGTGCAACACCAGGTCGAGGGTGACAAGTAGAGACACATTCTGGAAACTGAACCGTTCTTGCTCGCCAATCGATCTGAGGATTGTGCTTCTCTAACCAAGGAATTCCTAGAATAATCTGGAACTGAGGGGCCTTGATCACATCAAACACGATCTTCTCATGGTGTCCATCTTGACTTACTAGCGTCACTTCTTGGGTGGTATGCGTTACTGGTCCGGAGGCTATCTCCGTACCATCCACCGTAGTAATGACGTCCTTTACAGCCTTTGGACAAAGAGTCAGATTCATCCTCAAAACCATTTCATGATCCACATAATTGCCGATGGCACCGCTGTCGACGTAAGCTTCAATCGCATGTAATCGATCCGGATGTTCAGGGCTAATGAGGACCATAGGTATCACGAAATGCGAGGTCACGAAACTGGTTTTAACGCTCGGCAAGAGGACCTCTATTCTTGTTGGGCGAGGTCGTTTCCCTGCTCAGAGTTTGTGACCCTGGTAACTGCAGCTCCTACTGCCTTCTTGGCTGGTTTCACCGGACAGTCTCGAAGAAAGTGCCCCGAGTTTCCGCAATAGAGGCATAATTGCAGCTGTTTTCTCCTTTCCCGCTCCTTTTGTGTTAGTGGTCCTTTCAGGCCCCCTATTTGCATGGGTTCCCCGGAGTCTACTCCTTTGGTAGGAGTTGGTGGTTTGGAAAATACTCGAGCATCAAACTTGGAACGATCGGCCTTCCTGTTCTGCAGTCTGTGGTCAATTTGAACGACTAAGTCTATATAGTCCGAACAGTCTTGCGGGGGATTCACTACTTGGGCTAACATCTTTGAGCTCTCCACGTAGACCTCTATAAAACAGCGTAATTCTTTTGTCCTCAGGCCATCGAGTTTCCACTATCAGTCTGTTGAAAGACGCAATATAAGCCAAAAGGTCTTGATTACCCTGTCGCAATGAAAGGAGCTCATTGTCCAAGGCCTGCCCCTGTGAATGTCTTGCAAACAGTTTTTCCATACTGAGCTGAAAAGCTTGAAAATCATGGAGAACCGGATCATCTTGATTAACTAGAGGGATCGACCAGTCTGCCGCATTGCCACTAAGGTACGAAAGCACGAAAGCTACCTTAGCTTGATCAGTTGGAAAGGCTGCTGGCCGGCATAAGAAGTGCAACCGGCACTGATTAATAAATACTGCAAACCTCTTTGGGTCACCAGAAAATCGTTCGGGCGGAGCCAGAGGTACATTCCCAGGTAGGTTGATCTGCACTGGGTTCGTAGAGGATGTTGAAGGAAGATTTGCCCCTGATGCGGGTAACGGAGTTTGTCCGGCTTGTGACTGTAGCAATTGTCTAGCGAGATCGTCTGTTCGCTCCTTGGAAATAATCAGTTCCCTTCTTAGAGCATTCGTTTCCTGACGGGCTGCATGCACTTCTGCTCTTAGTTCCCCAAGTAACTGGGCTAGCTGGTCGGTATCCGAGGTTTCCATAGCGCCTGGGTGGGAGTTTTGCGATAGGCTTTGCGTTCTGTAACGCTCACCTGATTCCCGCAGAGGCGCCGGTCTTGACTGGGTGAATGCCGTATCTTCAAAGGTGATGTGCAACACACGGTTGGCTCTTTGGGCTGGACCTCTGTGCACTGTATGTCTGACTCGAAGAGTAAGATGTCTGCAGATAGAAAATATGGGATTAATGAACTGGGGTTATTGGGTGCCTCTCTCCTCTTCCCTTTCTCTTCTCCTGTAGAACCCCAAAGGTTAACACCCTCACCTTATGTAAGTGAACGCCGAGCTCTCCATCTGCCTCGGGGCAGGGTGCCGTAACCAGTTTCTTCACTGGATAAGGGTGCAGGCCTCTTGACCTCAGAGGACTGCTGTCCGTCGTTAACTGCACGAACGGTAAGTTCTGGGCACTTCAAATGTCTTAAAAGTCTTTTGTAATGATATCTCTTGTTTTGCAGGGTTCCGGCGATGGCGGGCTGATGAGAGTTGAGGATCGAACCCGCGTGAGGAATAGAAGCGCCTGGAAGCACGTAAGTAAGCGCTTGTAGCCTGCTTCACGATGCACACTAACTGTCCCTTTTATCTTGCAGGTACAAGTTCAGAGCTTTAGAAAAGCTGAAGGGTGCTGGAATACCCACTGGATTCGGCGTGGGAAGGAGTAATGGCACGTGAGTAATAAAGTTGCCCGATGTCTTTAAACGCACCTTCTTTTGTCTTTCAGATGCGGGATGCAGCGTCGAAGGCCTCCGGAGCGTGCCAAGAGCTGGTAAGCTTTTGTCTTTCAGATGCCGGAATGCAGTGCGAAGACCTCCGGAGCATGCGAAGAGTAGGTAAGACTTTGTCTTTCAGATGCCGGAATGCAGCGCGAGGCGTTGGTGACAGCCGATGGACCAGGTAAGAGATGCGCTGCCACTGAAGACCGTAGTGCTAACCTGTTCTTTCTTTGTCTTTACAGGTGCTGCTGAAGACTGGATTCCAGGATGGTAAGCCTTTGTTCCCTTAGGTCCAGGAGCAGAAGACACGATGAGCGTTCTGCTGCAGGGAATGCAGAATAACGCAAAGCAAGATTCATCCATCGGGTGTGGTTTAAATAGCCTCCTGTAGTGCTTAGGTGTCGCTTCCACAGCCACGCCTAGGTAAGAAAAGAGTTCCTGCTTTCCAGAAGAGTTCCAGTGTTCTGAACCTAGGGAGTGGCTCCTGCCCCACCCAACAGGAAAAGTAGTCCCAAACAGAAGAGGATCAGGGGTTCAACTGGCAGGTAAGTAAGCAGCATGGTCTGCTGCAGGTAAGTCCACCCAAGCATTATGAGCCCGGCGCTTCCAGCGCTGGGACTGGGCATCTTTATGAGCCTGGTGCCACTGGCGCCAGGACAGGGTCCAAAAGGTCCCAATTGGGACTGGCTGGCACTCGGAACCGGGGTTATGGGTCTGCTTCCAAGGGAGTCGGGCAAGTCCTGATCTTTTGGAAGCAGAGATCATGACACCAGCGGATCCTCCTCGGCGCGTCGGTAGCCTCAACTTTCTCCAGCGGGACAAAGCTTTCGACAGTGCAAGCGAGATCGTCCTTGAATTCACAATTCTTAATCAATGGAGCTTTGCGGCTCCAGTTGTCGTCAGCACTGCGCCGATCAGTCCCTGCTTCTGGGCAACTCGCTTCGACGGGCCTCCAGTGGTTATAGCAAACCTGCGAACCCTGGTCGACGATGGTGGACGGCTGTCCGGTGCTTCTTTTTCTCCTCGGCAGTACCGTCTCCAGTTGACAGTCTTTCGAGGGTTAGCTTCCAGGGTGCTTTGGCGAAGGTTAGCAGTACCTGATGGTACCTCATAGCTCGGGAAGAGGGCACCTAACCATGTCCTCTCTTGGATCAGTTCTTGAAGACACATCAGCTTTCAGATTGTGATGAAGGTAACAGCAGTCAAACTTCTTCCGGCTTGGCTTCGAGATTAAGTATCAGTTTCGTCTTCAGCTTCTGAACGAATTCTAGCAGTCAGAGGCCCCCAGATATACTGTTCTGTCTCTCATTCACTGTGCTGGGTCACACTCAGGCAACCACTCACTCAGAAGGGCAGCCCGGCAGCCAGTCAGGCTCACAGTGCATTCAGGCCATTCTCCTCCCTCCAGACACTCACAACAAAGAATGTGTATTGGGACAAGTACCAAGCCATTCAGCACTGCACACTGCATTCATACTTGTTTCAGAGAGAGCTGTCTCATTCATTGTATTACACACCAGAAACCAGACACCCATTACATGAAGTGCATATTGGTCACACACTCCATTCACCCAGGTCCCACCCCAAGGGTGTACCCACAACATACAGTCACTGGGAAGGCTCCAGACAGCCTTCAGTACTTCCCCACAATACAATATATGGAACTTCCACCCTACAGCCAGTCAGGGGGAAGGGACACAGAAGGGCTTCCCAGGATTTTGGGAAAACAAGGTAACAGGCAATAGAAAGCAAGAGGCCACAGGGGCCATCTTGTCCTTTATCAGGAATCAACTGATTCCAATGGCAGAGCCTGGGTATCCCAGAATGGAGGATACTCAGAGGTGGACAGTGGGATGTGGTTGAAGTTGTATAACATTAGGTGGGTGGGTGGTGGCTGGAGGTGAAGGTTAGGAGGAAGCTGAAGGTGAACAGAGGGATGTAGTTGGAGGTGGACAGTGGGATGTAGTTGAAGTTGTATAACATTAGGTTTTGGGTGGTGTTTGAAGGTGAAGGTTTGGAGGAAGCTGGAGGTGAACAGAGGGATGTAGTTGGAGGTGGACAGTGGGATGTGGTTGAAGTTGTAGAACATTGGGTGGCAGGGTAGTGGTTGGAGGTGAAGACCAGGAGGTGTTTAGAGGCAAACAACAGAAGGCGGAGGAAGCAGAACTGAAACACCAGTTCTGGGGCAGGTGTGAAGGGATGAAGCTCACAGTAGGAGGAGGGACCAGAAGAGCAGTGAAGAGGAGGAACATGAGAATAAGGCCTAGCATCAGATATGTGCCCCAAGCCACCATTCATTGACCACATGTGAGTAATGGAGGCCCCGAGAAGAGAAGCTGTAACTATACCCATTATCCCTGGCAGAGGCAGAGCAGCGATTACAGAAGGTGAACCAGAAAACTGAATTACCTACTGGCAAGTGGTGCTGCAGGGGCAACCGGGGTGGGATACTGGACAAGCAGGGTGTGTGATCCCCTAAAATCCAATTGTATAGACTTTAGGATTGGCCCCATGGTAGGTGAAGAAGTGTGCTTTCTCTTTGGACCTTTAACATCACTATCAGCACAAATATAAATCAGTGCCAGGGATGACAAATAAAAGCACTCTCTCTGCCACATGAGTTGAGGTCTTAACATCCGTATTGCCACAGACAATCTCAGTGGGACCTTTAACGTCATTACCATATCACACTATCTATGTTTAAAATGTAACCTCAGGATCAACACACAAGTCAATGTAGACAAAAGCGCAACTGTCCTGAAACACATGCTGTGCAGAAGACATGGTCTTCATGCTGATTCAGTGAGTGCTGATTACTGAAACCTGTCTGCTAATCTAGCATACTCTATTTTTTGTCGCACAAAATCTTTGTGACAAGTTTAACATCATGATATCTTAATTTAATGTTAACCAAGGATGGGTAAGCCTTAAAGTGCTGGACTCGAATGCCACTTTGAACAGTGCAAAAAACAGTTTGATTTGACTCGAGTCATTCGAGTCGCCATAGAAATGGCCTGTGAGTGAAATTGAGTCAGTAAATGTCCAGTTCGACTTACATGAATATTGAATCGGCTCTAACCAATTCCAGCCAATTGCTCACTATCGTTCAAAATGGGTTAAAGCTTTTCTGAAAAATGTACATATATCGATTCAAATTAGTTTAGTATTTTCCAACCACAGGAAAATATTGATTGAAACTATATTGAGTCTGTGATTAACTTAAAGCAGAAAAAATGCCTGTTATGAACAATATTCTGAAATTAAGCATTTCACCAAAAATACCAACAAACTCCTAATGAGCCCCACATATCTGTGCCCGATTTCCGTTTCCCTTCTATAAAATAAAGCAAACCGAAAGTAAACTAAAGTACAGTTTTTCTTTAAAGAAAAGGCTGTAACTACAAACATAAAGTGCAGCTGTGTGGATTTTAGGAATGGATAACTTTAGATGAAGCAGACACATCCAAAGGTCTGTCTCTCTCCTCTCTCTGCAATAGAATTCCTGCCGGCAGGAAATTATGTCTCTATTGCATCATGTCCTTAGCCACCAGTACCCCAGAATTCAATACTACCAAAGAGCATTATTTGAGCCAAATAGAACCATCAAATACTCATGTCTATAAGAGCAGCTCGAAATCCTGTTTAAAGTTTTGAACCATCTCTAGCTTCAGCTCCAAATGGTTTCAATCGTCTGCGCCGATTCAAACTCCTATTGTTTATATAGACTCGTATCCGATTCCAGCCAGATCACGCACCCCTAATTTTACCATTCTGAAGCACTGTATTTGCAATGATTTTGACATTAACATCATCACATACCATGCATGTGGGAACCTGATCACACATGATCTCTGTGAGGACTTATACATCACCACTATCGCACATCATCTCTATAAAGACACTCAGATCATTATCACACAAAATCTACATGGGGACTTTAACATCATTATTATCACACACCATCTCTGTGTGGATCGTACCATCATCATACATGCACACACCATCTCTGTGTGGATTGTACCATCATCATATATGCGCACACCATCTCTGTGGGGATCGTACCATCATCATACATGCACACACCATCTCTGTGTGGATTGTACCATCATCATATATGCACACACCATCTCTGTGGGGATCGTACCATCATCATGTATGCACACACCATCTCTGTGGGGATCGTACCATCATCATATATGCACACACCATCTCTGTGGGGATCGTACCATCATCATATATGCGCACACCATCTATGTGGGTATTGTAGCATCATCATGACAAAACACTATCACTTTGGTGATTTTAACATCATCACACACACTAGCTCAGAGGGGGACTTTAAAATCATCATTATCACACAACATCTCTGTGGGGACTTTAACATAATCATCAAACACATCTGTGAGAACCTGAATATCAGTATCATGACACACAATCTCTATGGAGACCTCAACGTCACACACACTGTTCTTGGGCCTTTAACATCATGAAAATCGCATACCATCTCTATGGAAGCTTTAATATCGTTCTTACCATACGACATCTCTGTGCCAGGGGAGCCAATTTATGAATTTCCAGGGGGTGCCCAGATAGAAGGAAGTGACATCGCCGGCAGTGATATCACCACATTTGTACTTAGTCGCCAACTTGGTGAAAGGGAGGGGCGCAGAGCAGTGGAAACATTGGCAAGCATGTTCTGCATATGCTAAAGTCAAGGAGGAAGGAGAGGCCAGCCTCCCAGTTGCATTCTAGTAAGCCATAACTGCCCCTACTCTACCCTCTATAATCATCCAGGTTGCAGCAGCCCTCAAACGGTGGAGCAATGCCACTAGGATGGGAAAACGAGAGAACGGCATGATCGCTCAACAGAAGGTTCAGCTGCAAGAAGTACCACGCCACCAAAAAACGTCTGGAATTCAAGGGAAAACAAGAACAAGTAAAGACATTTCTTGTTGAAAAGGGCAACGTTGCTTTGTCATGATCTGCATCATACCATGAGTACCAGAACATAAACTTCACCCCAAGGGTGGTCTAAATGCCCACCTGAAGCTGTGGCAGGTTTTGCACTAGACCGTATTGCTGTGCCAGCAGAAAGCCTATGGAAAACGTTGGGTCACTGTGCTCTGGTGCAAGAGAAACTACTACCCCTGAGAACCAGGCAGACTTACTATTGGACAGCAATATTGTTTTGGGTCCACCGTCTGTGTGCATATATGTATTATGCTTATTACCCTTGTGTTGTGTGTGTGATAAACATTAGATGCTATCTGTTTCTTCCCTACGGTTTCAGTAAATCACTCTTTAGCACACCACCAGAATACATGACCAACTATCATGGGTTTACCACACTAATCTTATGAAGGAAAAAGACCCCGACATACACGGCAACAGACTCGGGGGTGGACTGGCCTGTCGGGAACTCTGGAGATTTCACAGTAGGCCTATACACCCTGGGCCTCTTTTGTATGATAACCTATTTTATTTCCAAATTATCTCATAGGAAAAGGCTTGAGCTTTTGGGCCTCTTTTGGTTCTTTGGTTCTCAGTCGAGACCCCCCCCCCTTCCCCTGGCAACAGTACCCGAGTAGCAGTCGGGTCAAAAACACTTCCACGTCATTTCTAAACTCTGCAGTAAGTGCCTCCAAGATCAATCCCAGTCACTGTCTCATAGCATCAAGATCAGTCCCAGTCACTGTCTCGTAGCATCAAGATCAGTCCCAGTCACTGTCTCGAGCATCAAGATCAATCCCAGTCACTGTCTCGTAGCATCAAGATCAATCCCAGTCACTGTCTCGTAGCATCAAGATCAATCCCAGTCACTGTCTCGTAGCATCAAGATCAATCCCAGTCACTGTCTCGTAGCATCAAGATCAATCCCAGTCACTGTCTCGTAGCATCAAGATCAGTCCCAGTCACTGTCTCGTAGCATCAAGATCAGTCCCAGTCACTGTCTCGAGCATCAAGATCAATCCCAGTCACTGTCTCGTAGCATCAAGATCAATCCCAGTCACTGTCTCGTAGCATCAAGATCAATCCCAGGAATGTCCTCCATATGCCATCATGAAGGAGATCTCCCCCGCCCCATACAGCCAACCCTCGCATTTCCCGTTCCCTGTGCATGTGTCTGTGTTCCTTAGCAGCACTTTCCGATTGAACTCCTAGACTCCTGGTTATTGGGCATTCAGTTGCGTTTTAGTCAGGATTTGTTGCCAGATTTTGCACTCTAGCCTCATCGGGTCCCTGCTGCAGGCCACCCCATTACAGAGAGGTCCATTACAGGGTGCCCACATCATGCAGGGTAGTTAGGGTTCCCAGAGAGCTTCATGGCGAGGAGGCAAGGGCATAGTTTATAGTACTTATAGGTGCCGCAAGGAGGGCACACACTGCGGACCACAAACGTCAGGGTTTTTGATTTCCAAATGTAGGCAGGTCTCTGTGTGGGAGCTTGCCCCCGCCCCCCAGTGGCTCTTTCAATAGCCAGACCAGGACATTTGGCAGTGGGACACCACTCCCGTTCGGCCCCTCAGGCAGGCCACCCTGCGGAGCAATGAGGGTGCCGAGTAGCACTGTCTGTCTCCCCATGTTCCCCCCTCCCTGCCTCGTCGCGCCTTGAAACACTTGTGTATAGGCGCGTTACAAATGCCATATCATATCATATAATAGCACAGTGTTGCTGCTCAGTACTCATTGTCCTGGCAGCAGGACACATTTCCCATTCAGCAGCTTCATTTTCAATGAGGGTGCCAAACGGGGGAGGTGTCCCTCTGCCCGGACACTGTCCCACAGAGCTCAGGCAGCAGAGCAGCTGTCCCGGGACCTGACACTATGCTCTGTGTTTCATCAAAGCTTTACAATGCGAGCCATTAGGGACTGATGGGAGGGAGGGGGAACTATTATCTGGTACTTTTTCCCCTTAAGAAATGTGAATGGGGGTGATCAGAACTGAGATGGGTGCAAAATGCAGGATATTTTAAAATAATTGCTATAGCTTTAAAACCCAAGGGGGATTGGTTAGGCTCACATTAATCTGCATGATGCTATTGTGACTTTGCATGCAGGATGGGGAGAATAAAACTAAAGCCATACTCTTATTGCTCATATTTCTATGATGATGTATGCAGTGTAAAACATATGCAAATGAGGAGGTTTGCAGGCATTTTGCCCCACAGAGCCTGAACAGAGCTATAATAGATGGGTTTCCTGCATCTGTAATGGACCTGCGGTTTTATTTTTTTTTGTTATGTGTTTTGTTAAACTGCCATCTGCCACTAATGTTACCAAAAATGTTGATTTGGGGGGAGCAGAGGGGGGAAGAATTAGACGTATGGAATCGCACGCACTGCACTTGGGGGGGGGAAGTAGGCAAACCTTTTTCGTGACTCGCCCTCCCACCCTACTCTTGCAATGCTGGATACCACCTTGGGGTGGGAGGAGTGATGTTGATTGAGCAGGTGGGAGTGGGAGGCCGAGTGAAGTGTGGAAAGGCCAGGGCCCAGAAGTGTTGAGGGACCGGGAAAAACAATAAAATGGGGCTGTAGAGAGCAGAGGTCCGTGTGGGAGATAGTAGAGGGAGAAGGAAAGTAGGGGAGGAAGGAAGGAGTGGGCCAAAATGACGAGAAAAATAAAAACGCACCTCCTCCTCCTCGAGTTATCAGGCCAGCTGGCATTGTATCTGCATGGGCCATCAGGCCGGCTGGCATTGTATCTCCGTGGGCCATCAGGCCGGCTGGCATTGTATCTGCGTGGGCCATCAGGCCGGCTGGCATTGTATCTGCGTGGGCCATCAGGCCGGCTGGCATTGTATCTGCGTGGGCCATCAGGCCAGCTGGCATTGTATCTGCGTGGGCCATCAGGCCAGGTGGCATTGTACCTGCATGGGCCATCAGGCCAGCTGGCATTGTATCTGCGTGGACCATCAGGCCAGCTGGCATTGTATCTGCATGGGCCATCAGGCCAGCTGGCATTGTATCTGCATGGGCCATCAGGCCAGCTGGCATTGTATCTGCGTGGGCCATCAGGCCGGCTGGCATTGTATCTGCGTGGGCTATCAGGCCAGCTGGCATTGTATCTGCGTGGGCCATCAGGCCAGCTGGCATTGTATCTGCGTGGGCCATCAGGCCAGCTGGCATTGTATCTGCGTGGGCCATCAGGCCGGCTGGCATTGTATCTGCGTGGGCTATCAGGCCGGCTGGCAATGTATTTGCATGGGCCATCAGGCCGGCTGGTATTGTACCTGCGTGGGCCATCAGGCCGGCTGGCAATGTATCTGCATGGGCTATCAGGCCAGCTGGCATTGTATCTGCATGGGCCATCAGGCCGGCTGGCAATGTATCTGCATGGGCTATCAGGCCAGCTGGCATTGTATCTGCATGGGCCATCAGGCATTGCATCTGCGTGGGCCATCAGGCCAGCTGGCATTGCATCTGCGTGGGCCATCAGGCCAGCTGGCATTGTATCTGCATGGGCCATCAGGCCAGCTGGCATTGTATCTGCATGGGCCATCAGGCCAGCTGGCACTGTATCTGCATGGGCCATCAGGCCAGCTGGCATTGTATCTGCGTGGGCCATCAGGCCAGCTGGCATTGTATCTGCATGGGCTATCAGGCCAGCTGGCATTGTATCTGCATGGGCCATCAGGCCAGTGGCATTGTATCTGCGTGGGCTGCATGGGCCATCAGGCCAGCTGGCATTGTATCTGCATGGGCCATCAGGCCAGTGGCATTGTATCTGCGTGGGCTGCATGGGCCATCAGGCCAGCTGGCATTGTATCTGCATGGGCCATCAGGCCAGCTGGCATTGTATCTGCATGGGCCATCAGGCCAGTGGCATTGTATCTGCATGGGCTATCAGGCCGGCTGGCATTGTATTTGCATGGGCTATCAGGCCGGCTGGTATTGTACCTGCGTGGGCTATCAGGCCGGCTGGCACTGTATCTGCATGGGCCATCAGGCCGGCTGGCATTGTATCTGCATGGGCTATCAGACCAGCTGGCACTGTATCTGCATGGGCCATCAGGCCAGCTGGCATTGTATCTGCATGGGCCATCAGGCCAGCTGGCATTGTATCTGCGTGGGCCATCAGGCCAGGTGGCATTGTACCTGCATGGGCCATCAGGCCAGCTGGCATTGTATCTGCGTGGGCCATCAGGCCAGCTGGCATTGTATCTGCATGGGCCATCAGGCCAGCTGGCATTGTATCTGCGTGGGCCATCAGGCCAGCTGGCATTGTATCTGCGTGGGCCATCAGGCCAGCTGGCATTGTATCTGCGTGGGCCATCAGGCCGGCTGGCATTGTATCTGCGTGGGCTATCAGGCCGGCTGGCAATGTATTTGCATGGGCCATCAGGCCGGCTGGTATTGTACCTGCGTGGGCCATCAGGCCGGCTGGCAATGTATCTGCATGGGCTATCAGGCCAGCTGGCATTGTATCTGCATGGGCCATCAGGCCGGCTGGCAATGTATCTGCATGGGCTATCAGGCCAGCTGGCATTGTATCTGCATGGGCCATCAGGCATTGCATCTGCGTGGGCCATCAGGCCAGCTGGCATTGCATCTGCGTGGGCCATCAGGCCAGCTGGCATTGTATCTGCATGGGCCATCAGGCCAGCTGGCATTGTATCTGCATGGGCCATCAGGCCAGCTGGCACTGTATCTGCATGGGCCATCAGGCCAGCTGGCATTGTATCTGCGTGGGCCATCAGGCCAGCTGGCATTGTATCTGCATGGGCTATCAGGCCAGCTGGCATTGTATCTGCATGGGCCATCAGGCCAGTGGCATTGTATCTGCGTGGGCTGCATGGGCCATCAGGCCAGCTGGCATTGTATCTGCATGGGCCATCAGGCCAGTGGCATTGTATCTGCGTGGGCTGCATGGGCCATCAGGCCAGCTGGCATTGTATCTGCATGGGCCATCAGGCCAGCTGGCATTGTATCTGCATGGGCCATCAGGCCAGTGGCATTGTATCTGCATGGGCTATCAGGCCGGCTGGCATTGTATTTGCATGGGCTATCAGGCCGGCTGGTATTGTACCTGCGTGGGCTATCAGGCCGGCTGGCACTGTATCTGCATGGGCCATCAGGCCGGCTGGCATTGTATCTGCATGGGCTATCAGACCAGCTGGCACTGTATCTGCATGGGCCATCAGGCCAGCTGGCATTGTATCTGCATGGGCCATCAGGCCAGCTGGCATTGTATCTGCGTGGGCCATCAGGCCAGGTGGCATTGTACCTGCATGGGCCATCAGGCCAGCTGGCATTGTATCTGCGTGGGCCATCAGGCCGGCTGGCATTGTATCTGCGTGGGCCATCAGGCCGGCTGGCATTGTATCTGCGTGGGCCATCAGGCCAGCTGGCATTGTATCTGCGTGGGCCATCAGGCCGGCTGGCATTGTATCTGCGTGGGCCATCAGGCCAGCTGGCATTGTATCTGCGTGGGCCATCAGGCCGGCTGGCATTGTATCTGCGTGGGCCATCAGGCCGGCTGGCATTGTATCTGCGTGGGCCATCATGCCAGCTGGCATTGTATCTGCGTGGGCCATCAGGCCGGCTGGCATTGTATCTGCGTGGGCTATCATGCCAGCTGGCATTGTATCTGCGTGGGCCATCAGGCCGGCTGGCATTGTATCTGCGTGGGCTCTCAGGCCAGCTGGCATTGTATCTGCGTGGGCCATCAGGCCAGCTGGCATTGTATCTGCATGGGCCATCAGGCCAGCTGGCATTGTATCTGCGTGGGCCATCAGGCCGGCTGGCATTGTATCTGCGTGGGCCATCAGGCCAGCTGGCATTGTATCTGCATGGGCCATCAGGCCAGCTGGCATTGTATCTGCGTGGGCCATCAGGCCAGCTGGCATTGTATCTGCGTGGGCCATCAGGCCAGCTGGCATTGTATCTGCTGGCCTGTTGTATCTGCATGGGCCATCAGGCCAGCTGGCATTGTATCTGCGTGGGCCATCAGGCCAGCTGGCATTGTATCTGCTGGCCTGTTGTATCTGCATGGGCCATCAGGCCAGCTGGCATTGTATCTGCGTGGGCCATCAGGCCAGCTGGCATTGTATCTGCTTGGGCCATCAGGCCAGCTGGCATTGTATCTGCATGGGCCATCAGGCCAGCTGGCATTGTATCTGTGTGGGCCATCAGGCCAGCTGGCATTGTATCTGCTGGCCTGTTGTATCTGCATGGGCCATCAGGCCAGCTGGCATTGTATCTGCGTGGGCCATCAGGCCGGCTGGCATTGTATCTGCGTGGGCTATCAGGCCAGCTGGCAATGTATCTGCATGGGCCATCAGGCCGGCTGGCATTGTATCTGCATGGGCCATCAGGCCGGCTGGCATTGTATCTGCGTGGGCCATCAGGCCGGCTGGCATTGTATCTGCGTGGGCCATCAGGCCGGCTGGCATTGTATCTGCGTGGGCTATCAGGCCGGCTGGCAATGTGTCTGCATGGGTCATCAGGCCGGCTGGCATTGTATCTACGTGGGCCAACAGGCCGGCTGGCATTGTATCTGCGTGGGCTATCAGGCCAGCTGGCATTGTATCTGCGTGGGCTATCATGCCAGCTGGCATTGTATCTGCATGGGCCATCAGGCCGGCTGGCATTGTATCTGCGTGGGCTATCATGCCAGCTGGCATTGTATCTGCATGGGCCATCAGGCCAGCTGGCATTGTATCTGCGTGGGCCATCAGGCCGGCTGGCATTGTATCTACGTGGGCCATCAGGCCAGCTGGCATTGTATCTGCGTGGGCTATCAGGCCGGCTGGCATTGTATCTGCGTGGGCCATCAGGCCAGCTGGCATTGTATCTGCGTGGGCTATCAGGCCGGCTGGCATTGTATCTGCGTGGGCCATCAGGCCGGCTGGCATTGTATCTGCGTGGGCCATCAGGCCAGCTGGCATTGTATCTGCGTGGGCCATCAGGCCGGCTGGCATTGTATCTGCGTGGGCCATCAGGCCAGCTGGCATTGTATCTGCGTGGGCTATCATGCCAGCTGGCATTGTATCTGCGTGGGCCATCAGGCCAGCTGGCATTGTATCTGCGTGGGCCATCAGGCCGGCTGGCAATGTATCTGCGTGGGCCATCAGGCCAGCTGGCATTGTATCTGCGTGGGCCATCAGGCCGGCTGGCATTGTATCTGCGTGGGCCATCAGGCCAGCTGGCATTGTATCTGCGTGGGCCATCAGGCCAGCTGGCATTGTATCTGCGTGGGCCATCAGGCCAGCTGGCATTGTATCTGCGTGGGCCATCAGGCCAGCTGGCATTGTATCTGCGTGGGCCATCAGGCCAGCTGGCATTGTATCTGCGTGGGCCATCAGGCCGGCTGGCATTGTATCTGCGTGGGCCATCAGGCCAGCTGGCATTGCATCTGCGTGGGCCATCAGGCCGGCTGGCATTGTATCTGCGTGGGCCATCAGGCCAGCTGGCATTGTATCTGCATGGGCCATCAGGCCAGCTGGCATTGTATCTGCATGGGCCATCAGGCCAGCTGGCATTGTATCTGCATGGGCCATCAGGCCAGCTGGCATTGTATCTGCGTGGGCCTACTGGAGGCAGAACTGGCTGCTGCTGCACCGTGCGCGACACAGAAGGTGCAAGAAATTCCAATGGCCTGTCCCTAAGCCCTCCCCTCTAGGCTTAACCACCAATAGGGGGCCTGGTGGAGAGCGCTTAGGTGCCACTCCCGGTGTGCCACAGGCCGTAGATAGAGAGAGAGGCACAGTATGGAGCCCAACACAAAGGGCCATCCATACTGTGTCTTCTCGCCATGCCAGAGGGGGTTTAGCCCTGAATTCATTCTCCCGGCGGGGGCCCCGGCCCTGGAGCACCCACATAGTCAGCGCCCCTGCTCTGTGCTGTCTTAAACATCATGATAATCACACCCCATCTCTATGGGAGCTTCTCCGCATCACACACAATGTCCATGGGCCTTTAACATCGTGATAATCACACACCATCTCTATGGGAGCTTCTCAACATCACACACAATGTCCATGGGCCTTTAACATCGTGATAATCACACACCATCTCTATGGGAGCTTTAATATCGTTCTTACCATACAACATCTCTGTGCTGTCTTTAACATCTTTATTATCACACACCAACTCTGTAGAGACGTTATCACACACAGACGCGGCTACTTGGCTTTCAGACAGACAGCAGGGAATACACACGCTGAGCTGACCGGCAATTTCAAACACCTGCATGAGAACGCTGACTTAGGTTTCCATGACAATGCATTTTCAACGTTGACTCGCTCTCACGCTTGCTATTCCATTGCAAGTCTCCTACTCGCCCGTGGGTAGGACCCATATTAGCTAGATCCGGCATCCTGTGTGCCCCGCCTCAGGGAGGCACTGCATGCTTGGCAAAGTTAACGGGCCCAATGACTTCACCAGAGTGCTTCTGTACTGAGACATTACCTCCCCGGGGAGCTCACACACAAACAAGCTTCTTCTGCCTCAATCATTAGGGGTCGCTGTACTTTGGTCCCGAGGAAGGTGGCACATGGATTTTTCTGCCGCCGAAACGTAAAGCCCCCTTTGTTTATCATTGATAGTACCCTGGCCCCGGCCAGAGTTGGGGTTGCCCTGAAGCATTTATCCGGTTATCATTAATATCACACAGTATCTCGATGTCCTCAGACACCCTCTCTGCGAGTACTTTAGCATCATTAATTGTCACGCCCCATCACACACACCATCTTCCTGGGGACATCAATAGTATCATTTTCAGGAACAATCTTTGTGGGGACTTTCCCGTCACCATAATCATGCGCCCACCCTATTGGGAAATTAACTTCACTGTCATAACACAGACTCAAAGTAAACGCTTACACCTTTATCATCACAGACTCAACGGGCGGCTTTTGAGCTAGACGTGGATGTTAAGAGAGGACACCACTGGATGAAAGGTACGAGGCATAGAGGCCTGTCTCCATGCTCTCTCTGCAATGGAATGGCTCCAGGCAGGATATAATGGCCTCGCTGCATCACTTCCTTACCCACCAGTATCCCAGAATTCCCTAATACAATAAAGTATTATTTGACCTGAGCTGAACCATCAAATACTCGCATCTAGAGGAGCGGCTCAGATTCCTGTGGAAAAGCTCTGAAGCATCTTGAGCTTCAGATCCAAATGCTGGGAATTGCTCGAGCTGAGCTGGTCAGGAGAGAAGGCGCTTTGCCATCCCTCATTTTACCATCTTTAAACACCACATTTGCAATGACTTTGACCCGACCACCATCACACGCATTTCATGGCATCTGATCGCCATTATCATCACACATCCTCTCTGTGGGGACTTTAACATCACAATTACAACACATCTTTGTAACTACTCATATCCTTATTATCTCAACTTCACCAACTTCTCATGCAATGTGTGCAGGGACTTTACAATCATCATAATCATGAACCATGTCTGTGGCATCCTTAATGTCATTATTATCACACACCATACCTTTAGGGAATGTACCCTCATTATTATCACACACTCTCTCAGTGACACACTTTATCATTACTGTTATCACACACCATCTCTGTGAGGACATACGAATCACTATACTCACACACCCTCTCTGTGGGGACTTCAATAACATTATTATCACACACCATCTCTGTGAGGACTTTAGCATCCTCATAATCACACACTCTCTCTGTGAGGACTTTAGTATCATTATAATCACACACCCTCTGTGTGGACTTTAGCATCATTATAATCACACACCATCTCTGTGAGGACGTAAACATCATTTTAATCACACACCCTCTGTGTGGACTTTAGCATCATTATAATCACACACCATCTCTGTGGGGACTTTAGCATCACTATGATCACACCCCCTCTCTGTGGGACTTGAATAACATTATTATCACACACGGCCTTTGTGGGAACTTACCCTTTAAGATAAACATGCAGCATCCCTATTGGGAAATTAATTTCCCTATCAAACTACAGCCTCAAAGTAAACAGTACATCTTTATCATCGCGTCAATCCTGGATAGTGGGTATGGTTCTGTGGGCAAGATGGTGACTGCGAAACAATGAAACATCAATTCTAATCACTGCCTCCCCTCCCCCAGCTGCAGTGTGTGATTATGGGTCATTCATGTCAACCTTCTGTGCCCCAGTCCTATTTCCGACACATTTGGAGGGTTTCTGATAGGGTGTAACGCCCCAATACAGTGCCTTTTGGGTGCATATTTTATGGGCAATGCCATACCATTAGCATCCATGTGATGTGCATCCCATGGATGATGGCAGCTGCTCATATAGAGGAATACAAATGCATAATGTGCAAAGATTGCTGTGCATCCCAAGGATGATGGCAGCTACTCATGTAGAGGAATACAAATGCATAATGTGCAAAGATTGCTGTGCATCCCAAGGATGATGAATACAAATGCATAATGTGCAAAGATTGCAGTGCATCCCAAGGATGGTGACAGCTACTCACGTAGAGGAATACAAATGCATAATGTGCAAAGATTGCTGTGCATCCCAAAGATGATGGCAGCTACTCATATAGAGGAATACAATTGCATAATGTGCAAAGATTGCTGTGCATCCCAAGGATGATGGCAGCTACTCATATAGAGGAATACAATTGCATAATGTGCAAAGATTGCTGTGCATCCCAAGGATGATGGCAGCTACTCATGTAAAGGAATACAAATGCATAATGTGCAAAGATTGCTGTGCATCCCAAGGATGATGGCAGCTACTCATGTAGAGGAATACAATTGCATAATGTGCAAAGATTGCAGTGCATCCCAAGGATGATGGCAGCTACTCATGTAGAGGAATACAAATGCATAATGTGCAAAGATTGCAGTGCATCCCAAGGATGATGGCAGCTACTCATGTAGAGGAATACAAATGCATAATGTGCAAAGATTGCAGTGCATCCCAAGGATGATGGCAGCTACTCATATAGAGGAATACAATTGCATAATGTGCAAAGATTACAGTGCATCCCAAGGATGATGGCAGCTGCTCTTATAGAGGAATACAAATGCATAATGTGCAAAGATTGCTGTGCATCCCAACGATGATGGCAGCTGCTCCTATAGAGGAATACAAATGCATAATGTGCAAATATTGATGTGCATCCCAAGGATGATGGCAGCTGCTCCTATAGAGGAATACAATTGCATAATGTGCAAAGATTGCTGTGCATCCCAAGGATGATGGCAGCTACTCATAAAGAGGAATACAATTGCATAATGTGCAAAGATTGCTGTGCATCCCAAGGATGATGGCAGCTACTCATATAGAGGAATGTAATTGCATAATGTGCAAAGATTACTTTGCATCCCAATGATGATGGCAGCTACTCATATAGAGGAATGCAATTGCATAATGTGCAAAGATTGCTGTGAAAGAAACATGTAACCATGTGCATATGAGTCAATTCAATTCCAAATCGGAATAATGAAATAAGTCCCCACACGAGATGGTCCAGCACACACGATTAACAAAAAGCATTTTTGCAAAGTTGAAGCTGGATCCTGTATTATGATTTTTTTCCTGAACATATTTCTGCTATTAGCATTATATATATATATATATATATATATATATATATATATATATATCTCCCCCGGCGTGCCCTGCATTCAGGGGGACATGGAAGAAGCCTGAGAAATAACACCATAGGGGTAAGGCAATTCTATTAGTGTGAAGGATGGGCAAACATGGGGAAGAGATTCTGATAATGCCCCGAAAAAAGATGCATAACATCTCATGGAAAACATCCTATGTACAGGTTATCCACCCTTCCCATGATGCAATGACTTGCAAAACACTGAACTTTAATGATTATTTGGGAATGGAATTCTGCAGTGCTACCCATTAATCGTTAGGCTGATAAAGTTTGCAGCCAAGTTATACCCTTCGCTGGACCCTAAGAGCCAAAACCAAAAATGCAGATTTATTCTGTAAGTATAAAACATGGTTATGGTCGCTGGGTTCTACTGAGTCCGGCCCCTCGGACCCCCGGCTGCCGACAGGGTTTGCATGCTCACTGATAACTATGACTGAAGGTAGTGACATCATGGGTGGTTTAGAAGTAGTAGTAGTTTGTCATTTGTATAGCGCCTTTATCCCATTAGTATGGCCTCAACACGCTTGTTACAGGGACCCTAACTCTCCTGTAACAGAATAAATCCACATTATATTTTTGGCTCTTAGGTGGCGCTTTAAGCAGCGCCTCTAAACCGAAACCATTGTCATGGGAAGTGAAGATAGGAGAGGGGTGGGATGTAGGAGGGGCACAAATCCTGTGGATGTTGTTTGACTTTTTATCCACCTATTGAATGGCCAAGGTCATGCTAGTCCCTATAGCCTTTCCCTCCCAATATCTGCCCCGCTGCAAAAAACACCCCCAGGATATTGTTATTTCTAATCAGTCCTCTGAAAGGTAAAGGTAATGGGCCTCATTCCAAGTACGGCGCTAACCAATGGCGCTATTAACGCCTTGGTTGACGCCGTACCCGGACCGGCAGCGCCTTGGTGGATGGCGGAATCACCGCCCCATTCCAAGGTTGGCTGGGCGGTAATTCCCCATTCACCAAGGCTCTTCCCCATTCCCAAATGAGCCCCCATAGGGCTCAATGGGAATGGGGAAGATGCAAATAACGGTGACCATTCATTACGGTCACCGTTATTGGCTTGGAGGCCCCTTTGCGCCCTCGACTTTAACACCTGCTCAAAGCAGGCGTTAAGGGCGAGGGCGCAGAGGGAACTCGGAGTATGGCGGTAAGGGAATACCGCCACCGGTCTCGTTACCGGTGGCCGCTATCCCTTACCGCCATACTCAGAATGAGGCCCAATGACTTAATTGCAGCTGTAAATCAGTCCTCCTGTAATACAAATGCCCTAACCAAGTGTGCCTTCAGCCACTTGATTTATAACCAACATGTGCGTCCTTGCCTCTGTTCTATGCACTGAATTTCTGTTAAAACACCATTTGCCAAACCAACAGTTTTAGCTCCTGCATAGGCATTGTTACATAGGCATTTGCCTGGCACTGTGATAATAAACCCTGACTTTGAGTGGCTTACCCGACACTCACCGGTCCTTTGACGTCTTCTCTGTCAGCTCCAACTGCCTTCTTCCTGCTTCACCGGTCGGCAGGACAGCCTCTGCGAGCCCGGGCTCTCAGTGACACCCCGGCAGCTCTGCTTCCTCTGCACGGATGCAGACGTCGTTCCTTCTTCTTCCATGCTTGCTCGCAGATGTATCTACTCGCTTCTAAATACGCAGGCTCCCACACCTTTGGTAGCCTAACGGCCTGACTTGCCTGGGGCTCCACAGGTTCTCTGGGCCTCGGCTGGCATCCTGACTTTCTTGCAGACCCCACCACGGCTGCCTCCTCATGGCACGGGTCCCCCACTGGTCGCTCACATGCAGGCCTCAGCTTCTTCCTCGTCCCAGTACCAAAGTGGTGAAATAAAGTTTGAGTGTTCATTACTCTGTCGCCTCTTCCTCGTCTCAGTAAGGCCAAAGGTTAAATGTGGAGAAATGAGGGGAGCTGTTTACAATAGCCTACAAAGGCCAGGGGAGGGTTAGGTTGGTTCTCAGCAGGGAAAGGCTGTTACCATATCTGTGGGCACCCCATTCCCAATCCCCAAGGTCTTTCCACCCAGGTAATCCTCCCTTGCTTCTCCACCCCCAGGTTCAGGGCCTTTCCCTGGCCACATGAGAAGAGGATCCAGGGGGAGTAGGAGTGAGGATACCCTCAGGTTTCTCACAGTACACCCTGTAGTGTTGGGGAGACTCGGGCGGTAACACTTAGCATAAAACAGAAACGGGTACATACCAGGCTGATCGCTGTGGTGACAGGTAGTCTCAGGAACTGTAGGGGCAGAGCGGGCTGAAAGCAAAGTGACACAGAGAGAAAGAGAAGGCAGGCACATATACTGGCTAACACGGATTGATCATAATAAAGGATGAACTGGAATATGATAAGGGGTCTCCATGAGAGTAAGGAAAGCCCTTGGGATGGGTACCAGCAGATTACTCTTAACAATCATGCAGCAGCGTCATGGGTAAGACGTGCTGATGAGATGGTTGTACTCAGTGCAAGGGTAAAGCTGGAGACCATATACCGAGACAGGCAATACTTGAACAAACCAGCCTAAGGCAACCAAAGTCTTCTTCTCTGATCTTAATGGAGACCAATGCAGGGGTCCCACTGTATACGGATACAAAGCTGAGACACAACAGTGGACCAATTTGTAATCAAGACTGAAAAGCAGAGTGGCTAGAAATAACCAAGTACAGGATAGGCAGAGAAAAGAAAAAGTGCAGAAACTGTAGACAGAGGCTGTAGGCGGAAACTATACAAGCACTACTTAGAAGGCACACATGAATGCTGGCATAGAGGAAATCTTGGACCAAGAACCAGAACAGGTATCAGGGACTTGGCCAAAGAAAGTTACCACACAAATGTGGAAATTTAGCATACTAGTAATACCATGAAACAAAGCTTTAGTCATAGGAAAGGTAGACGGTTGCTGCTAACTCAGTGAATACACAGTTCAAAAAACTCAGTGCACTACTCATTCACAAGAGAACAAGAGAAAAAGCCGCTGCCAACTCTGCAAATACGTGGTTCATGAAACCCAGTGCACTAGTAACAGCCAAGATAAGACATTGCTGCAAACATGTGGTTCAGAAAACAAAGTACACTAAAAAGCAGGTAAACTAAGGACAAGTGAGCTGCTTCGATCGTTATCAGGGGGCGCATTACATAAGTCGCTACTGCCAAGCGCAGGGGGCCATCCCTATACCCTGTTCTCTCTCGTGCAGGAGGGGACGTGCTTCTTTTAGTAGTTGTGACATATCCTCTGGATTCCTGAGAGACCTCCTTCTGGAACCTCACAGGTGTTACAGATATTGAGGGGACTAATAGCTTTTCTTTTTATTGAAATGCTGCACAGTGGCCATCAGTCAGTGAAATGTCAGTAGCATCTGGATGCTGTGGAGAATCCTGCGGATCCCTCACTAAACCCTGCCTAGAGTCTCCTCCCAGGTGTCCAGGAGAGGGCAGATGCCTCCAGATCCCAATCCTGGGGGTGGTGTACTGCGGGAGGACCACCGTGGTGGGGCACAGGCCCAGGGAAGTGGGGAGATTCCGCAGGGTGAAATGCAGTATTCTTCTTTAGGGAGGAATATATGTTCTCCAGACTGAGAAACCGGAGGGTATTCTCCCAGTAAGACCTCGAGACTCCCTTATTCAGGTGGCCAGGACACGGCCATCGTTGTTGGATCCAGTTCCTGGGGTGGACCAGTGGGGGAGGATCACCTGGGTAGGGGGACCCGGGGTTATGCTAGGGGGAAACCCAAGGTGAGATGCGGTATTCTACCGAGAGGGAAGAAGTGGGGGACGAACTACCTGTGGTTTTCTTTGGTTATTCCATTTCTACCTCCCTTCCATCCATAGAAGATCCCTTAGTCAAGTTCTATCGACCCTACTACACCACTAATAAACCAAATAGAAGTCCAAACTCTGTAGCATCTCAAAACCGCATCTCCCAGAACCTGTGTTTCCCTCTTCCCTACCTGCAAACTCCCAGCCATGCTTTTCCACGCCCCTCTAGTCAGTATATTCCACGCGTCCCATTTGCTCAGGTAAAATACTACGATTCCCACGATTGTTCAGATCACGATCCCAACTATCAGTTTACCCCGCAAAACCTACCAAGGTCGTCGCTTTTATTATAATTTTCCGAATTCTCACAAACCCTCCTGCTTATTTCACAAACCTTCCCTGTCCTGTAAGATATTCTGACACTTCAACCCTTTAACTTTCTAACGCGAAAACTGTCTTGCCTCATGCAAGACAGCAGACTGATACAACTGTTTATTTAACGTGTCCCAATAGAAGAGTCAGGCAATTAACTTGAATAACCTACACCTGACAACCCTTTCCTTTCCCCATAGGGATAATGGGTGGAGCAGGAGAAAGCAATACGAGCAAGGGGAGCATAGCGGACAACACGATGAGACGGCTAAACCAAGGCGGCAGTTCAGATGAAGGAGAAAGGCGGCAGGAAGAGAGAGGGAGGCGAGGACAGAAAGAACCTTGCCCTTTTCGTCCAAGACACGCAGAACCTTCAGTGAGGAGCATCTAAGACCGCAGACAATAGCCCCAGTGTCATGCTGCAGATGTCAATCGTACACAGGGCCAGCCTATGCTGATAAAGCAGAACAGAGGAAGCTCCCGCACCCGTGGTACCAGCCTTGACTCCACAGTGAAACAGAAAGCCAGGCGATTGAGCACACCCAATGAGTTGAGGGGAGAATCGAAAGAAGCCAGGAGGTGTTGAATGAGAATCGCAAAGTGGCAAGTTTTGAAACTAAAGTAATGAACTTGAAGTGAACTGTGAAGTACGAAGGGGGAATCAGCGACAGAGGGAAATCGACACCACACGTGGGTGTCAATTTAAGAGACTCTGGTCGAGCCCCATATTGATAAACTACAGAAACCAGAGGGCCATAGGAAGGCTGCCAAAGGAATGCAAAGTGGTCATACCAGACGGTTGAGCAAATGCCCTGTAGGTTCGAAAGACTTTGATTCGTGAATGGGCAACAAAGTGAGAAAGGGAATACCATGTAGTAAATAAGGAGGAGGGACATGATTTCCGTTAACATTTGAAATTAAAAGGGACTGAGCCTGGACGAGGGAGATCCGGGGTGACGCTAAACTCAACACTGACAGTCAAGAGAGCTCCGAGCCCGAGCGAGGGAGATCCAGGTGTGAAGCTGTCACTCAAGGGCTGGAAGTCGACAGAGATCTGAGTCCGAACGAGGAGATCCGAAGTTAAGTTATCGTCCAAAGGTTCTATTGCGCAAAGGTCAGGACCAGAAGAGGGGGGACCTAAAGGTGAGACTGTTGCCCTATCTAAAATATTGTGGAGAAATATAATTGAGAAAGGGGTCAGCCCGGAAGAGGGGGACCCAGGGGTGAAGTCGTCACCCTGTGTGAACTGTAATTTACAATTGAGAGAGGTCAGCCCAGAAGAGGGGACCTAGGGTGGACCCAACACCCAACGAATATTGGGAACACACTTTTCATTTGTTAAAGGAACTTTTCTATATATTGTTTGAACATCTCAGACCCGAAGGCAAGAGACTTTCTAAGGAAACGAGACTTGGCCATTGACATATTGAGAACTACCATTGGAACTGTCTCGGGCTCGTGAAGCCTGAGACCATACTGTGCTCCAAGCTCCAACCTTACCCTGTGCTTGAAACATGGGGAGGGGAGACCCAAGCCATTGCCTACTGACTTATCATTTACGAACACTTCTTTCTTTCTTGAAAACTATCCCACACCCCCCTTTGTAGTAGTCGTAAGGTTTGGTAATAGGTTTTCTTACTACAGGCCTTTTTATTTGACTTGACATCACTAGGACTGCCTTATTTTCATTTGATGGTCGACTCCTGTCCCCATCTTAGATTTAGGCTTAGATTTTTTTCCAACCTGCATACTCTCTTTATTGTTCAATAAACACCCTTGAACTGTGATCACTTGTGTCTGTCTTACTTTTGGTCACCATGAGTTTCTCACATATGTTGTCAGCAGTGGGATATGGGCCAATTGATAATAGTTGGAGAACCCACTTTCATGAAGAAACCCCAAATATAAACCTTCATACCCCTCTGCAATCCTCAGACCAACCCTATCAAAATTCTTTTATCCTCAAGGGTGAAAAACCAATGGAAGCATGACAACTCCCTTTCCACCCTTGGAACAGAAAATAGGAGTTCAATTTTCCGCCTTAATATCTCAAGCAATATCTGCAAGACAGCAGACTGATAAAACGGTTTATTTAACATGTGCCAGTAGAAGAGTCAAGCAATTAACCAGAATCACCCACACCTAACAACTCTTTCCTTTCCCCACAGGGATAAAAGGTGGAGCAGGAGAAAGCAATACAAGCAAGGTGAAGAAAGGCGAGCTTAGAGGGGCTCTGTGTCCTGAATACATCCCACATCATTATTGTGCACTGACCATAAGCAGTAAGGAACCTGGGATAACGATTCAGTGCGATCTAGAGACATACCTTCCTTTGGGTCTGAATCTTGGGACGGGACCCCCTGAAGTGCACCTAACACAGCCTTGGGGATACTGCCAGGGATGTCCAGGAATACTCTGCCTGGAGTGTAATAGATAGCATATTTCAGTTTGCAAAGGAGGTCTATGCCAGAAAAACCAACAGTTGCAGAAGGACTTTGCAAGAAAGCATGCTTGCCCGTGATAGGACCTAAGCTAATTGATACTGGTCAGTAACATGTTGTGGGACTGGAGTGTTGGAAATACCCACTGCATTAATCATAGTAGATGACAGGGGGACAACGGGAAAACAATCGGATCATTAGGCAGACTTATTATCCCGTATCTACCACACATGCAATGGTTTGCCCTTCAATAGTACACTTTACATGGGGACTTTCCTGATCTACAGGCATCAATGGATTCATGATGAGGGTTTCTCTTGGGCTGTCCAGGTTCTGATCCTCATCTGGGGCAGCAGGCCGTACATTGCTCGGGGTAAATCATGGCACATCCCGGTTAGGGAATTGGGTGAATTTAGGAGTACGGGGTGGAAAGTTGCTTTGGGGCCTGTTAGAGCACTCATTTTTCTAGTGACCCTCCTGCTTACAATAATTACAGGCTGTGAGGGTCCCAAATCTGCTACTCTGGGGATCCTGTCCAACGCCTTGTCCTCTCCCTCTGATGCTTATTCCCCACACTCTCTGGGGAGCCCATCTCCCCTTTTGGTCCTGTTAGTGCCTGGAAAGGGATGGAAACTCTCCTCTACGCACTCCCAGGTAAACAAGCAGCAGGTGCATCACATCTCACTCACCCCTTACCATCCAATCCTACCATGAAAAAACTCAGTCCACACCCTGCTCCCATGCACGTCCAACTCACAGAACCTCAACCACAGCCCTCATAACCAAACACATACCACCTCCAAAACACACATGCACCCTCATGCTCATCAATGCTCATTCTGTGGTACCAAATGCAGTAGACATTGCTGACCTCATCACCACCCAACTTAGATGCACTCTTTATCACAGAGACATGGTTCACCCCCACCTCCTCACACATCCTGGATATATACTACTCCCAACAGGCTACAGCACGCAACTCAACAGTGCTACAACTGGTGACTAAAAGACTGGTGGTTCAAGACCAACCTGTAAAGTCAATTATAACATTTATTGGAATGCAAAATACTATCTTGACTTGTGAGCACATTGCAACCCATGTTTATGTGTGAGATTGTGCATTCCTGCTGGCTGGCAGCTACTCAAGACCCTGTGGACCTCTCCATGACAGAGTTTACAAATATAAAGTACTCTAAGGGCGAGGGCAGGGACAGAACACTCAATTCCAGGACAGTCTGCCAAAACCTGGACGTCTGGTCACCCTAGGTAAGAGTAATCTTGGGAGGCTGATGAGAGAGACTAGGGGGAGGGCCTAGCCTCAGTGGACAGGCTCAAGAGGGATTAGGTGAGAGAGGAAAGAGACAATACATTGCACACTACAGACAGTGTGGCTCCTGAGAGAGAGTGGGTGGAGAGAAAGAGGGGGTGGAGAGAAAGACGGAGTGAGCGTGAGACAGAGGGACAGTCTCAGAAAAAAACACAGAGCAGTAAAGAGACACAGACAGAGAGAAACACAAAAGGAGCGACACACATACGTAGACAAAGACACAGACATGGCGAGACAGGGACACACACAAGCACACACTCTCTCATAAAAAAACGGCACAAAGCACTGGGGGCAGTTTGGTAACTCTAGAATTTCTTGCCATTAGAAGCTCAAGGGTCATGGGAAGTGCCTTATGTCTCGTTTTATTCCATGGTACTATGATTCATTGTATACACTGCCCGGGATATACTCTAGTCCTGTAAACTTGCGAAAGTGCTACAGAGGCAGGTGTGAGGAGGCTGGTGATGAGCCCAAGAGTGTAACCTTTGAGAGATCAAGTAAAAGTGAGCAGTATGTGAGTACCATCTCAACAGTGGGAAAGGAGCAGAGATGAGCCAAGCCTTAATCAGCTTTATAATTCCTGAAGAAAACACTGCTTTTGACAAGAAAGAACCCGAAATCATGTCTGTATGTATGTAGTTTAGAGGAGTGCTGATCTGTGAGCACTAGAAATCCGATACACACCCACAAACCTCTCCTTTCTGCACCCATGTCCACAGAGAAATGGCAGGCAATGATAATGTGCACCATGTCTTCAGTTAAGGTGTCAGCTGAAATTATAACAAGTCTATCCGGCCAAGACAGAATTCAGCCCTTAACCGCCCCCACCCTTCTCTGGTGGTTTCACAAATCAAAAGACGGACAAAAAGGTGGTAGAAAAGAGAATTTCCCATGTAGAAATGAATTTGCAACTCAAATTTAACTATGCAACATTGCGATGGCACTGCAGTGACAATACTCACTGTATCATCAGGCTCAGAAAGGTGTCGGCCATTTTAGACATTGCTTCTTTTACCCCATTCAAAACATGCCCCTGTTGCTGCTCATAGCTTTCAATATTGTAAAAAATTGATGAAACCATGTGATTGCTTTCGTCCAATCAAAAGAATATTTATTGATTAGCTCTTTGTTTGAATTTCACATATTGCCATTAAACATCTAACATAGGAAAGCAGGGCAATGTTAATCATTTTTAATAATCGTATATACCAGGATAGAATAATAGTTAGAAGAGGCTGAATTTGTCATCTCCAGCTTCTTTCATACTGCTCTGCAGACTTGTCTCTCTCAATTATTGTGATCTTTTATTCATTTCCCCCAAAATATTCTCTATGAAATTGAAAATCTGGTCTCCCTGAAGAGGGTAAATGTCTTGGAATATCGATTTGATCAGGACAGCATGTTTTCTCTTTGATGGAGAACCTTCTCTCGCAGAATGGTAAGGCATGTTCTCCCGGGATGTGGCACCCACCTCCGTTGCCATGGACGCCAAGTTTCCTCATCCTGGAGGCCTTGTTCTCTGCTGAGGAATATTAAAGACAAAATGCACCCATGTTAGAATCAGTGAAGCAGTGGAAAGAACACATCTTCATACTTTCTTGCCTACTTTTAGAATATTTCCATTCTAGTTATGCACGTTAAGAAGAGCATTGCCTCAAAAATATAGATGTATGTTTCTTGTGAATGAGGATAGTCGGGGCTCTAATACTTTGCTTATGCACACTATGGAGATGCATTCCAACCCATTCTAGGCAAAGTGTTGCAAATGCATTTCCTGCAACATCAGTACATCCAAGATGTTATAAGATACTTATACGATAATCACATCTCATTGGCCACCTGGATAACAGAGATGACGTCCCTAGCTTCTTTGGAACGATCAACATAAAGATATCCAAAGCAAGGACTGTATTATAAATCAACATGTGGAACATGTTTGCAAGCTACTTCCCCTGACGATTCTGCATGATCATTTGCATGGCTTTATAACATAATATGGGGACTTCAGCTAACTGTCTATTGAGACATAGACATAAAAGAAGTCTGAGAATATCATGTGACCTCTTCAGCCTATCTGGAATCGAGCTTGCCCGCTCTAGTGTAGCGGCTCAGACATTGAAATTGCCACAGGAAACGTTCATTTCATGAGCGTCACAGAAGTGCGCACGGTGGAACGATGGAAAGAGAAAGAGGGACGTGGATTGACATGAGGAACAGAGATTCAGATATCGTTACTTGTAGCACAGGATGCAATTAGCACATTCACATGAGAATGGGGTGTACACTCTGTGCTTACGCTACAAGGGTGAATTCTATAGTCTTTGGCATTTTTGAACTACAAACATATTAACAAATCTTGAAAGTTGGAATGTATCAAAAAACATGTCAATGATGTACATAGGTTTTATTTAAGCCACAGGAAGATGGTCAAGGGGACCGAAACATGCACAGATAGTGGCATGATATACTATGGACGCCATTAAGGAGCTTCTTTTTTAATTTAATTGAATGGGCTAAAATTAATGGATCATCAAATCAAAGATGATAAAATGAACAGCTGGATTAATAGGCAGGAACATTTGGCTAAGAGTGTTTATCCCCTATGCATAACTGTGTACCCCATATGTGATTCTTTTTCTTTTTTAGGGAAAGTGCACATATGTGTGCCAGTCATTGCTGGGTTCTCATGGCATGCACATGTGCAGGCTTTACAGGTAAACTATTTCACGCCCGCATAAGAGGTACAAAGGTCCAGATGTTGCCGTTAGACCGATGATTTAGCCAACATTAAACCTCACAAAAACTCCTCTAAACAACCATAGACACTGGAGACAAACTACATTAAAAAGCAATACAACCCTTTGAGTGTTCTTAGTACCTGGGTATAAACACAAAAAGAGTGGTCTTGATTTGCTACAACATATATGGGATACATTACTCACCGTAATCATATTTCTGATGAGTGTATCTGCTTAGATTCACATGCTGTGCATAGGCCGGCATCTAGTGGTAGCCCCAGAGTATTACATTTTTTGTTTTCTTAACTCGAAAAAGGGACGTCGACGGGGCGTGACAGTAATACTATCCCTTGTGTGACGTCCACTATACCCATGGTCCTTCATGTGTCGATGTCCCTCAGATTGTTTTGTTTCTAACATGAGGTAGCATGAGGTGTAGCGTGAGTACAGATGTAATAAAGCAGATAAGAGTAGATAAGCCAGAAAACACCTATGCACCTTCAACTCCCTGGGGGAGGAAGGGTGGGCGCATGTGAATCTAAGCAGATACAAGCATCAGAAATACTATTAAGGTGAGTCATGTATCCCTTCTGAGGCTTGTGGATCTGCTTAGATCACATGCTATGCATGGATTAGTGAGCAGAGTCTGGAGAAGGTAGTGGGTTGTGAGAAGGTACAGCAGCAAATAGATGTGTTGGCACTCTGCACTAGGACCCCAACCGGCCCATAAAGCTGGGGGTTGCTCAATAGCACTTTAAGATGAGTAGCAGCACCGTTGAGATGGATGGGGATGCAGATTAATACCCTCGCATGGAATCAATAATGACAACTCAATAGTTTGGCAAAGGGAGTCAGTTTAATGATAAATACAAAAAACGGGGAGATCCTGAACATCAGCAATCGCTCGATCTTTCTTCTCGCTTCACAACTTCAACAAACTTCATAAAAAACACATCTTTTATACTGAAAACTCGTCATCACTGACGTGTAACGCTTAAAATGTTGCATGCAATTCTATTGGTTATAGGAAAGTAACTTTAATATAGGTACTATATCTGTATATGGTAATGAAGTGAGGGGATTGGATAAACAGTGTCAGGTGGGGCATCTGAGCCCTTCCTTCAAAGTGGCTGCCGTAGACGTCACTAAAAGTACGTCTCATTGGTTCTACTAACTATAGGACCCTAGATTACTTGGTCCACTACGATTGGTTTGGCATCAACCCTACTCATACTTTTCCACCAGCCTAGCAGCATGCAGAATAGCTGGCAGGGAGCTTGTCCGCTCCCCCTGTCTCCTTCCAATTATTGCAACAATCATCACTTCAGTGATCATGTTTCAATTATTTCTTTGTATCTTGGCATCGAGACTGCTTCTTGGTCTGGAAAAGTGAAGGCACCTGGGCATGGCACAATTCCATGCATAGGTGTGAAAGTTTCATCCCTTCTGCTGGCTCGGTCATGTAATTCTGACACTGTGAAAGTCGTCTTCATTTGTGTATTTGATTTAATTTTGTCAGCCATCTGCCTCCTGTGGCTTATCTTGACCTTTCAGAATAGGATACTCTGTTTTTCTCTTCATTAAATGTCTCTACTATTGGCCTACTTCAGCTGGTACGACCTTGGCTTCTTGGCATGGCTTGTCTTCGTCTGAGTTTCTGTCTGTCCGTAATTCACGATTTTTCTGCTGCAAAGCTCTCCTCGTGAGACCTAAAGTAAACTTTGGTCAGTTCTGCTCTTGTGGGTAGTGGAAGTATACTTAAATACAGTTCTTTTCTTGAGGTCGATATCTATAGGTGGCGCTTGCTGCACTCTATTTTACTATTAAGCTTTAGCAAACCTCACGATTTTGTTAGCTTCTTGTGGTTCCTTGCATATGTACACGTGTAAGCTGGCTGAATATCTGCATCGCGCTTATGGCATAAGCATCTAACATTTGACATTGTTATTTCGCTTTAAACTCAGGATGTCACTTATCCATGGTGTTTCGTCTCTTTTCATCATTCATAGGTCGTCATATCTTTTATATGCGAGTCAGTCCAGGTTCTTGTGATGTCACTATTCGTCTTCTTTTAGGACTTTCTTGGCTTCTTCCGGTATTGCATTTTGACAATCGCAATTCTGTCTCACTTGTCGATATGGTTTTCTCAATGGGTACCTTACTGTCCAAGGTTTCTTAGGTGCAGGTACTTCAATAGGTGCTGTCAGTCTGATAGGTACTGGGCAGAGCCCCGTTGTTGCTCTCTGCTGGTTTATTTGCTCATCATACGTCACATATTTTGGCATGAACATTCCTGGCACCTCAAAGTGGGCGGTAGGGGTGCGAATCGTGTTTGGGACCTCCTCTACAGCTCCGCTTGTCCCACCTGCGAATCTGCTTTAGAATGTGTGCCAATGCAGTAGTGCTGAGTAAAAGTATGTATAGAGCTCCATGTAGCTGCTTTGCAAATGGTGTCCAGCAGGATGTTTGCAATAAAGGCCAAGGTAGCTCCTGTACCCCTGATAGTAGAACTGTATGCATTTCACTATCCAGTTGGAGATGGTATTTTTTGAAGCATGGTCACCTTCCCAGCCAGCTGCTATGGAGACAAACAGTTGGGTCTGTTTTTCGTAGCGGTTTTGTCTGGTTTACATAGTAAATAACTGCCCTCCTTACATCTAGTGGATGGAGGTTTTTCTCAGCTGAGCTTGAAGGGTTTTGAAAGAAAGCTAGTAGTTCGATAGACTGATTGACATGGAAATTAGAAATGAACTTTGGTGAAAACCTAGGGTGCGTTCTTAATACCAATTTGTCTTTGTGGATAACAAAGAAAGGGTTTTGCACTGACAAAGCTTGTAGTTCACGGACTCTCCTTCTGGAGGTGATAGCCCCCAGAAAAGCCGTTTTATATGTGAGGTGTTTAAGGCTGGACTTGCGCGTATGAGCTTTGCAAGTACCACATTTAGGTCCCACCATGGGGGCAGGTTTGAAATGGGAGGGTGGAGTCTTTTTACTCCCTCCATGAATGCCTTGATGACGGGGGATCTTGCACTCGGACACCTTACTCTGAGAAGTGGTGTACGCGGATAGAGCCGCTAGGTGAACCTTGATTGAGTTAAATACTAGCCCTGAGTCTAGTAAGTGGAGCATGTAATGAAGAATGTGTGATGGTGTACCTTTTTCGACTGGCACCATATTACAAATCCTTTCCATTTGTTAAAATAACAGTGTCTGGTGTTTGGTTTTCGTGCCTCCTTGAGGATTTCCATACACCTTTGAGGTCGTTTTAAATGGCCAAACTCTATGACTTCAGGAGCCTAGCTGCCAAGTTCATGGATTGAGGATGTGGGTGTAACGTTGTCCCCCCGTGTTGGGTGAGCATGTTGGAGGGGCACAGGAGTTTGATTGGATAGCATATCACCAGTTTGCGCAGATGCAGAAAAAAAAAAGGTTGTCTCGCCCACATAGGAGCAACCAGGATAAGCATCACTTGTTCCAGGTACATCTTGTTCACTATTCTGCTCAGTAGCAGTGGTGGGGGGGAAAAGTGTGGGCAAATTTCCCTGACCAGCTCATCCACAGGGCGTTTCCCTTGGATCTGGTTTGGGGAAACCTGGATGCGAAGTCTGGACATTGAGTGCTGAGGCTTGTGGTGAACAGGTCTAACTGAGGATAGCCCCAGAGGGAAAATATGTCTGAAATGTTTTTGCTGAACTGCCACTTGTGCTCTTCGGGTAGAGGATCTCTGCTGTGTAAGTCTGCCAGAGAATTGAGTTCCCCTGGAGCGTGATGCGACACTAGGAACATGTTCCGCTTGAGTGCCCACTTAAAAATTATTTGGTCTAGCCTGGACAGACTTGGAGAGTCTGTGCCTCCCTGCTTGTTTATGTAAAACATAGCAGTGGTGCTGTCTGTGAGGACTTGTACTGTTTGGCCTGATAGATGCACCTGAAAAGCTTGCAGGACTTTGAGCAATGCTAGTAGCTCTAAAAGATTTATGTGATTCTGGGCTGTGATATGGGTGCACAGGCCATGCGCTGTGTGGTGAAGGTAATGGGCTCCCCACCCGGTGAGTGATGCATCTGTTGTGACAATCGCTTGCATTGCAGGGTTGTGAAAAGGTCTAGGACAGAGCACATTGTTAGGTCTTTTTTCAGCACAAGGAAGTACATTGAATAAATATCCTTGTTTACCTGGTTTGCCAGGACGATTTCTATGGCGTCCTTTAGTAGCAGTGCTTGGACTTCTTCCAACAGGATGCATTATTTTTCCTGTGTAGTTTGTCTTTGTCTTGGTGGGTGGTTGACTGGTGTTAGTATTAGCTCTATGCAATAGCCCCCAACCATGGTGGAAAGTACCCACTTGTCCGACGTGATCCCTGTTAGGCAGAATCCTGTGTAGCGCCCTTAGGTAACCACTACACACAATTAAGACCACAGGTGGCAATACAAGTTATAGTGGCAGTAGCAGAGCAGCCAGGCTTATCTCAAGAGTGTATGAGCAGTAGCCGAGATTACACAAAGGGACCACAATTACTGTGACTCAAGAAAACACTGACTCAAGGTTTCAGGTAAAAAATATAAGTACATTTATTTTTAAACCATCAGTTATAAACACAACACTTCTATTAAACTTTAAACAAAACCACACGTTAAATAATACAACAACTAACCAATTCACTTTGTACAGTATGTCTCAAGGTAAGTACCCCGTGTTTGAATGAACCAGTGTTATGAACAAAACACGATACCGCGGATACGGTTGCGACCACTTTTTGACAGTTCGGTCTACTAAATAAACGCGTATCCGTGACATGAAATGCTACCGGGGCAAAAGCACACTTAGCACCTGAGATACCCAGAGGGAGTTGGAGGCAAAAATCACAGGCAATATTTAGGTTAGGCAGACAGCATCGAGAAACACTCAGAAACAGGAGTTGAAAAGTCAAAGGGCCGGAGCCAGGGTTAAGTGACACCGGAGACCTGTTGCCGAAGATCACACCGTTAGACAGTTCACGATTCAGCATAGCCCAAAAGTACTTTGATATTGTCAATGTTCGGAAGCAAAAGTTATAAGAAGTAGGGAAGACAAGGGCAAGCCTTGAAAATGAAGAAAAGGGGTTCACCCAGTTTCCTCGAGCAGAACACAGTACCTTATTCCAATGGTGCAGCTGGTGCCCTGGCGGGTGTTCCTGTTGGTTTCCTGCAGACCCACGATTCCTGGAGCTTCGTTGTGAAGGAGAACATCTGAAGGGGGTCTGCACCTCACAGGGATGAAGCCGGCAGCCGCGACAACGAATAAAAGATGTGCTCCTTAAAAACAGGAGAGGCTCGGCAGGTGTCTATCCGGACCACTACAGCAGTGTGCAGCGATTTCGACCACGACGGAGATCTCTGTCTAAAGAAGATGAGCTGGTTATCCCCACCAGGCTCAAGGGAAGAAGACTCTGGACTGGATCTTCTCTTAGTCGTTGAAGGGTAAATAGCTCAGGACTGCAGCAGGGCTTCACCGGGATGGGGTAGTTGCAGCAGCCGTCGTTCTCTCCTCTTCTCTTCGGTTCCTTGCAGTTCCAGAGGCGACTGACTGCTAGCCCAAGAGACCTGCCTTTTAATGTGCAAAACCCCCATTCACACAGCCTGGCTTTCAATCACGCAGCAGGGGGGCTGTCCAGCCGGGACAACCACCTCAGCCAATCATGGCAAAGTGAAACTTGGGTTTCCTAGGATACCCTGTGCAGGGGGTGACTACACCCCTTCCCCACATTCAGTCTACCTAGACACCCAGCCGCCAAGAGGAGGGCTTCCCTGCAGAAGCCCGCCAAAAGAAGGTGAACAAAGAAGGCGATCCTAGTTTGCCGCGCAAAGTAAAACACAAGAAGGACTTTAACAAAAAGAAATGGCGAATAAACCCAACCGGAGCCAAAATAAAGATGATTTGGTCAAGCGGGTTTATGCTTAAGGCTGCTAAAAGATCCAAAAGCATTACCACGTTTATCTAATATGATCGCAGTAGAAAGGTTAGGGTAGATACCACTGCCACCAGCCAATCTAAATGTTAAAAGAGCGAAACAATGCTCAGGGAGGTACAGACAGAAAAGGGGTACAGATTATCCCTTTCCAGTACTCCATGTAAGATGGGGTGTACTGGGTCTGTGGTAAAAGTGACTATGTAAAGTAAATGGCTACTTTACCTTTCTCTGGGGGACAGTAGTCAGCCCCAGCACAAATGGAGTCAGAGGGCAGTCTTAAAGACAACCCTGGGTTACTACACTGAAGGTGCTGTGTAACCCATACAAGAACAGGGGCACTTGAGTGGTGTGCTCCAGTGCCCAAGATCACACAATGAGTAAAAACACATAGGCCAAAACACATGTAAGAGTGAAAAAAGGATGTACACTCTTACCAGGTGGAAAAAATAAACTCCAGAAATCCAGCAAAGCTGCTGGGGGACTCACTAGGTGAGGGAAATTAGCCCTAGAAGGAGGATTCACCCTAACAATCCCCTCCCACACGTGGGCAAAATGAGAAATACAACCTCCTATTGGAGAGGCAGGGGAGGGAACCTGTAGCGGGTGGTCATTGCTTAGGAGGGGTGGAGCCCCCTCTTGAGGATGATCTGCCCCTACTTCTGGACCTTCTTTGGCCCCTTTGAAAGTACTGTTGGGAGGACTGCCCCTGTGGAGAACCCCAGGACGAACCTTGCCCACCCTGGTTGTGATTGGAGGACCGCTGGGTGTTTTGTCCTCTAAACCGGTGTGTATTTGAACCTCCTCTCTGCAGGAAGGGTTTGTTATTGAGTTGTCCCAGGGATGTGAGGGTGTCGTACTCCTCTTTTGCACTTTTTAGTGCACCCTTGACCGCTTTCCCGAATAAAGCATTGGGCGTTATGGGCATGTTTAAAAGGGTAGCCTGCGTCTCCAATTTGAAACCTGATTGACGTGGCATGATCGGCATGGCATTTGATAAGGGCAGCTTCTGCCATAATTCAGCCCGCATGGTCTGCTGCGTCTAAGTTGTTTTTAAGAATGCAGCTTGCTACTGGTCTCCCTTCAGCAATAGTCTGTAAGAGCTGGGTCTTTAGGGGCTCTGGAAAAGAGTCTATTTGTTGTGTGACCTCATCCCACATGTGGCAATTATAGCTGGATAACAGCATAGTGGTGTTAGCTTTTCTGACTTGATAGGCAGCCGAGGAAGCTACTTTCCTGCCCAGGGTGTATGTAGATCTTCTTACTCTCCTTGTCAGGAGGGGCTTCGGCAGAGGCTAAAGGGGTTCGAGTTCTCTTCCTAGTGGGGACTACTAGAGAGTCAGGCTTTAGCTGCCCCGTAATGTATAATGGGTCCGATGGGGCTGGTCTAAACATCTTTTCAATGCGTGGGTTGACTGCCCATGTCAGATTGGGGGTTATTAGAGAAGGCTGAATACGCCTCTGGACAGATTGAAGCAGTGGGATGACCTTTGCTGCAGATCTCTTATCCCCGAGGATGTCTTCTACAAAGTCTTTATCGACTTGAGCTTCCTGGGTATATAAAGTGTTCTGCAGCCTTTAAGAGCAGGTCATTGTATTGCAGCTGGTTGGCCACTGAGGAATCAGCCACTGGTTGGTCAGTATGGTCTGGGATGATGTATACCTCATCATCATCACAGTATTGGTCTAAGTCCCCTGTGTCCCCTTGGTCTTCTGGGTCTGAAAATTAGCCCGGGTCTTGTGAGCCTTGAGTGTCAAAATAATACGTGTCCTGAGCTGCGCCCAGATATGACGAAGTATTAGTATGTGTAGCGTCCAAGCAGGCTCTTTTGTTATCGGGCTGCTTGCTAGCTGCTTCACCTAGAGGGGACCCTGATCAGGGTGTCGGTCAAAGAAATATACAAAACTGCACATTCTCCTCATGACCCTATCAAATTGTTCCGGGGACCAATGGGAGGAGCTTGGCAACACTGAGGGGGCCGGTGTAGGCAGAAGCTCTGGAGCAGGGGACTGTTTGAGATGCATTGCCCCTGAAAGGGTGTCCTCAGGGGTAGAATAATCCCATCTCTTTGAACCTTGTTATTTCGAGTCACGTGGCGTTGAGTACTTTTTTGATGTTCTTTCTGGCATTCAGTAGGGTTTTATATATATGTGTTTTTTTTTATAAGTTTCACATTTTTTAGCTTTTTGCAGTGCCGTTGATGCGTCTTTCGACACACACGCCGCCAGAAACCGAGGACTGCATATTTGGATGCAGTGTCGGAAATGGACTTTGGCGTCTGTTTCGGGGGCCTGTCATGTGGTGATCGCGCCCGCGATTTCTCAGAGGACAGGGAATATTCTGACCTTCCCTTCAACATTGTGTGTGGCTTATCGTTTGACGACGTGGTCAACTATGGGGGATGTGCTTGGTGTGGCGTGTAATAGAGGTGCTTGAGCCGCCGAGTGTCGTGCCATATCAGAACCGCCGGCCGGCCTGTCTGTCTGTTGGAGTCTGGGGCTTGCACACGGGAAACCATTGGATCCCGAACGCCCTCGGCGTCACTTAGGACGCTGACAGCGCTGGAGGCTTCCTCGCTGTGCATGGAGGCCTCGGCCTGCATGGCGTGGTGGGTCCAGCATTTAGTCTTTTGGTCCTTTAAAGTTTTTGGCCTAAACAGTTTGCAAGACTTGCACTGTTTTTATGGCATGGTTCCTAGGGAGGCAAAGGTTACACGCTCAGTGTGAATCCTTCCAAGGAAACTTCCTGTTACAAGAAGGACAGAATTTAAAAGGAGTATTTTCCAAAGTGTAAAAAGATGGCAGCCTGGCTGAATACAAGGAAATAGAGGGGAATTTGTATTCTCTAAAGTGAGATGGAATATGAACCTCCCCCAGCTCTCCCTACTGTACAGGGCCGAGGCACGTTGGGGCCTAGATAGGCCGCAGACAAAGTTCGTCGAAACAGGAGTCGTTGTCGTCGATGGATGGTCTTGTCCTCGTAAGCAGTTGCCGGAGATCTTGGGGTGTACGATTGTCGAAAGGACAGAAAGAAAGTCTAACTTTAAACTTTTTCTAAGTAATGGCGACAGCCAAGAAGGAACTCTGCGATATGCATCCGAAAAGGAAGGGGGAAAAAAACAATCTGAGGAACCTCGACACATGAAGGACCATGGGAACAGTGGACGTCACACTAGGCATAGTATTACTGGCACGCCCTGTCAACATCCCTTGGAGTTTCGAAAACAAACAATGTAATACTCTGCGGCAACCACTAGATGTCAGCCTATGCATCACATGTGATCTAAGCAGATCCACAAGCCTCAGAAATGTATATATATGACAAATATTACATGCCTGTAATAGTCTTTCTGATGCTTGTATCTGCTTCGATTCACATGATTTGCATAGACCAACATCTAGTGGTTAATGCAGAGTATTGCATGACTTTTTTTCGAAGTTCGAAAAGGGACATTGACAGCATGAGGTGTGTATGTGAGAACAGGAAGGTAAAGAAAGGTGTAAGATGTCCATGTACCTTCAACTACTAAGAGGGTAGGAAGGGTGGGCGCATGTGAATCTAAGCAGATACAAGCATCAGAAAGACGATTACAGGTTTGTAATATTTGTCTTTTGAGGCTTATGGATCTGCTTAGAATCACATACGTTGCATAGACCGCTTACCCCACCTGAGAATCATTCTTTGTACGAGTATCCACACAGCAATGTTGCGTGAAAGTGTGAACTTAACTCCAGGTTACTTGTTTGCAAATAGCCTCTAATAGCACATTTTCAATGAAAGCCAGAGTAATACCGGTACCTTGAGTTGAGCGTGCTCTGGGTGTAAACAGCAAAGTGTTATTAGGTGGGAATCATGGATGTGTTCTTAACAGCACTTTGTCTTTATGAATGGTTGCAAATGGATCTTGAACTGAAATAGCTTGCAGTTCACTGACTCTTCTTATTGAAGTGACGGCCATTATAAAAATCAGTCTTATAGGTGAGATGCTTAAGACTATGTTTATGCATAGGTTCAAAAGGGGGACCCAAAAGCTTAGTAAGGATTACATTTAAGCCCAACCCTAGGACAAGGTTTGCGATTGAGGGGAGCTGGGAGCTATTTAGCTCCTGCTTGTGGCCTAGAAGAGCCTGGCTAGCTTCACTCCAACAGCTACCAGAAGCTACTTTTGACTCCACAGGCCAACTGATGCCAAACAAACACATGTGATGGACCACTCAGGCGAGGTAGTTTAGTTCAACAAAGGTCAGTCTTTATTGACTTAGAAGGAAAAAAAAATGATCAATCAAGATTTCAATTTCTCTTAATAAAGTCCAAGTTTGAAGTGGTTGTAGGTTTCCTTGGAAGGTAAGGTAGAAACCTGGGTTTAATCCTCATAAGTCCAGCGGTATGGGGCTCCTGTCTCTTCGCATCCAATACGATTCTGCAAGAAAGAGGAGAATTCACACTCAGTCCCTCTTCTCTGTCCACCTTAAATAGGGGCTGGATACCCCTGGACCAATCAGGGCCCTCCATCCATTTTAGGCTTGAAAAAAAAAAACACAAGTCCCAACCCCTTCCTTCTGTAACGCCGGTTGCCATGATGTAATCCAGCCATGTGCCGTGAGGTGAAGACTGGGGTTTCTGCCTTTAGAGCCCTCAACGCTAGGTAAGACACAAAAGCTCCTGATATCCCTACCATTTGTGTCCGGAGTACCCGCTTTCTGTATTGACAACGGCCGTTTGGGAGGCAGCTCATATGGTCTTTTCGCCCTTCCCCGAGACGCGGCCTCACTGCGGCTTCCCGGCCGAACCACACCTGTACATTCTTCGCCCCGCCGGGCAAAGAGCATCCGCTGGCCGCATTCACGTTTCTCCCATGGCCGGGCCGCAGCCACAACCACGTTGTTGCCAGCCTGAATAGCCCTCCCCTCCCCGCGTGGTCCAGTACTCCATGTCGGCATCTGTCCCCTCCCCTCACTGCGTCGGCCAGCGCTCCGTGTCGGCATCTGTTCCCGATGAACGTTTAAAACGCCATCGTCGGAGCTCATGTTCAACATGGTACTATCAGTGCCTATGTCTGCATTCCACCACGTGGACTCCATGTTTCCTACGGCCCCCTCCTCAGTACTCACGGCCCCCTCCTCAGTACTCACGCCCCCATCCTCAGTATTGGGTTCCATGCTTCCTACGTCCCCCTTCTCAGTACTCACGGCCCCATCCTCAGTATTGGGTTCCATGCATCCTACGGTCTCCTCCTCAATACTCAGGCTGTCATACACACCTATGTCGATTTAACTCTGAGTTTGTGACGATCTATAAATAAGCATTTGGACATATCTTTACATCATTTAAAGCATAATGGGTCATAAAAAAATTGACTAAGTGAAATGTTTGCGGCTTATGTGTAAGTTTGATTTGCAGAATGCTATGCGTTAGCTCCTGGTTCCTCAGTGGTAGCTCCTGGTCAATGCTGGATACCCATGAGCTGCTTTTAGCTCTGGCTCATCAAATCCTCAATTTGATCCCTGTAGGGGCGGCGTTGAAATTGGGGGATGTAGTCTTTTGACCTCCTACATGAAACCTTTAACCACGGAAAACCTCCACCAAGATACCTTGCTGTGTGAGGTGGTGTATACTAAGAGTGCGGCTAGATGGACTTTAAGAGAGTTAAACACTAACCCTAAATCCAATACGTAAAGCAGGTAGTGTATTACATTAGAAGGTGACCAGTCAATGGGGTTGACATTACTTCTTTTGCACCATAACACAAAGTGTTACCATTTGTTGAAATTACAATGCCTTGTGTTCGGTTTACGTGCTTCCTTTAAGATGTCCATGCATCTTTGAGGTAAGTTTAAAATGTCCAAGCTCTATGACCTCAGGAGCCAAGCAGCCAAGTACAGTGCTTGAGGCTGTGGATGGAGGTTTGTTCCCTGATGCTGGGACAACATGTTACTTTTACTTTACAACATTTGTTGAGCGCATTGTGGACCCTCGGGCATAAAGGCACTGACAGGTGGACAAACATGTAACATATAAGGTTGAGCAAGAGGGGCCGGTGCAAGACGAGATTATTCAAAAAGATGGGTTTTTAGCGCTTTCTTAAAGGTACGTAAGGTATCAAGAAGTCTTTGCTCTTTTGGTAAATTGTTCCAGAGTTGAGGAGCCGATGAAAAGAAAGCCCCCTTCTCGGCTTTGACATTTCTACATCTGGGGTGAGTAAGAAAGTTTTGACCATTGGATCTGAGACCCCTACGCAACGGTTTGTCGATGATGGAATTCTGCAAATAAGCAGGCATGTTGCCTAACCTGCACTTCAAGGTTATTAAGTAGCCTGAAAGCTACATGCACTTCAACTGGAAGCCAGTGAAGTGAACGTCTGGCACTCGTTACATGGTCTCTTCTGGAGAGACACAAAACCGCTCTGTTCTGTATTATTTGGAGCCTATGCAATTGGGGTTTATTGATTCCCGCTAGCAGACTACCACAGTAGTCTATCTTGGCACCAATTATGGCTCTGGCGATGATCTCTGTGCTTTCTTGGGTGATGAGTGGTTTGAGATGATGTAAGAATTTAATGTAGTATGTAGGGGAAGCTGTTATACTCGAGACTTGAGATTCCATGGTTAATGATTGGTCCAGCGTAACTCCCAAGATTTTGAGTTTCGGTACAGGGGCAATAATGTCGGTTCCGAGTCTGAACAAGCCGTAATTACTATCTAGTGTTTTTATTGCTGCTGAGCTCTCCACTATCATGAGCTCTGTTTTGCTTTTGTTAAGTGCTAAGTTATTATTGAGCATCCCGTTCTCAATGATACTAAAGATTCTATTTAGTTCTTGTTCATCCTGCGTGTGGGTACCGGAAAGTGGAACAACACATTGTGTGTCGTCAGCATAATTACAAAACATTATGCCCTCCGATTCCAGTTCAGAAAAAAACAGTGTCACAAACATGTTATAGATGCAAGGAGACATACTGGCACCCTGAGGACTCCGAAATGTACTGGTATTGGCGAGGCTTCTGCTATATTAGAGCAAACTCTGCCAACTCTGTTTTCCAAAAAGAGACAATCCAAGAGACAGCCAGGGGAGAAAAGTTGGCAACATCTGTTAGTCTATGCTTCAAAATAGAATGATCGACTAAATGGAACGCAGCCGATTGATCCAAAGAGACTAACAGGGATAGCAAGCCTTTGTCCAGTCCCTTGAGCAAGTTGGATTTTATTTCAAGAAGTGAGGTTTCAGTCCCAAAACCAGTTCTGAAGCCTGATTGGTGTTCATTCAAAATGGGAAACAGATTTAAGTGGTCTGATATTTGTCCGTAAGCCACTTTGTCTAAAATCTTTAAAAGAAAGGGTGTATTCAAAATAGGGCGATAGTTCAAGGGATTGTTCCTGTCTAGTCCTATTTTCTTTAGAATGGGTGTAACCATAGTTTGTTTCACAATATCGGGAACCATCCCTTTGTCCAGTGATTCGTTAACAAATTTGTGAATTGCTTTTGTGAGGATAGAAGCACATGTTTTTATGATCACAGAGGCACAAGCGTCACCTTTACAGTGAGACGGTTTCAATTTCTCAATGACTTCTTGTAGTGCCTCCTCTGTTATAGGGTGGAAATGAAATTGGGGAATGGTCGGTTGACATTTACAAGGGTTCAGAGATTCACTTGGGGGATTTACTGGGAAATTCTTCTTTCTTTCCCGCATACCGGCTATAATTCCCAAGAGCTTGTTGTGCATGCCTTCCTGAATTTTCTGGCACCAGGGAGCATCCCGAATTTCTAATTGGTCAGCTGGTGATGGGACGGACTCTTGGTCTTTTAAGATTTTAAAGATTTCCTTAGTATTTGAGACTGTTTTATCTATTCTTTGATTGTAATAGTTTTGTTTTGCCAATAGGATTGCTGATTTGTATGTTTTTGCTAAATTTTAAATGCTGATAACAAGCTTGATGACGGCGCAGATTTCCAAAGGTAAAAAGCCTTAAGAGCTGTGGCCTTAAGATTCCTGAGGTCAGTCGAGAACCAATGTTGGCTTTTTTGTCCTAGATGCTTCTGTTTCTTACATTTTAGAGGGGCTAGAATTTCAGAGTTGTAGCCCATATTAGAAGCAAGATTTAATCACATGGTCAATAAAGTCAAATGTAGAGAGAAGTTAGTGTCGAGATCAAATAAAGGCGAAATGCTGTCCGCTCCTGAGGTCAGTCGAGAACCAATGTTGGCTTTTTTGTTCTAGATGCTTCTGTTTCTTACATTTTAGAGGGGCTAGAATTTCAGAGTTGTAGCCCATATTAGAAGCAAGATTTAATGACATGGTCAATAAAGTCAAATGTAGAGAGAAGTTAGTGTCGAGATCTAATAAAGGCGAAATGCTGTCCGCTGTGAGATGTTTACGGTTGCGTGACAACACGTGTACGTTGGACACATTTTTGAGTTTCGTAGGAAATTGAACTGTAATGGAGAAATAAATAAGTGAATGGTCAGACCAGGGGCATGGAATGATGTTTAAATCATGACACAAGATGTTGGTAGTCGAGATCCAATCAAGTGTGTGCCCTAGAATGTGGGTAGGTTTAGTCACTTGTTGCTCAAAACCTAGTTCTGAAAGAGTCATATGAACCTGTGAGGCGTATGGATCTTCAGGATCGCCTAGCCAGTGATTGCAATCACCCATTATTATAAATTGCGATAGTGGTTTGAGCCTTGGAAGCACGTGGTTGGTAAGAGCCTCTATCCAACTTCCTTTAGTGATGGGGGACGATATAGGAGAATAATATTAACTGTGGCCTCAGGGGGGCGTGCCTAAATGGCCGTGTGAAAGGACGTGCCCTAGAGGAGCTCCCGCAGATCAGACATCGATCCTGCAGAAAAACGTGGCATTCAGGAGATAATGCATGCTGGCAGCGCACCCATGGATATGGGAATGATTTGTGCACATTTCGGGCGCCTGAGGGGTCCGATTGGTGGCGGAGAAAGGAAGATATATCCATCGAAGTGCAGCGAGGTGCCCGAGACCTGAGGGCAGGCAAGATGTCGGACCAAGGACAAAGGGCCATAAACTGACCACGGGGCCGCGGCCGAAATTGCAAGCTAGTGCGACCGAGTTCAAGCCCGCTACGACTTTAGGGGACTTGTGCTGCCCAGCCTGCAAGCAGATCCAGGGACCCAACTGGGGAGCCCTGCCGGACTGAGGAGCGAGCACCCGTGCCCGCGACGAATGCAGGATAGGCAGAAGGACTTTGTCGACACTGGTCGCCGGATACAGTGCAGGACCAGAGGGGGTCGCTCCTGGTGGCGCTGCTGCCACAGCGCACGGAGCAGCGGGAGGACTGGCGCTGTGCACTCGGGACATCGGGGTTGGAGCCCGTGTACCCGGTTAAACAGAGGCTCCTGCAAGGTCGTGGGCCTGGAAGGGGCCGAGCAGGGCCAGAGACGCTGGCCCTAAGTGACCCGGACCACCGGGGGAGGAGGGTGCCAGAGCGCAGCCCAGCCTGCAAGCAGATCGAAGGACCCAACAGGGGAGCCCTGCCAAATCGAGGAGCGAGTGCCCGAGCCCGCGACGTGTGCAGGTGAGACAGGAGGACTTTGCCGACACTGATAGTTGGACTCAGCACAGGGCCGGGGTGGGGGGGTTGCTCCTGATGGCGCTGCTGCCACAACGCATGGGGCAGCGGGACAGCCGGCGCTGTGCGATCTGGACACTGGGGCTGGAGCTTGGGCACCCGGCAAGCGGAGGTCCCTGCAGGGCTGCGAGCCCGGACAGGCTCGAACAGCACTGGAGAAGCTGGCCTTCGGTGACCCGGACTGCTGGGGAGGGGGTGCCGAAGCCCTTCCTGCGTGGCGAAACAGAGACCGGTGCCGGCTAGACCCAGCGGGCGCTCGGGCTGACCGAGCTGCGACCTGCTGCACCGAGTAACTGAGCCAGGGTACATGAATCAGTATAATCCCCGGGCACTGGGGGACACATTATAAGATCGGAGTGCCTTGGCGGTGGCTCCCTGTGGAGCTTCTGTGAAACACTTATCAAGCACACGGGAGCGGACTCCCAGCCCTGGAACGTGGGTGTGGAGACTGGCCTCCAGTCTAGTCTGGCACCCGTGACAATTGAGTGTTTGCCAATGCAACGCACAGGCCGGGGAGGAGGAACCTGAGAGCCTGGGCCAAATGACACACGAGGAATGCACTAGGGCCGGGAACATTCATCAGAGGCCAGAGTCCCCACGCGAATGTCCACGACAGAAAGAGAGACTAGGTGACAGCCCTGGCAGGGTCCCCGTGTTGGGAAACACTGTTGCCCATAGAAAGGGGCAGACGTGCCCAGTTTGATCCAGGGCATACGCCTCACACGAGAGAGCACGCAGGAGATGGCCTATACTGGCACGGGGCACGGTGGATGCGCTAACGACACCACTGCTGGTCGGGGAGCTATAAGATCCTGCTGAGGCCCGGATCAGACGGGTGTGAAACCAGTGGATACGCCTGACCACCGGTGACAGCGGGAGCTACAGCATACGCCTGTACAAGTGAATGGGGCCAGGACGGATACATAGGAGGACACAGCCCACTCCAGGAGTGTAACTGGCAGTCGGCACATACCCCTGACGCGGCTGAATTGGGCCCAAACACAGGGAACCATCCAACACGGGGTAGGCCTGCAGAGGAGGGGCTGTCGCGTAGGCCCACGTCAAGTTGGGACTGGCCATGAACAAACTCAAAGTGGCACTGGACCTTAAGGTTGGAGCTGTCCAGGAAGAGGTGAACCTCCTCAGACAAGATGTTAGGACATTGGTGGACTGCACCAGAGACCTGGAAAAAGAGATGGCCCCGAACACAGCAGATTGTGCCGCCCACAAATCGGAACTTCACGCCCTGGTGCAGCGAGTGGGCAACCTAGAAAGCAGGGCGAAAGAAGCAGAAGGACTTGCCCGACGGAATAACATCCGCATTATAGGTCTGCCGGAGGGAACTGAAGGGCCCAACCCAACGGAATACGTCGAAACTATGTTATTGCAGGAAATAACTGGAGGGGTGCTCACCCGGGGGTTTGCTGTTGAGAGAGCGCACATGGCCCTGATGAGGAAGCCGCCGCCGGGGAACCCTCCGAGGCCACTGATCGCAAAGATCCTGAATTACCGGGATCGAGAAAGGATACTTGAATTGTTCCAGAAGGGTGGAACAATTGAAAAGAGGACAGCGAAGATAACTGCATACCCAGACTACACCCTGCAAGTGCAGCGCAACAGGATGAACTTTGGAGCGGTGAAAAGAAGACTGCCACAAACAGGCCACAAGTATATGCTGCGCTACCCGGCCAAACTGAAGGTGTTCCACAAGAACAGAACCTTGTTTTTTGATACTCCGGAAGATGCCATGGGGTGGCTGGACATGCAGAGCTGCCCCCAGGAATCGGGCATACAGACAGGAGTTGGAGAGGATAAGTAATCCGAGGCGATGCCACCCAGGGTGACATCGTGCAAGACACTGGGACTGGAATATAGACAGGGAATGGGCTGCTCAGGATGTACATGCATGCAGGATCCGCTTGAACTGAATAATGTCACGCACGTAGGACCTGGGAGCCAACCCTTGTACCCCCAGAGCATTAAGCTTAGTTAGGTCACTGGTAGTCCGGTGACACCCTGCCGGGTTCCTGTCCTCAGGTATTTCGAGGAGGGACCAAACGCGGGTGGGCCTGAGATCCAGGGATGGAGATGGGCATTTGTTGGGGGGGGGGTAAGGGTTGTGTGCAGTGGGTCGTAGTTGGGGAAGGGAGGGAAGGAGAGGTTGTTGGGGTTGGGAGGGAAAAGAGCCAGACTCAGTGTTATCAGAAGAGAAATGGGAAACTAAGAAGAGAGGCAGGACACCATGTTAATGGTGTCGGGTAGTCTCAGGATGGTGACCTGGAACGTGCGGGGCCTCAATAGTTACCTAAAACGAATTAAAGTAATGATGTATCTGAGGAGGATGAGGATCGACATAGCTCTATTACAAGAAACCCATCTCACCAAAGAGAAACTGGAGGTGGTCAAAAGAAAATGGAAGGGAAATGTCACAGGAGCCACATACTCAGCGTATGCAAGAGGGGTCATCATATGGGTGGCACCGCATGTGCCGTTTTGGCTGCTCTGGTCGATAATAGATCCAGAAGGTCGAATGGTGGTAGTGGAGGGGCTCCTGGAGAATCGAGAAGTGAACATTATAAACCTATATGCCCCTAACCAGGACACAGCGGCTTACTTTAGGTCTTTATACAGTAAAATCAGCCCCCCTGCTGGGCAGAGCGATTCTGTGGGGAGGCGATTTCAATTGCACCCTGAACCCAAAGATGGACAGGTCAGATAGTAAGCTGGAAAAACCAACCCCGGCAGCCAAAGTGCTGTGGGCACTGCTGACAGACTTTAAACTGGAGGATGTGTGGAGACGGTTGCACTCAACGGATAGGCAGTACTCACACTACGCAGCGCCACATGACCTGCACACTAGGTTGGACTATGTGTTCGCTGCCGCTGAAATAGCGGGAGAAATGGTGGGAGCAGAGTATAAGGCCAGGGTGCTCTCGGACCGCTTCCCTTTGGTCTTGGTGTGGCGATACCATCCCCCTAGGGCGTTTATTCCGACGTGGAGGCTTAAAACAGAGGCCCTACAGGATTCAGGATTCCGAGAGGACCTAAGAGAGGCCATCACGGAATACTTCAACATTAACACTGGTAGCGTGCAATCAGTGGGAACAGTATGGGAGGCATTCAAAGTGGTGGTGTGAGGGGTAGCTATATCAAAATCCAGGGGGCTCCAAGGGGGTATAGAACGGGAGTTGCAGGAAACGGAAAGAGAGCTAGAGGACTTGATGCGCAAGGAGGGGAACACTCAGGAAGACGGTGCAAAGATTGGGGAGCTGCAATGTGCTAGCGGCAAGCTCTGGGACAGGCTGTGTAAGTTGAATTATAAAAAATATGTAGAACGGCATCATGCGGGGGGAGACAAGCCAGGCAGGTTGCTGGCCTAGTTATATAAAAATGAGACACCCCGATCAGTGATTAAAGAAATCAGGGGAGAGGAGGCACAGATCTGCGATACCCAGGAAAGTGCGAATGAGGAGTTCCTCAGGTATTATAAACACCTGTATGAGGACACAGGGGAAGACATGGGTCAAGAAATTCAGGAAACATTAGAAGACATAGGCCTGCCCACTTTAGATGACCTGGAACGAGCAGACCTAGAGGCCCCAATCACCACAGACAAACTGGATGCAGTGATCCAACACCTGCCTACGTGTAAAGCGCCTGGGTCAGATGGGTTACCCAGCTAATTCTATAAAGCGTACAGGCAGGATTTGCTCCAGCCGCTGCTGGCCATGTTCAACGAGGCCTATGAACGGGGGGAGTTGCCACAGACCCTGCGAGAAGCGGTGATCATTCCGCTCCTGAAAGCGGGCAAGCCGGACGCAGACTGCGGGTCATACAGACCCTTATCTATGCTCAACCAGGATAGCAAAATACTCACAGCGGTGCTTGCCAATAGGCTCAAGCGAGTAATTGGCAGACTGATACACCCTGACCAAACAGGCTACGTCCCCGGTAGAAACATCACAGACAATCATAGGAGGCTACACCACATTATTGACCAAACAGAGAGAAAGCACGGGTGAAATGGCCATTGTGTCGTTGGACGTGGTCAAGGCCTTCGACTCAGTGAGGTGGCCATGGTTGATAGCGACCCTGAAAGGGTTTGGGATGGGACCGGGGTACATGAGATGGGTCAAGATGTTCTACAGCTCCCCGATCGCTAGGGTCAAAACAGGCGCCATAATCTCAGATAAGTGGCAACTCAGCAGTGGGACCAGACAGGGATGCCCTTGGTCGTCCATGTTATATATTCTTGCACTGCAGCCGTTGGCCGCATGCCTTAGGCAACAATATGGGGAGGTGGGGATCATACTGTGGGAGGTACACATTTGATTTCATTGTATGCCGATGACATGCTCCTCTTCCTGCGCTTCCCGGAAGAGAACCTGCAATACGTCCTGGAGGTGATGGAACGTTACGCCACCCTCTCGGGCATATCAGTAAACCCAGGGAAGTCCAGCGTGTTCCCCTTAGGGAGATACAAGGGCATTCCGCCAGATAAGCTGCCTATTCTGCAGATACCCTGGAAGATTGAGATGTTCCGATACCTAGGCATAAATATATACCACAGGATAGAGGCGGAGCATAATTACAACACTGAGAAAGTGATTGAAGGTATCAAAAACAGCATGGTGTTCTGGTCCAGGTTGCCGCTAGCCATGATGGGAAGGGCAGCCTTGCTCAAGATGGATGTTCTTCCCAGACTGCTACACTTTTTGTGAATGTCCCGTACTTGATTCCTAAACGCTTTTTTGTCAGACTCAATAGCCTGTGCAGGGGCTTCATATGGCACAACTCTAGGAACAGGGTGGCCTTCTGGAAACTACAAAATTCGTGTGACAAGGGGGGTATAAAGCTGCCAAATTTTGAATTATATTATCTGGCGGGACAGCTATTATATGTAGCTAGATGGTTGTCCGAAGATGACTCAGCGGAGGTCAGGCTTTTGCGGGGTGACTCTGCCCCATACTTTCTGAAAGAGACAGTGTGGTTGCCTAAGGCGAAAGTGTCGGGAAAGGGGAGGCTGCTGGTGATGGGCTGGGAGGTCTGGCGTAGAGCATGGCGAACTGTGGGTGACCTGGACCCGCTCTCTCAGCAGGTCCTGCTGGTGGTGTTATGTGGGGGAGACCCCCAACTGATTAAAGGGGTCCGCAGATACTGGGAACCGGTGGGCCTGGCCACCCTTGGTGACATATGGCAGGAGGGGGAGGCATTGGGATTCCAGAGATTAATGGAGGAGACTGGGGTGCACAAAGGCCAACATATTACTTATTGCAGAATCATGAAACGGGTAAGGGAAAGGTGGCCCGAAACAGTACTCACAGAACAACCTGATGCCACCATAGAAATGATGTACGATGTCTCGGCGGGCAGGCACGAAATATCACGGATATATGAGTTATTGAGCACTAAGGCGGGGATGGAGCTGCTTCAGCTGAGGCATGACTAGGAGGAGGAGGTGGGAGAACCCATGACGGACGGACAATGGGATAGAGCCCAAAGTTACCATAAGAAGGTGTCCCGAAATGCGAGACTTCAGCAGATCCAGCTATACGTCACCCATAGGGTGTATTTGACCCCTGGCAGAATAGCCAGGTTTGGGGGTTTGGTTGCACAGAAATGCCCCAGGTGCAGGGAGGAGGAGGCTGGGCTGCTACACATGTTCTGCGCCTGTCCGGAAGTGAACAGATTCTGGATAGAACTGAAAACAAGATTGGCTAGCAGAGGAGTGGTGCTTGATGTTGGATCTGCTTGGGCATGCATGCTAGGGAGCTTTCCCAGGCCACGTAACCTAAAGCATATTTGCAAGATGAAGGACTTAGCTTATATTTTGGCCAAGCGTAGAATTGCGATGTGCTGGAAGGCGGCCCGCCGGCCTAGCTTGGAGATGTGGTGGGTAGACCTCCTGAAATGGCAGCGGCAGAAACTGCGGCCTGGCATGAAGCTGTCATCAGAGGTGGGACCCCTGATAGCCTGGAGGCAAATGGTGACCTCAATGGTAAACCCCACCAGGCCGATCACGAAGTAGATGACTGGGAGGAGATGATAACAGAGACACATGGAGAGGCTCAAGTGCATGACACGGGTGAAATGGCTCAAGTTAACGGGAGGGGACAGTAAAGTGCATTTTATATTGAAACGCTTTATTATTGTTTACGTATGTCCTAATTGGTTGTAATGTTTGGAGTATTGTTTCTTTAAAAAATAACAATTGTTAAAAAAAAAAGAAAAACTGGCCTCTGCGTTCATACCGATCTTGATATATAACAAATCGATTTCTTTGTTAATCTCTAATGGAACCTCCCATATGGAAAGGGACTATTAAGATGAAGGCTACCCACCCCCACTCTGCCTTCCTGTCTATCTTTATGTTTCATGACGTATCCCTTGGGTATTTTCAGGTTTAAACTAGAGCCCGCAGCATCAGAGCTCCAGGTTTCCGATACCGCACAGATATAGATATTGTTATCTTCAATATGGTTACAAACCTCAGCAGCGTGTTTCACCAAGGATTGTGTATTAAGCAGCGCGCATAGTAAAAGTGAGATCGGGCTGATGGGACGAGTAGGGGAATGGGTCGTGTTATGGTGCTAATAGTTACAATTGTTTATTCAGTGGTGGTCTGGTGAGTTAGATGCTCCTCCATATTGGAAAGTTGAGTCTTTGTTGGATAATTAATTGTGTCGCTACAGTCTGGCTGTACGTCTGCAGTAGGCGCACACTCCAATAATGGAGAGTCATGAACATGATGTGTGTAAAGAGTGGAATTGCTTAAGACTGGTGACTGTGGCAAATGCTGTACAGGACTCACCTTTGATGGTGGTACTATAGTGGTGGAACGAGCCAATGACTTGGTTCGTTCAGCTTGTATGAGCACCAAGACTTCCGTCAATCCCATGTTAGAAAAAGCTGCTTGTCTGCGTCTGCCGGCGTCCTGACTGCGGACTGCTGCAGACTGCCCCTTACGCCCGCGCCGGCAAGTTCTGCGCCAGGTTTCTAGTGAATTAGGAATTCAGAACCTACAATCCTGCTGGGGATTGTAGTTCCAAGCTGGCCTAGAGTGCGTGCAGGGGATCTGAGCTCCTCTGTTTCTAATCGCACTTTTCGTTCGTCAAGAGGTAGTAAGCTGGCTCCTAGTAGCCAAACTAATAACTGCAATGACAAGGACTTTGTAGCTTCACTAGAAGAAATATTATTAAGAACACAAGTAATATAAATAATCAAGTTAAAAAAACGTAGTTCTAAAATAAACGAGTAAAATAAAATAATGATTGCAAGGGCTCAGCAGTTTTGCTGGTGGGCAAAGGGACATTTTGAGCAGGTGTGAGAACCATGTTTGACGTGCCCACATTAGAGCCATTAGGATCATTGTGAGATGTTCCTGGTGCATCTTGTGGATTATATTGTTGAGAAGAGGTGTTACGGGGTTTAGGGGGGGAGGAGTAAAGCGTACTCACATTTCCCTGACCAACTGATCCACAGTACATTCCCCTTGGACTCCGTCTGGGGAAACCTGAATGCGTAATCGTGTCATTTTACATTCTTTTGTGTTGTGAAGAGATCTATGTCTGGATGCCCCCAGTCTTTGAAGATATTGTGTAGAATGTTTGAGTGTTACTCCCATTCGTGTTCTGTGGGAAGCTGCATGTTTCTGCTTAACACGTCTGCTAGACAGTTGCGTTCCCCTGGAACATGTTGTAATAGGAGGAAGATGCTCTTGAGCGATCAATTCCAAATCTTCTAAGCTAGTTTGGACAGACCTGGAGAGTGTGTTCCGCCCTGTTTCTTTAGGTAAAACATGGCTGTTGTGCTGTCTGTGAGGACTAAAATGGTCTTCCCTGACAGTTGGCGTTGAAATACTTGTAGGTCTTTGAATACCGCTAGCAATTCTAGAAGGTGATAAGCTGTATTGACATCAATTGTGTGCACACACCATGCACCTTCTGATGGAGATAATGTGCTCCCCATCCAGAAACGGATGCGTCTGTTGTTAGAGTGGCTTCCACTGCAGGGTTGATAAAAGGTTTAGTCATTTTTCTATGGACCACCACTGAAGTACCTGGACTACAGCTTGCAAAACGACCACTAGATCTTCCCAGTTACCGTTTGCTTGAAACCAATGGTTCGCCAGCCACTCTTGTAGTGGACGTATACGCAACCTTGCATGTGGCACTAGAAAGATACAGGAAGCCATTTCGAGAAGGCGCATTGCCTATCAAACAGTTATCTGACGGCCGGCTGTATAATGAGGAACTTAAAGCAGCATGTTTTGTACCCTCTCGTTGAAGGGGACGACTAAGGCATCTTCTGTTCGAATTATTGCACCCAGGAATTGTTTTACTTGGCTGGGGATGAGACTGGACTTCTTGTCGTTGATTGAAAACCCCAACTGAAACAGAAGATTGATTGTGTCTCGAGTGTGCTGCTGTAACGCTCACCTGATTTCCACGGAGGCGCCGGTCTTGGCAGGGTGGTAACTGTATCTCGAAAAGTGAAGTGCAGGACTCGATTGGCTTCCGGGGCTGGGCCTCTTCGCACTGTGTGTCTAACTCGAAGAGTAAGATGTCTGCAGGTGAAAGAATATGGGGTTAATGACCTGGGATTGTCGGGTGTCTCTCTCCCCCTCTCACTTTTCCGGGAGCCCCAAGGTCAACGTGCTCACCTTAGATAGGTGAATGCTGGACTCTCCATCTGCGTCTGGTGCAGGGTGCCGTTACCAGTTCCTTCACTGGGTTGAAACGTAGGCCTCTTGACTTCAGAGGATTGCTAACCGTCGTTAACTGCACAAACGGTGAGTTTCCGGGCACCTTTAATGTCCTTACAGTCTTTAGGTGCGAGGGCACGTTAGTATGGAATAGGGCTCTGTATAATGTTCTTTTCTAATGGTACCTATTGTCTTGCAGGGCTCTTGAGGCGGAAGATGGTGGTTTGAAGAGAGCCGGAGTTCGAGCCAGCGCATAGGAATGAAGCGCTTGGAAGTGCGTAAGTAAGTGCCTGTTGCCTGCTTTCGAAATGCACTCTAACTGTCTCTTTTCTTTTGCAGGTATGAGTTTGGATGCTGAAGAGACGCTGGAAAACGTCGGAGTATTTGCAGGCGCCTAATTGTAGAGGGCGCGATGGCGCGTGAGTAAATAGCCTGCCTAATGTCTCTCCTTTTCTCTTTCAGGTGCAGGAATGCAGCGTTGAAGAAAACCGGAATTCGAGGGGTGCCGGTAAGTAAATTCCCCACAGGAATAATTATGCTTTTGTCTTCACAGGCTTTTATAATGGCGGAGGAGCAGCGCGAAGAGTTGGTAACTTCTGATGGATCAGGTGAGGAAAGCGCTGCGAGTGAAGGTTGCCGTGCTAACCTGTTGTTTCTTTGTCTTTGCAGGTGCTTCTGAAGGCTGGATACAAGAAAGGTAAGCTTTGTTCTCACAGGTTCAGGATCGGAAGAAAGAAGACTGGAACCGACACGGTGAGCGTTCTGCTGCAGATGCAGAACAATGCGAAGCACGTTGCATCAATTGGGTGTGGTTTAAATAGCTTGGAGTGATGAGGCGTCTTCCTCCACTGCCTCGCCCAGGTAAGAAAAGAGTTCCTGTTCTAGAAGAGTTCCAGTGTTGTATTCAGGGAGTGGAGCCTGCCCCACCCAGGAAACTAGTCCCGGCTCGCAGAGGATTCCCATATGGCTGGTAAGTAAGCAGCATGGTCTGCTGCAGGTAAGTCCACCCAAGCATCTTTATACATGTTATGAGCCCGGCGCTTCCAGTGCCGGGACCAGTGATTTTGATGAGCCTGGTGCCACCGGCACCAGGACAAGGTCCAAAAGGTCCCAGTGGGGACCGGCTGGTGCCTAGGATGAAGGTTAGGGGCCTGCTTCCAAGGACGTTGGGCTGGTCCTAGCCCCTTGCAAGCAGTGATCATGACAGCACCCCCCCTCAAGGCCCCTCCCAAGCGCGTCTTCTCCGGGGGTTTTGGCTTGTCGGGGTGATTTAGATGGAATTTCTTGACCAGACGAGGTGCATGGACATGTTCTGAGGGTTCCCAAGACCTTTCCTGGGGGCCGTATCCTTTCCAATCAACCAGGTAATATAATTTAGATTTGGAGATTTTGGAGTCTAGGATGTTCTTTACTTCGAACTCAAGTTCTCCATCCACTAGAACAGGTTCTGGGAGTTTGGTCAATCGGGTTTCTGGTTGTACTGGTTTTAGTAGGGAGACATGGAATACTGGATGTATTTTCATATGAGAAGGCAATTCCAATTTGACAGCCACCGGATTAATTATGGCAGAGATGAGATAGGGTCCAAGGTATCTCGGGATGAAAGTGCGGGGTCCTTTTAGAGGCAGGTGCTTAGTGGATAACCAGACCTGATCTCCCACAGAGTAGTGAGGGGCCTCTTTACGGTGTTGATCCGCTCCTTTTTTGTATAGAGCTTTAGCTCTTTGCAGATGGGCAGTGGCTTCTTTAAAAGCATGAGTGATCACCAAGTGCAAGTGATCCACAGCAGGTGTTTCGAGTTTTTGGGGAGGATCCAGGTTAGAGGTCCTAGGATGGGTTCCGTATAACAGGAAGAAGGGAGTCTTCCCGGTTCCAGAATGGATCAAATTGTTATACGCGTATTCAGCGATCCAAAGGATATCCTTCCAAGGGTTTTCAGTTTGTTGGAGCATGCAACATAAATATTGCTCCAGAGTTTGATTTGTCCTCTCGGTTTGTCCGTCAGTTTGGGGAAGGTGACTAGTTGAAAGTCTCACATCAATCTGGGCTAAGTGACAGCAACTTCGCCAAAAGTGGGAGATGAATTGACTTCCTCTATCGGAGACCAAAACCGAGGGGAAACCGTGTAACCGAACAATGTTTTCTAGGAATTCTCGGGCTAACACTGAAGCTGAAGGTAGGCCCTTTAGGGGAATGAAGTGAGCCATCTTGGAGAATAGATCCACGACTACTAAAATGGTATTATACCCTGAGCACGGAGGTAAGTCAGTGATGAAATCCATGGACAGGGTATGCCATGGACAGGGAGGGATGTCAAGCGGGTGTAAGAGGCCGGCTGGTTTCTCCTTCTGGCTTTTATTCTGAGCACACACCGCAGGAGATTACAAAGTCTCTAATGTCCTTCTTCCATGATGGCCACCAGAAATGTCTTTTGACCTTTTCCATGGTTTTGGTAATGCCAGGGTGACCCTCCATTAATGAGTCATGATAACAGGAGATTACCTGTTTTTGTATTTTCTCACAGGGCAAGTACAATCGTCCTCGGAAATATGGTAGGTCTTGATCCACTGAGAAGTCCTTCCCCTTGAGTTGCCAGTCCTGTAATTCTGCCGGTGTTAGGAGTGATTTGACCGTTGTCTCGATGTCTTCAAGGGATTGAGCGCTGACCAAACCCAAAACTCTTTGTTCAGGGATTATGGGTATTGGTTCAGGATTGGCCAAGTGTTCATCTATTCCCATCCGGGAGAGGGCATCTGCTTTTCCGTTTTTACTGCCTGGTCGATAAGTAATTATAAAGTCAAACTCAGCCAAAAACAGAGCCCAGCGGAGCTGCCTGGAAGACTGAGCTTTGGCCGTCTTCAGATATTGTAAGTTGCGGTGATCTGTCATTACTGTGACTGTGTGTCTGGCTCCCAAAAGGTAAAGCCACCAGGCCTTAAAGGCCGATCTGATAGCTAGAAGTTCCTTGTCTGTAATAGTATAGTTGATCTCGGGAGCCGAGAATTTGCGGGACCAAAAGGCTACAGGATTTAATTGGTGTGTAACTGGATCCCTTTGTGATAAAACTGCCCCCATAGCAAGACTAGAAGCATCTGTTTCAACGATGTAGGGGGGTTCTGGGCAGGGATGTTTCAGAACAGGTGCAGAGATGAATTTAGCTTTTAAGTCCTGGAAAGCTTGTTCCGCCTCTGTAGACCACTCAAAACGTTTGTTTTTCTTTAACAGAGCGGTGATGGGCTGGACTATTCGAGAGAATTCGGGAATGAACCTGCGGTAAAAGTTAGCGAAGCCTAACATGCTTTGAACTCCTTTTACAGAGGTTGGTGAAGGCCACTTGATGATTGCATCGACCTTTTTTGAATCCATATGGACTCCGTTAGGCGACAGTATGAATCCCAGGAATTCAACTTCAGTTACGTTGAAAACGCATTTTTCAAGCTTAGCAAAAAGGTTATGTTGACGCAATCTCTCGAGGACCTCTTTAACGTGTTTTCGATGTTCCTCTTCAGATGATGAATAGACGAGGATGTCGTCAATATAGACAACTACACACACATCTATGAGTTCTCTGAGGACGTCATTCATAAAATACTGAAAGGCGGCCGGAGCGTTGCATATTCCAAAGGGCATAACTTGATATTCAAACAGCCCATACTTGGCGTTCATCGCCCTCTTTTACTTGTACCAAGTGGTAGGCTCCTCTGAGATCCAACTTTGTATATATACATGCGTTTTTGACTTGGTCCAGGAGTTCAGGGATCAAAGGCAACGGGTATCTGTTTTTAACGGTGATTTGGTTCAGGGCGCGGTAATCTATACAAGTTCTAAGGTCTCCTTCCTTTTTCGGAAAGAAGAACAAAGCCGAAGAAGCTGGGGATTTTGAAGGATGGATAAACCCGTTAGCTAGGTATTGGTCCAGATATTGTCTGAGGTGGAGATTCTCTGGCTCGGTGAGGGCATAAATCCTACTGCAAGGAGGAGTAGATCCGGGTATCAGGTCTATTTTACAGTCGTAAGACCTATGAGGAGGCAGGGAGTTAGCTTGGTCCTTCTGAAAGACGTCTTGGAATTCCTGGTATTCAGGAGGTAGTTGGGGAACCTCAGAAGAGATTGCTGCCAGTGAAACGTCGGCCCGAGGATAACAAGTGGGGATACATTCTGGAAACTGAACCGTCTTTGCTCGCCAATCGATCTGAGGATTGTGCTTCTCTAACCAAGGAATTCCTAGAATGATCTGGAACTGAGGGGCCTTGATCACATCGAACACGATTTTCTCCCGGTGTCCATCTTGGCTCACTAACGTCACTTCCAGGGTGGTGTGAGTTACTGGTCCGGAGGCTATCTCTGTGCCATCCACTGTAGTAATGACGTCTTTTACTGCCTTAGGACAAAGAGGTAGATTCATCCTTGATACCATTTCACGGTCCACATAATTTCCGATTGCTCCGCTGTCGATGTAAGCTTCAATTGCATGCAAACGATCCGGACGTTCAGGGCTAATGAGGACCATAGGCACCACGAAATGCGAGGTCACGGAACAGATTTTAACGCTCGGCAAGAGGACCTCTACACTTGTCGGGCTAGGTCGTTTCCCTGCCCAGAATTTGTGGTACAGGTAACTGCAGCTCCTACAGCCTTCTTAGCTGGTTTCACTGGACAGTCTCAAAGAAAGTGCCCCGAGTTTCCGCAATAGAGGCATAATTGCAGCTGTCTTCTCCTTTCTCGCTCTTTTTGGGTTAATGGTCCTTTCATGCCCCCTATTTGCATGGGTTCCACGGTGTCAACTCCCCTAGCTGAGGTCTGCGGTTTGGAAAAAACTCGGGTATCAAATTTGGAACGATCAGCCTTCCTGTTCTGTAATCTGTGGTCCAATTGAACAACTAGGTCAATATAGTCTGAGCAGTCTTGTGGAGGATTCACAACTTGAGCTAACACATCCTTGAGCTCTCCACGCAGGCCTCTGTAGAAAAGCGTAATTCTCTTATCCTCAGGCCATTGAGTTTCCACTATAAGTCTGTTGAATGATGCGATGTAAGTCAAGAGGTCTTGATTACCCTGTCGTAACGAAAGGAGTTCATTGTCCAAGGCCTGCCCTTGTGAATGTCTTGCGAACAGTTTCTCCATGCTGGACTGGAAAGCCTGGAAATTATGAAGAACCGGATCATCCTGAGTAACTAAAGGGATCGACCAATCTGCGGCACTGCCACTGAGATAAGAAAGCACGAAGGCCACCTTGGCCTGATCTGTTGGGAAGGCTGCTGGCCTACATAAGAAGTGTAAGCGGCACTGGTTAATGAACACTGCAAATCTCTTTGGGTCACCAGAAAAGCGTTCGGGCGGAGCCAAGGGCACATTACCGGGTAGATTGCACTGGGTTTGTGGAGGATGCTGAAGGATAGTTTCCTCCTGAAGCGGGCAAAGGTGTTTGTCCTGCCTGCGTTTGTAGCAATTGCCTAGCGAGGTCATCTGTTCGCTCCTTGGATATAATCAGCTCTCTTCTTAGAGCGTTCGTTTCCTGACAAGCTGCATGTACTTCCGCTCTTAGTTCCCCAAGTAACTGGGCCAATTGATCGGTATCTGAGGTTTCCATTGCGCCTGGGTAGGAGTTTTGCGGTGGGCTTCGCGTTCTGTAACGCTCACCTTATTCCCACGGAGGCGCCGGTCTTGGCAGGGTGGTAACTGTATCTCGAAAAGTGAAGTGCAGGACTCGATTGGCTTCCGGGGCTGGGCCTCTTCGCACTGTGTGTCTAACTCGAAGAGTAAGATGTCTGCAGGTGAAAGAATATGGGGTTAATGACCTGGGATTGTCGGGTGTCTCTCTCTCTCCCCCTCTCACTTTTCTGGGAGCCCCAAGGTCAACGTGCTCACCTTAGATAGGTGAATGCTGGACTCTCCATCTGCGTCTGGTGCAGGGTGCCGTTACCAGTTCCTTCACTGGGTTGAAACGTAGGCCTCTTGACTTCAGAGGATTGCTAACCGTCATTAACTGCACGAACGGTGAGTTTCCGGGCACCTTTAATGTCCTTACAGTCTTTAGGTGTGAGGGCACGTTAGTATGGAATAGGGCTCTGTATAATGTTCTTTTCTAATGGTACCTTTTGTCTTGCAGGGCTCTTGAGGCGGAAGATGGTGGTTTGAAGAGAGCCGGAGTTCGAGCCAGCGCATAGGAATGAAGCGCTTGGAAGTGCGTAAGTAAGTGCCTGTTGCCTGCTTTCGAAATGCACTCTAACTGTCTCTTTTCTTTTGCAGGTATGAGTTCGGATGCTGAAGAGACGCTGGAAAACGCCGGAGTATTTGCAGGCGCCTAATTGTGGAGGGCGCGATGGCGCGTGAGTAAATAGCCTGCCTAATGTCTCTCCTTTTCTCTTTCAGGTGCAGGAATGCAGCGTTGAAGAAAACCGGAATTCGAGGGGTGCCGGTAAGTAAATTCCCCACAGGAATAATTATGCTTTTGTCTTCACAGGCTTTTATAATGGCGGAGGAGCAGCGCGAAGAGTTGGTAACTGCCGATGGATCAGGTGAGGAAAGCGCTGCGAGTGAAGGTTGCCATGCTAACCTGTTGTTTCTTTGTCTTTGCAGGTGCTTCTGAAGGCTGGATACAAGAAAGGTAAGCTTTGTTCTCACAGGTTCAGGATCGGAAGAAAGAAGACTGGAACCGACACAGTGAGCGTTCTGCTGCAGATGCAGAATAACGCGAAGCACGTTGCATCAATCGGGTGTGGTTTAAATAGCCTTGGAGTGATGAGGCGTCTTCCTCCACTGCCTCACCCAGGTAAGAAAAGAGTTCCTGTTCTAGAAGAGTTCCAGTGTTATATCCAGGGAGTGGAGCCTGCCCCACCCAGGTAAGAAACTAGTCCCGGCTCGCAGAGGATTCCCATATGGCAGGTAAGTCCACCCAAGTATCTTTATACATGTTATGAGCCCGGCGCTTCCAGTGCCGGGACCAGTGATTTTGATGAGCCTGGTGCCACCGGCGCCAGGACAAGGTCCAAAAGGTCCCAGTGGGGACCGGCTGGTGCCTAGGATGAAGGTTAGGGGCCTGCTTCCAAGGACGTTGGGCTGGTCCTAGCCCCTTGGAAGCAGTGATCATGACAGCTGCTGACATATTTGTGGTGTGTCTCCTGTTATGAGCTAGTTGTCTAGATAAGGGTACACTGGGATGTATTGCCTGCCTAAGTGGGTTGCCACCACTGCCAGTACTTTTGTGTATACCTGAGGTGCTGAGGCAATGCCGAAGGGTAGCACTCTGAACTGGTAGTGAGTGGACCCTACCTTGAACCGGAGGTACTGTCTGTGCGCTGGCAACATTGAAATATGAAAGTGTGCATCTTTCATGTCTAATGTCGCCATGTAGTCCCTCTTTTAGGAGAGGGATTGCCTCCTGCAGGGTTGTTATCCTGAATGTATGTGGTTTGCCGGGCGCAGGTCTAACACAGGGCGCATAGTTAAGTCCTCCTTTGGTGCAAGGAAGTACACTGACTAAATACCCCTTTACCTTGTGTAGGGGAACTAGCTCTATTGCTCCTTTTTCAAGAAGAGAGAGTATTTCTGACTGGAGCATCAAATGATGCTCTTGCGACATTCTTCTGGATCTTGGCAGATGGCGGCACGTTATTTTCAGAAATTCTGTGGAGTAGCCTTTGGACATGGGTGACAGCACCCACTGGTCTGTTGCGATTCCCTCCCATGCGTGGGTGAATTGTGAAATGCGACCTCCTACTGGGGAAACATGGGCGGGAACTTGAATGTATGCGTCATTGCTTAGAAGGGGCTGAAGAGCCTTCCAGAGGCTGCACTTCTACCCCAACCCCCCCCCCCCATCTACAACCCCTTTGAAAGGAGGACTGAAAGGGCGTGGTCTGTGCCTGAGAGGAGTACCACTGGGAGGATGTAGATCTCTGCCCAAAATGGGATTGCGATGTTCTTGGATACGGAATCGAATTGTTCTTGAATAATATCCCATTGGGCTCTATTGTAGCTGGCAATTAACGTTATGTTGTTGGCTATTCTAGTTTGGCATCCCCCCCCCCGAGGTTGCGACTTTTTAACCTGAAGCATAGAGCTATATCCGGGGGAGCTTCCGCTGTTGACAACTGGGTGCCAGCTCTCTTCCATGTTGTTGGGACAACCCGGGAGTCTAGTTTCAAATGCCCCATAAGAGTCAGTAGGTGCAGGTTTAAAGCTTTCTTCAATTCTAGGATTGATGGCTCTAGTCAGAGGGAGAGTCATTAAAGATGGTAAACCCGATTTCTTTTATTGATAAAGGGATCTATTGCCCCACAACCCTTTTCATGTTTGCAAATCATCTACCAAGTCTGTATCTTCTTCAGACTCGTGCAAGGTCTGCGGCTTTTTCAGCAGATCATTGAATACGATTTGGTCATGTATGGGGGAGTTTGCAACGGGTTCATCTGGGACATCGGGTGATTGCAGCAAGTAATCATCTGGGTCATCGTACATTGTGCCTTGATCCTCAATGAAAACATCATCATCATCATCATCATCATCATCTGCGCCCTCATCAATATTAATGACTCTCTCTAACCGGGGTGTTTATACTGGGGGCTCTCCCGCTCACATGGAAACAGACTTTTGTGACTTTTTAAAATGTTTTGTTCCGTTATTGAACCATAAAAGAATACCCTCGCATTACATTATTACATATCAAAACATTGCATACAAGTTCATACATCAAGATGGAATGACATTCAATATTTTCAAATTCAAGAAACAGTCATTTACAAAAATATACAATTAATGTAATCTAAGGCCACTATGTTTTAAGTGGGGGGGGGGGGGGAGTGATTCTGGTGACATATCATAAACTTTAGATCTTGCAGCCTCCCTCCCAGGCGGCTAATATTAGTCATCTGTAACTAAGACAACAGCTCATAACTTAACCTTGTGATGTCCACGGCATCGTTCCCCATTTCATTATACACCAGCAGATCAACTGTATAACCTAGCATGACTTCAAGGAGAAACAGAGTTCAATTCATTTAAATTCTAAAAACAATCTATACAATCTGATGATTCTATGTTTTTAGGGAAGGGAGATTGTAGTAGCAGATCATAGAATTTTAGAAGTCGCAGCCTCCAAAGCAAAGAAGTTGGAATCATCTGTAACTAAAAGCACTGCTCATATTTGAAACCTTATACTGCCCATGAAGTCATGCTATGTTTCATTTAACCCCTGCATTTCATTTATAGGACCTGGCATTATGTGTGCTCATGGGGGGTGAACCAGACAGTAATAGTGAACAGGGTTGGAAGCTCGCGGCTTCCTTGGGTCAAACACAGGGTCATCATTAATCATAAAGGTGGTGACACACACTTGTTTGCCTCAGCAGCCAGGCCCTAATTATGAATTTTTTATATTTTATAGACCCTTCCTGGGTCATCAGTTGCATTGCATAGGTCCAAGGCTTCTGTGACAGCTTGTCTCATCAGAGATTTTAGATATAGTTTTCCTAATTCATGGGTGACGGGGCAGAAGAACATGAAGTGTGTGACTGTTTCCTCACTTGCTTTACACAGGGGGCACTGCTCGTGTTTCCTGGCTCCATGAGGCGGTACATGTTGCCACCTTCCAAGAACCCAACCTGAAGTTGATAAAAAGTGTGCGTGCAGGTGGAGGTTTAATCCAGTCCATATATTTTTCGTACCCAAAATGCTGCTGTTCCCATTTCCTCTTCGGCGTCATTTTGTGTGCTGAATTCCTCCTCCTCCTCTGACTCTTGTGCGCCTGCTGGCGCCTCTATGGAAGCCTCGGCCTGCATGGCGTGGGCCGCCCAACATTTAGTACGCCAGTCCTTTAGAGTCCTAGGTTGAAAAAGCTGGCAAGCAGCACAGCATTTTCCGAGTGAATAGTTCAGGAATAGTTCTTATGACAGGAGGGGCAGAATCTTAAAGGAATGTTTGCCATGATAAAGGAAACTTGTAAAAGTGTAGGTAGAAAAGTGGGAAAGAGAAAAGGTAGGCATCCTCTAAGGGATATGTGGAATATGACAACCCCCCCCTCTCTCTACTATGTAGGCCAAAGGCCTAAGGTAGGCCGAAGCCGTGACAGCAGTCTATCAGGAGGCTCTTGATGATGTTGGTCTGCCGAAAGCTCAGTCGAGGAGAAATAACTGCTGTCATCGATCGCAATATTAAATTTAAGTATTAACAATATAAGTAATAGAGACTATAAGTCACGAGCTCCGCAACTTGTGACCGTCCACTTTGGCAGGATTAAAAACAATCGGAGGGAATTGACACGTGAAGGACCATGATATTACGAAGATCATTGTGTATTTAATCTGCAAATTTGAGGAGATTCCCCAGTGATTAGCCAGTCGTCCAGATAAGGGTATACTGGGATGGACTTTCTGGGCAGGTGTGCTGCCACTACTGCAAGCACCTTTGTGAACTCTCTTGGTAGTGAGGTGATGCCGAATGGGAGTACTTTGAACTGGTAGTGTACTCCCACCATCCTGAAATGCAGGTACTTTCTGTGAGCAGGGTGCATTGAAATATGAAAGTAGACATCTTTCATATACAACGTTGCCATGTAGTCCCCCATTCCAGGAGTGGCATCACCTCCTGGAGCGTGGTCATACAGAACTTTTGTGGTTTGACATATTTGTTCACAGGGCGCAGATGTGGTATTGGGCGCATGGTATGGTCTTTCTTTGGCACAAGGAAGTATGTTGAATAAATACCCTTGTTTACCGGGACAATCTCTATAGTGTCCTTGTCGAGTAGCACCCTTATTTCTTCCAGCAGTATCTTTTGCTCTTCTGCTGTTTCTTTTGTCTCGGTGGGCGGTAGGGTGGTCTTTGTACCAGCTCTATACAATAGCCTCCTGTCACGGTGGACAACACCCACTTGTCCGATGTTATCCTCTCCCATGCGTGGATGAATTGGGAGATGCGGCTTCCTACTGGCGTGGCATGTGAGGGGACCTGAAGTGGCGTGTCATTGTTTGGGAGGGGTTGAGCCTCAACCAGGTGAGGGGCTGACCCTACCTCTCCCCCTTGAGAGTAACCTGAGGAGTGTTGTGCACCCTGGCCCTGAAATCTCCTAGAGTTTGGGGAACCCTGTTGGGAATAGGATTTTTAAGAGTGTCATACTCCTCCTTGGCACTCTTGAGGGCGTCTTCTACAGCATTCCCAAATAATACATTTGGCTCCACTGGCATGTTTAAGAAGGTTGCTTGAGTCTCTATCTTAAACCCTGACTGCCTAAGCCAGGCATGGCGCTTAATGAGTGTTCCCTCCGCTATGATGCGTCCTGCGTTATCCGCCGCATCAAGAATGTTCTTCAGGATGCAGTTGGAGATTTGCTTGCCCTCTGAAACAGTTTTAAGCAGTTGAGCCTTTAGTGGTTCTGGGCCGGTTTCTATTTGGCGTTCCAGCTCATCCCATTTGTGGCAGCGTAACTAGCTGACAGTTTATTATTGTTAGTAATTCTTGTTTGGTATGCAGCAGATGAGGTGACCTTTGTCCCAAACGTGTATATTTTCTTGCTTTCCTTGTCTGGCCGGGATTCTGTCAACTCCAGGGGAGTGCCTGCCCTTTTTCTGGTTGTAGTGACCACTAGGGAATCTGCTTTGAGCTGACCCCTAATATACAGGGGGTTGGTGGGCGCGGGTCTGTATAGCTTTTCGATTCTCGGGTTGACCGCCCACGTAAGAGTAGGCATTAGTAGTGATGGCCGGAGACGTCTCTGTATTGACTGCAGGAGAGGTATAACTTTTGTCCCCCAGGATATCCTCCACCAAGTCCTTGTCGACCTGTGTTTCTTGAGTGTCGATATAGAAATGTTTTGCCGTTTTTAGTAGCAGTTCGATGTACTGGAGTTGTTTGTCAACCAGCAAATCTGCTACCGGCTGGTCGTGATAGTCTGACGACTGAATAATGTAAATGTCGTAATTGTGATAAAACTGGTCTTGGTCGTAGAGGTCACCCTGAGACCCTGGGTCTGCTTGGTCGTCATAATATGAGTCCAGAGAGGGGTGTTAGTATTGAGAGGTGTTTTGGAATGCCGAGGCCGGATTGCTTAGAGCAGAGGTGCTTGGCTGTGGCTCAAGGTGAGACTTTTTGGCAGGGGGTGGATCTGGTGATGCCCCTGGCTGTGAGGCATCTCTAAGAACTGTCAGTTGGTCGGGGTGTTTGTCCATGAATTCCATGAAACAGGACATTCTCCCTACAATGTTATTAAATTGCTCTGGTGTAAAACGGCAAAAGGGTGGGAAGCCCGAAATGACAGGGGACTGGGGGGGGGGGGGGGGAGTGACATCCTCAACATGGGTGGGCTGGGAGGGAATGGTAGCCTTATTGCGCATAGCCCCAGAGAGGGTGTCTATGGGGTGAGAAAACTTTTTTGGGTGTCCTTTAGGGCCAAGGGAGTCGACTTTGCTTTAAGTGGTGAAGCACTGACGTGTTTCTTAATTATGGCTTGTATTTACAGCGTTTTCTTTGGAGATGCCAAAATGCCTATCGCCGCCTGTTCATCAGCGCACGAAAGGAGGACCTTTTCATATGCGGTGTCAGAATCGACATTCGTTATCGGTTTTTGGGAACTGCCATGAGGCAAAAGCATGTGCGATGGCCTAAAGGACAGTGAGGAACATGAGGCTGTATCCCCGGTCACTTCATGGGTCTTGACGCTCAACGATGTCGTCGAAAGTCAGCTGGGGGTATGCCCTTAGTGTGTTTGCGTGTGCCTTGGGCGCTGGGTGTCTTCTGCAGCACAGGACCGCCGGCCTGCTTATCCGAGTCAGGGGCCCACACTTGGGGTTCCGACGGACCCCGTTCGCCCTTGGCCTCACTCATGACCCCGACACTGCCCTCGCTGGAGTGTTTTTACGTCTATGGAGGCTTTGGCCTAAATGGCGTGAGTGGCTCAGCGTTTCGCCCACCGATCCTTTAAGGTTTTAGGCCGGAAAAGCTGGCAGGATTTACAATGCTTTTCGGTGTGATCCCTTGGGAGACAGTGATTGCACACTCAGTGCGTGTCCTTCCACGGGAAATTAAAAGGGCAGATGGCCAAAAATAGAAGAAAGATAATGATGGAATAAACATTCTCTGAAAGAGATCAGTATAAAGAACCTTCCCCCTCTCTCCCTACTGTAATGGGCCGATGCCTGATGCAGCCGTAAAAGCTGTGTCTGGTCATCGATCATCACTCGTCGTCTATGTGGGTGTTTGTCTGGAGCCATCGAGTGGTTAAGCAGTTGTGCGGCGAGGCGAACAACATAGGAAAGGAAGAAAGTCTACAAGTACAACTTTAGTTAATCAAAGGCATCAGCCTGGAAGAGAACTCTGCATTTGCGACGACTTCGATGGTGGAAAAAAACAATCTGAGGGACCTCGACGCGTGAAGGACCATGGGTGCAGTACACGTCATACTAGAGATAGTATTACTAAACATGCCCTGTCGACATCCGTTTTCGAGTTTCGAAAACAAATCTTGTAATACTCTGCGACTTCCACTAGATGTCGGACTATGCAGAGCATGTGATCTAAGCAGATCCACAAGCTCCAGAAACATACATACTGTGATGAGTCACTAGGTGTTGTCACTTCTCCCCAAGGGGGACGACCTTTCCCATGAGGCTAGGGATGTGCATCCGCTACCCAATATAATCCCCTGGGGGCTTAATGCGGGAGGGTCTCATGGGGAGGGACTCCCCTCCTGGGGATATGGAAGGCCAGCTGGCTGATAGTCGGCATAACACCCCTGCCCAAACCTTCACAGGACCTCTACCATCTTCCCTCAGCCCCCTCTGACTAGCACCTCCAGGTGTTATTGTAATATTATAACCACTACACCTACTGAGACGAAGAAGGTTTGTAGCAACATGAAGATTACGCCTGACCCAAGTACTGGCTGAACAAGATGTGCGAAAGCATCAAGAATGAGTCATGGAAAATAACAAAGGACTTTAATAGGACCTCAAATATACCAACGGGTATCACAACTGAGAAGGGACTTACATGGTGGGCAAACCAGCCCCGGAGCAGCAGCAGGGGAGGAAGCTGTGGAGCAGAGAAGTGGCAAACAACAGGAAGCCGCGGACGCCAGTGGAAAGCAGAACGTAGGAGGAGGTGGCCCATGCAGCTCGCTAACTGTACCGACATTGCAAGGAGCCACAAGACCCAAAGCCGCCGAGAACAGAGAGAAGAAGCAGACTGTTACGGAAGGGGAAACGAAGACCAGCTCTAGTCCTGGGAAAAGCCACCGCCATATGACAAAGCCGTAGAAGGTAACGGGTGATATGGGCTGGCCGGAAGAGGTGTGGGGAATGAAAGGGGGTCTTTGAGAAGTACAGGAATCACTGAGGCCCAGTGAGGGGCCAAGTAGGGTCTGAGACCCTACAGCAAATGAAGAGTGCATCCGAGGAGGACTTCTTCATCCAAGTTGCATACCGAAGACCAATGACATACATAAAAGGGTGTGGGACCCTACAGTATATGAAGAGTGCATCCAAGGAGGAATTCCTCATCCAAGTGACATACCGAAGACCAATGACATACATAAAAGGGTGTGGGACCCTACAGTATATGAAGAGTGCATCCAAGGAGGAATTCCTCATCCAAGTGACATACCGAAGACCAATGACATACATAAAAGGGTGTGGGACTCTACAGTATATGAAGAGTGCATCCAAGGAGGAATTCCTCGCGGCATACCCAAGAACACCAACATACAGAAAAGGGTGTGGGACCCTACAGTATATGAAGAGTGCATCCAAGGAGGAATTCCTCATCCAAGTGACATACCGAAGACCAATGACATACATAAAAGGGTGTGGGACCCTACAGTATATGAAGAGTGCATTCAAGGAGGAATTCCTCGTCCGAGCGGCATACCCAAGAACACCAACATACAGAAAAGGGTGTGGGACTCTACAGTATATGAAGAGTGCATCCAAGGAGGAATTCCTCGTCCGAGCGGCATACCCAAGAACACCAACATACAGAAAAGGGTGTGGGACTCTACAGTATATGAAGAGTGCATCCAAGGAGGAATTCCTCGTCCGAGCGGCATACCCAAGAACACCAACATACAGAAAAGGGTGTGGGACTCTACAGTATATGAAGAGTGCATCCAAGGAGGAATTCCTCGTCCGAGCGGCATACCCAAGAACACCAACATACAGAAAAGGGTGTGGGACTCTACAGTATATGAAGAGTACATCAGAAGTGTGCATCCTCGTCCCAGTGGTGTCTAGGGGACCATTGAGGCACAAAGAAGGGTCTAGGACCCCATGCATTGTGAAGCAAATACGGAAGGAGAACCAGGGGAAGGGGGTCGTTCCCCCTGGTCTAGAAGTTACCAGAGAAGGGTCTGTAACTCTCTAGAAAATAAAGTACAAAATTGGCAAGATTCAAGAGCCATACAGTTGTTGTATCAGAAACCAGGGGAACCGAGTCATTCCCCCTTGTTTAGAATTGATGAACCTTCTGAACAGTAAATAGCGGCAAGGAGTAGGGAGTCATTCTCCTGGTAGTTGAATTACTGAAGGTATGCCAAAAAGGATGCCAGGAGAAGGAAGTCATTCCTCCGGGTTCACAGAGTGAATATTAACATTCAAGCCAGTCAGGGGAAGGGAGTCATTCTCCTTGTCCACCAGAGTGTGACACTTTGCCTGTGGAAAAACTAAACAGCCAGGGGAAGAGAGTCATTCCTCCTGGCCCAGCCCTTTGGTTTAATAGACTTTCTTTCCAAGGAAGTTTTGATACCATATTTTCAAAGAAACCATATATCCTCTTTTATTCACAAGAACCTGCAACATTCACCAGGGGAAGGGAGTCGTTCTCCTGGTGTGAGCACTTTACTACATTTATTAGAACTCTTTGGATGTAGTGTAAGGGATATAGACAGATTCTTGACACAGGACGGTGAACTTTCAGGTGACGGACATTCTGACTTTCCTTTAGTTTTAGGTTGAGGCTGGGAAACCCCTGCAGAGATAGCGATAGATAGGTTTTTGCAAACCTCAATATATGTTTATAGCCCACAATATGTCACCTCCTGGCCAGTCTCCTTATTAAGACACCCTTACCTTAAAGTCATGTGCCCCCCGCCCAACATCACCCCACCTATCTCAGACAGCCAGGCAAAGCTTTTCTATCTTGGTACCCCTGGAGATGGGAGGAGGGGGTGGGTAGAACTGAGAAGTTTGGACTAGTCTAAGCAAATGATCCTAGAAATGAGCCAGGAAGTCAAGGGCCCAACATCCTGCACTCACAGCAGAGTCCTGCAAACAGGGAACTACTTCCCCCATTCAGACTCTCCTAAATAGCCTAAGGCTGAACAATGAATTATGATGAAATTCCCACCAACAGCACAGAATGGATAATCTGAAGTGGAGGCTGACACTGAAGAACAGAAGCCGCCCGAGGACCCCTTCTCTCCCTCCTAATCCTACAGTTCTGTGCAGCTTTAAACCACACCTGCTCCTCCTTTTATCCAGCTTCACTCAGACCCCATAGTAATCTAGATCATACCTGGGACACAAACTAAACCTGGACAGAGAGCCTTGTGCCTTTTTCTGATTAGTGGAATTTTAATTAATCTCCTAATGAGATATGCTGCACTTTTACAAAAGCATATAAGATGGCATTCTCCCAGTTGCCACCGGAGGCACTTTAACAAATGAGGTGAGTTTTCTGAAGTCCCCATCCTACTACGTGCAGGAACGAGTCACCAAAGACTGGGCTGACCTGGTTGTTACCTAATGTGCCTCCCAGAGGTTTAATGAGGAGGGATCCTGCCAGCTTGCTGCCCACCCAGAGGCACGGTAATACAACATCAGGGGTTACATTGTGGGATGTAGGCCAGTTGAACTACAAGTACCAAAAAGCCTTGCAATGGGCACCCTCAGCCCGGGGACTGAAGCGACAGCCATGTCATTGAGAAAAGCATGGGTTCCGTGAACCTGTGGTGTTCGGGAGGGATGGAGAACAGTTTATGAACCTTACCTAAAAGAGAGTGAGCCAGGGAAGGCATGGATACTCTGTGCTCCAGCACTCACTCAGGGAAGGCATGGATACTCTGTGCTCCAGCACTCACCCAGGGAAGGCATGGATACACTGTGCACCTGTACTCACCCAAGGAAGGCATGGATACCCTGTGCTCCAGCACTCACCCAGGGAAGGCATGGATACACTGTGCACCTGTACTCACCCAAGGAAGGCATGGATACCCTGTGCTCCAGCACTCACCCAGGGAAGGCATGGATACCCTGTGCTCCAGCACTCACCCAGGGAAGGCATGGATACTCTGTGCCCCTGCACTCACCCAGGGAAGGCATGGATACTCTGTGCCCCAGCCCTCACCCAGGGAAGGCATGGATACTCTGTGCCCCAGCCCTCACCCAGGGAAGGCATGGATACTCTGTGCTCCAGCACTCACCCAGGGAAAGCATGGATACTCTGTGCTCCAGCACTCACCCAGTGAAGGCATGCATACTCCGTGCTCCAGCACTCACCCAGGGAAGGTGCTCCAGCACTCACCCAGGGGAGGCATGGATAATCTGTGCTCCAGCACTCCCAGTGCTGCCTCATCCTCGGTAGAGTGGAGGAACCATTCACCATGCAGACAGGGATTCCAAGATGGCACCAGAAACACCTTGAAAACCTCGCCAGCCATTATTTAACAACAATAAAAACTACCAGATAATAATACAAAAGCTTGGCCATAATATAACGAAGAAGTCTAATGAGGGATTAACCAATCAGATTTGAGATTTCAAACATGAGGAACAAACCAGCAGGAACACCACTGGATGCCAAGCCCCAGTCAAGGGAATGTTAAAGGGACTGGGAAAGTTCAGCGAAGGAGAGTATGTCAGACGAAGCAGACATGCTTACTTGCAATCCCTCGACACAAAGCGACCCCCCTGGAGCATGGAGATCCCTTGGGGAGCAAGGAACCAGGAAAAGAATACTGCCTAAAGGAAGGCAGTGATAATCTGGAGGAAACTCAGAGAAGCCAGGCTGGAAGCTTCCCAGGAAGCCCTGGGCAGAGAGGCTGGCCTGGATGCTGGAAAAAACATCTTCCAAACCTCCAGGGAATTGACAGGCTGAGGATGTCTGTGATGCTGGAAATGCATCGGAGGGACAGGGCCTCTGTATCCTTGTCCTTTACTGCTTTTTATCGTGTGTGCTGTCGTGTTTTCCGTGCAGGAGTTCATGTGGGACTCCTGGCGGTGCAGCTCTCTCTCTTTTGGTTCGGTGAACAGACCCATGGGATACCGTTATGGCACCCATGGGTAGGGGTGCAACCCTGTGCCCCTAGTGTATGTTTATGGGCACCTGTGTGTGACCCACAGAGCAGGGTATGCGCTGGTGGCAGCTCCGTGCTGAAATGACTGGTGCTCTGCACGTCCTCCATTTTGGGATGCCCAGGCCCCGTCACTGGAATCGGTAGATTCCTGATGGAGACAAAATGGCCCCCATGGCCTCTTACCTTCCATCGCCTGTTACCTTGATCTTCCCGAAGTCCCAGGAAGCCCTGCCTCTGTCCCATCCCCCTGACTGGCTGTGGGGTGGAAGTTCCATATATGGTATTGTGGGGAAGTGCCGACCAGACTGGCTGGAGCCTTCTCAACAACCGTATGTTGTGGGTATGCCTGTGGGTAGGACCTGGGTGAATGGAGTGTGTGACAAATATGCATTCTATGTTGTGGCTGTCTGGTATCTGCTGTTTGACACAATGGTTTAGACAGCCCTGCCCGAAACCAGTATGACTGCAGCTTGGAGTGTTGAATGGCTCGGTACTTGTCCCAATACGCATAACTTGTTGTGAGTGTCTGGAGAGAAGTGAATGGCCTGAATGCACCGTGTGCCTGATTGGCTGCCTGCCTGAATGTCCGTAGTCGTGATTGGATGCTCGAGTGTGACCCAGCGGAATGAATGGGAGATCAACAGTATATCTGGGGACCACTCACTGCTAGGAATCGTGTTCAGAAGCTGAAGTCCACTACGACGAGTAACTGGAGTAACTGAAACTTAACCTTGAGCCCCGCTGGATGAGAAGAATTGCTGTTGCTCTCCTTCGCAATCTGAAAGCTGCTGTGCCTCAAGGACTGACCCAGAGAGGACCTGGTAAGGTGCCCTCTTCCCGAGCTACGAGGGACCATCGTGCACAGCTGACCTTTGCGTAAGCTCCCTGGTAGACAGACCTTCGACAGGCTGCCGACCCGATTCGGGGATTGCTGTGGAACTCCAAGGAGAAGCGCCCGGACTGTTGTCCACCACTGTCGACGACCGCCGTCGCTGACTGGAGCAGCTGTTTTCCCGGTGCCTAAGAACTTCTTTGATCCAAGGACGCTCTCGTCCGCATCGTCGCCGCTGTATCCTGCCGGAGAAGGCATGACCGTCGACACGCCGAGGAGCATCCACCGGTGGGTTTCCCGCCACCCAAAGACCACAGAGATGCCGATGACTCAACGCCCTTGCTGGGCCACAGTTCTTCAACTCTTTGCGTTCCAGAACTATCGACTTTGAGGTGCCCCGCACGCCTCTTCCTTACAGGACGTTTACGCTTCCCCGTCAACGAGCACCGTTAGGAACGACGCGGCCACTTCACCGTCATAGCTTGACCTGTTCTCCGTCGGACGTTCGACGACCCGTGACCCATGCCTGAAAGGGAGGACACTCAAGAAGGGCCGTCGATCCCTGACACGGAACGCTACAATGCCAAGGTACTTCGGGGTTGCAGAACTATTTGAAAGTCTAGTGTGAACAATATATGGACTAGGCTTGTATCATTCTTCTACAGGTTGCCGAGGTGGGGGGGGGGGTCGCCACACAGACCTGTGTTTAACGGTAGTTACCAGTATTCTGCCAGTGCTCAACCAGCTTGATTTCCTTCCTCCCTCTACTGCTGGTTTCCTCTTTATTTTGATCTGTGTGTCATTCTGACCGTATGCACTTTAATGAGATCTAATAACGTTAGTGGTACCACTTTAGAATTGCACATATTTACCAGTGTTGATTTTCGGAGTACAAAGTGAGTTATCATGATCGTGTATATGACCTTGAATATTAATAATATAAAGACTGTGTTTTTACTGATACAGTGTGTGGACATTCCTTTGTGGGTGCTTGGGGACTACACTGTACTTAAGAACCAGCTCGCATCACCTCCTGAGAAGCTAGGCCTTGATTGCTCGACTACTTCTACCAATACTAGAGAATCTTGGCAGGGCTCTCTGTGTCTCTCCTCTACCAATCAGAGATCAGAAGTACAGACCCCACCCCCCCACCCCACCAGTCTTTACAGCTGGTGGCAGCGGTGGGATGCTTATGGTTTTAAGACTCAGTGTATAACTGTCCCACTTACGAAGGAAATCTGCACTTTGTTAATTTAAGGTTTAGTCGTGTACAAGATAACTGCATTACAAGCAATGGAATCTATTGCGAATGGTAAATTGACTCGGATGAGCTTAAAGGCTCTCCAGAGTGCTTGTGAAACCAGGGAATTAGACTTTGTGGATAAGTCTAGGGCTGAGTTGATAGCTGCCCTGGTGGACTACCAGATCGATTGTGAAACTCTTGAAGGGGGAATGCAACCAATGAGGACTCTACCCCGGGGGTTGTCGCCGAATCTGAATCTGGGAATCCCACCATTCCTGCTGCCTCTGTTCCAAACCCCAGCAGTTCTTTAGAGCTTGAGTTATTAAGGATGAAGTTGGCCTTTGAATATCGCAAGTTGGAAATAGATGCTTAGCTTAAGAAAGGAGTTGGCACAGCAAGTGGAACTCAAGAATAGGGATCTGGAACTCAAAGACAATGACACTGAATGTCAGCGAATCCAGTTGGAGAAAGCTCGAGTGGAGACTTCAGCGAAACCAGTTGAGAGTGTCAGGTCCCCAGCAACCAAGTTTATGAAAGATTTGGTTGGTGTGTATGCGGAGGGTTCTGATATCCTCCAATGGATTGAAGAGTTTGAGATGGCTTGTGCAATTCATGATGTTAATAAGAGAGATTGGGCTAAGTGTTTGTTAAGCAGAGTGCCTCAAACTGGATATGACTGTATTCTGAAACTGACTGTGGAAGAAAGGGGTCAGTATGAGTGCATGAAGTCTGCTTTAATTGGCAAGTTTGGCAAGACGCCTACCCAATATCTTAAACGGCTCAGGGGTTTTAAGAAACGAGAGAATGTGTCTTGGGTTGACTGGGTGAGTGCTGCGCACATGAACATGATGGGATGGATTGATGGTTACAAAGTGAAAACGTTTGTTGAACTGCCTCAACTCTTGTTTTTTGAGCATTTTTCAGAAGCTTGTTCACCAGAGCTGCGTCAGTATGTTGCTGACCAGAACATTTTGGACCCCTTTAAGCTGGCTAGGTTGGCTGACAAGTGGGTCTCCCACCGGGTGTCCCATAAGGACTCCAGTGGGAAGGACAAGGACAAAGAAAAGGGGGCCTCTCAGAAAGCGGAGGAGTCCCAAAAGCAGTCACAGTCGGGAAAACCAAAACCTTCCTCTCTGAAGACCCTAAAACCTAGTGGGGATAGGTCTGTTGTGGGTGGGAGTAAGAGTAGTGGTCCGCCTGCTGCAAAGCAGGGTCCCAGTGGCTCCAGTACTGTACCCCGCCCTCCTGGCACTTGTTGGGATTGTGGGGCTCTGGACCACCGAAGGGGTGACCCCAAGTGTAAGGGTAAGGCACTTGGAGTCCAGGCTGCAAGCCTGACCTATCCCTACTCCGCACCTGAGGTGGAGGCCACTGTCCTCCCCTCCTCTACTGGAATCACCTTCCGTGCTCCCGTAGAGATTTCCTTAGTGTCCCTTGGGGCCTGGAAAAAGTACGCAGAAGTACTGGTGACTATCTGTCACGCCCTCTCACACAACTCTTCCCTCTTCACACCTCTCCTCCTCATCAGGCGCTTCTCGCCGTCGTATTTCCTATTTACACCACCAGCAGGGAAAACACGGCAGGCGGAATACCATGTTGGGCGGACCTGCCACTTTTCGCCCTTTTCCGCGTTGGCGACTGCCATGGCGCCTCTTGCACACCCGACAACGTCAAGATACCAGGAAGTGCCGGCAGCCCCAATCGCTGGCCACGTTGCGCTCCACGCAACGTACGCGAGCAGTCACGTGATGCGTCACGTGATACCACTCGCCACTTCAAAAGAAGCCGGCAAACAAGAGTCTTTGCTTCACAGCTACTTCAACTGCTACGGAGGACAGTCACGCATTACTCTTGCTCTTGTTTGCTTCGACCTTGGAACTCTTTTCGGATTTGCTATTGGATTACCCTTGGATTTTGGCGTGCTCTCTGATTTTCTGGACATCTGACCTTTGCTGTACTCTGGACTTGTTCTTGGATTGCCCTTCTGTTTTGCAACCTTCGGATTGCTTCAAGCCTTACAGATCTTGTCTCACTGCACAAGGTACTAGGAAGGAGTGCCTATTACATCATTCCAGCCTGCCGTGGATTTCCTTGTGTAGGTTTTCTACCTCCTCTCCATCTCTATTAGGTAAGCTGTTGTCACTGCATCTTGTTTAGCTCTTTCTATCATTGTCCATTGCCAATATAGAGTGTATCCCTGATTATAACCCTTTGCCTTACAGCACTCAGGGGTCCTTCCGGCGTTCTCAATACCAGGCTGACGACAACACTCCTTCCTGTGGCCTCAAAGATTGCTAGGGCAGTATTTTATATCCTGCTCGAGCGGTACTTGGGGACAGAGGCATTTATAACTGCACGACCATCAAGTCAGACCCATCAGGTTAGAACAGACTGTGAAGCCTTATGGTCGTCCAGTTATGGATGTTTCAGCCGGGGATCCTGTGACTGCTTTAATGCAAGCAGTGACATCGCTTAGGACAGATATGGCAGCTGCTACCACTGCCCTCCGCACTGATTTAGCCTCTGCCACCACTGCACTGAACCACCGTCTTGATGCCATGCAGAGCACCCGACATCCCTCACCTGCTGACGCTGAGTTCGGCGATACTGCATCATCCCAAAACACGGTCCCCATCACTCCACCTACTCTGCCAGCCCCGTCTGTGGTGGTTCAGACTCCATTTCCTCTAGCAGCCCCTGAGAGGTACCAGGGAGATCCTTTGAAATACCGCACTTTTATAAATCAGTGCAAACTACATTTCTTATGCCGACCTCAAGCTTTCTCTGATCCAGTCTCTAAAGCAGCTTTTCTTCTCTCCCATTTGTCGGGTGTGGCAGCCACATGGGCTAATCCATTTTTGGAAAGCAATCGTCCCGCTCTGTACGATTTCGAATTATTGACTCAAGAAATGGCCAAGGTTTTTGACACTAGATATAAAGCCCAATCCAGAGACATGGAGCTCTTAGATCTCACTCAAGGTCGATCTACTCTCATTGAGTATATTACCAAGTTTAATCAACTCGCTACCGAGACTTCTTGGCCAGAGAACAAGAAGGCTGTGATCTATTATCGGGGTCTGTGTGGTTCTATGAAGGATGCTTTGTCTGTAGTGCCCTCCCTTCCATCTCTTTATCTTGATCTGGTAGACTTAACCTTGCAAATCGATGCCCGGCGAGCAGAACGCAAGGGGGAAGCAGGGTTATCCCAGACCTCACCTTCAACATCATCTAGCACCCTACCCGAACCCATGCAGATTGGCGGGGTACGCAGTCCTATTTCACATGTCGAACGAGAACGCAGGAGAGCAGACAACGCTTGCTATTACTGCGGACTCAACGGGCACTTTGTAAAGGAGTGTCCCCATCGACCAAGAAACAAAGCTCCGGGTTTTCCGAAGACTCGCCCTTGAGATCAGGGGTTGGGGCGAGTCCTATACCTAATACCTCTGATCTTGCTTTTGGTCCCGTCCGACCTGTGATGGTGCAAGCTTCCATAAACCTAGCTGCAGGAGTCTCCCATGCCATACAAATAGTGATCGACTCTGGTGCTACTGGTTGCTTTATAGACATAGCACTAGCCAATGCTTTAAACTTACCTCTGGTCCAAAAGAAATACCCCAAATCGGTTCATGCAGTAGATGGGACGTCTTTAGCCTCTGGACCGATCTTACAACAGACAGCCCCTTTGGAATTAGTCATACAGGAAGTCCATAGAGAGATCATGTCATTTGACCTCATAGCCACGCCTCAGTTTGGTGTTATCTTGGGAATTCCTTGGCTAAAGAGGCATAATCCATTGATTAACTGGGGTACAGGCCAGGTCCTCTTTGAATCCGAAACATGTCAATACTACTGCCTGCTCGAGACACCTCGGGTTTCCAGTCCCGCAGACATCCTAGGGGTAGTCGCTTCATTAGACATAGAAGACAGGTCCGATTCTCCAGACACACACATGATAGGGGCGGTCACAAATAACATACCTTCTGAGTATTGTGAATTTCGGGCAGTGTTTGACAAAGGCTCTGCGGAAGGCCTTCCTCCACATCGATCTTATGACTGCCCCATTGATTTAATCCCGGACGCCCCCATCCCAAAGGGGCGGATATACTCCTTAACCCAAACAGAAGAACGAGTCTTACAGGATTACATACAGCAGGCTCTACGTCTAGGTCATATTCGCCCATCAACCTCTCCTGCTGCAAGTCCTATCTTCTTTGTGCCAAAGAAGGAAGGGGATCTCCGTCTTTGCATTGATTACAGGCGTTTGAACGCCACCACAGTAAAAAACCGCTATCCAATTCCTCTCATTACCCCGTTGTTGGACAAACTTACTCATGCCACTATTTACACCAAGTTGGATCTACGGGGTGCATACAATCTCATACGCATACGAGAGGGAGATGAATGGAAGACGGCTTTCTGCTCACGACAAGGGTTGTTTGAGTATACAGTTATGCCGTTTGGTCTCTGTAATGCTCCTGCTACGTTCCAGCGCTTCATGGATGACATATTTGGTGATATCCTGAACGCATACGTAGTAGTGTATTTAGATGACATATTGGTCTTCTCTTCCTCTCTTGATGAACACATCAAGCATGTCAAGGAAGTGTTGTTACGCCTTCAAGCCAATGCACTATTTGCTAAACCCGAAAAGTGCATTTTCCATACCAGCCAGGTTGAGTTCTTGGGGTTTCATATCTCTCCTTGAGGTCTCTCCATGAATCAGTCTAAAGTTCAGGCAATAAATGATTGGCCCATTCCAACCACACTCAAGCAATTACAGTCATTTTTGGGTTTCGCCAACTTTTACCGACGGTTCATAGCTGGGTTTTCCTCTATTGTAGCACCACTCACTGCGCTCACTAGTCCTTCAGTCCCCTATGTCTGGTCCGAAAAACAACAAAATGCTTTTGATTCTCTGAAAACTATGTTCACCACTGCTCCGGTGTTACAGCACCCTGATCCTGAACTCCCATTTGTCCTTGAGGCAGACGCATCCTCATATGCACTTGGAGCGGTACTGTCCCAGCCATGTCCTGCCACTGGTCGATTACATCCGGTGGCATTTCACTCTCGCAAGTTCACAACAAGTGAATTACACTACACAGTCACAGAAAAAGAACTACTGGCCATTAAGGACGCCCTACAGACCTGGAGACATCACCTTCTAGGAGCAAAAAACCAGACGGTGGTGTTCTCCGACCATAAGAATCTCCAAGACCTTGCCTCCTTGAAATGTACCAATAGTCGACAAGTACGTTGGCATCTTTTTTTTGCCGCGTTCGACTTTGTGGTCAAACATAGACCCGGTGTAGGGCATGGGAAAGCAGACGCACTGTCTCGTTCCCCTGGGGGGGAAGTTCTACCATCCTTCCCTGAAACCTTGTTGAGTGAGTCTCATGTAGTTTGTGTTTGCACACCATCACCTTCATTGCAGTCCACCATACGACAATGGGTCTCCCGATATCCACAATCACTAACAGAATGGGATCCCGTTATGCAGGATGGGCTGCCCTTTGTACATGGGAAGCTTTTTCTTCCCACGAGTGAAACCAGGAATTTGGCGTTGGAATGGTCTCATGATGCTGCCGTTAATGGTCACCCCGGGCAGCAGCGTACCCTAGAATTACTCAAACGCTGGTGTTGGTGGCCGGCTATGAAACGAGACGTACAAAATTATGTCAATACCTGTCCAATCTGTGCTCAGGGGAAGTCACGTAGGGGCCGACCTTTAGGTCTTCTTCTTCCTCTCCCGGTTCCTCCACGTCCCTGGCACACGGTCTCAATGGACTTAATTACTGATTTGCCACGCACACAGGGTTTCGATACTATTTGGGTTGTTGTCGACTCCTATACCAAAATGGCTCGTTTTGTACCATCTAAGGGAATACCCCCAGCCCCAGTTTTGGCCAAGCATTTCTTTAAGTCTGTCTTCTGTCTCTTTGGCCTGCCTCATGTTTTAGTGTCCGATCGAGGCACACAGTTCACCTCCCGTTTCTGTCGGGCCCTCACCTCTCTGTTGGGGATCGATGCTCATTATTCCTCTGCTTACCATCCAGAGAGCGACGGGCAGACTGAGAGGGTTAACCAGTCATTGGAGCAATACCTACGCTGTCTAACGTTACAATATCAGGACACTTGGCTTAATTTATTGCATCTTGCCGAATTTGCTTATAACAACTCTTTGCATTCTGCTACTGGTTTTTCACCCTTCTTCGCCCTCTATGGCCAACATCCTCGTACTCTTCCCCTACCAGACTTCTCCTCTTCTGATACCCCCACTGCCTCGGCCTGCGCTAGGGATTTGGTCTCAGTCCATGCCCAGACATTGATTCATCTGCGTGAGGCCCAATTCTCCATGAAATCCACTGCTGACAGGAAGAGGGCGGATGCTCCTGCGTACAAGGTGGGGGACCGGGTTTGGCTCTCCACTCGCCATTTGCACATTCCTGGCTGTCGCAAACTTCTCCCTCGCTTTGTGGGTCCTTACGAGGTGGTCAAAGTTCTGAACCCGGTGGCTATGCGTCTGGCGGTACCTCCTGCCTGGCGAATCCACACGGTTTTTCATGTCTCCCTGCTTAAGCCTTGCCCTGGTCCTACCCGATTGGTTGCCCCTCCTGCTCCGGTCTCTGTCTCATCCCCTGATGTTTTTGGGATCCGGGGTATACTGGGTTCCCGTATACACAGGGGTGGGCTACAATATCTGGTGGATTGGCGGGGTTATGGCCCTGAAGATCGCTCCTGGGTTGCTGCTCGAGATGTACACGCTTCTCGCCTGGTGGCCAAGTTTCATCGAGAGCATCCTTCCAGCCCACGCGGTCGTGGGCCTTTGAGGGGGGGCTCTGTCACGCCCTCTCACACAACTCTTCCCTCTTCACACCTCTCCTCCTCATCAGGCGCTTCTCGCCGTCGTATTTCCCATTTACACCACCAGCAGGGAAAACACGGCAGGCGGAATACCATGTTGGGCGGACCTGCCACTTTTCGCCCTTTTCCGCGTTGGCGACTGCCATGGCGCCGCTTGCACACCCGACAACGTCAAGATACCAGGAAGTGCCGGCAACCCCAATCGCTGGCCACGTTGCGCTCCACGCAACGTACGCGAGCAGTCACGTGATGGGTCACGTGATACCACTCGCCACTTCAAAAGAAGCCGGCAAACAAGAGTCTTTGCTTCACAGCTACTTCAACTGCTACGGAGGACAGTCACGCATTACTCTTGCTCTTGTTTGCTTCGACCTTGGAACTCTTTTCGGATTTGCTATTGGATTACCCTTGGATTTTGGCGTGCTCTCTGATTTTCTGGACATCTGACCTTTGCTGTACTCTGGACTTGTTCTTGGATTGCCCTTCTGTTTTGCAACCTTCGGATTGCTTCAAGCCTTACAGATCTTGTCTCACTGCACAAGGTACTAGGAAGGAGTGCCTATTACATCATTCCAGCCTGCCGTGGATTTCCTTGTGTAGGTTTTCTACCTCCTCTCCATCTCTATTAGGTAAGCTGTTGTCACTGCATCTTGTTTAGCTCTTTCTATCATTGTCCATTGCCAATATAGAGTGTATCCCTGATTATAACCCTTTGCCTTACAGCACTCAGGGGTCCTTCCGGCGTTCTCAATACCAGGCTGACGACAACACTCCTTCCTGTGGCCTCAAAGATTGCTAGGGCAGTATTTTATATCCTGCTCGAGCGGTACTTGGGGACAGAGGCATTTATAACTGCACGACCATCAAGTCGGACCCATCAGGTTAGAACACTATCCCACAAAACACTCATAGGTTTTTGAGAAGTGTCCTCTTGAATGTCTAGCCTTCTAATGGTTTGAGAGACACTGGGGCAAGCATGACAGTGGTGGGCAGGACCCTGCTCAAGCCAGAGGACTATATAGGTGCTCCTCTGAGAACCACCAGGTTAGCTGGTGGGCCTCCCAAATTATCGCTTGTAGCCTTAGTCAACATTACGATTGGAGACAAGACAGCAAAGCTTCCGGTCCTGGTTCAGTACAACGTGCCTGCAAAAATTTTGTTGGGAAACGATTTGGTCGAATTAGGGATGATCACGGATGGTTTACCCATGGCTGCTGTGGCGGTCACCCGATCGCAGGTCACACAGGGTCCGGCTGCGAGCCCGGCACCCTCGCCGATGGGGAAACCCAAGGCACGAAGGAAACGGAAAAGTAAGGAGGCCGCCTTTTTCGACAGCCCCCATTGGGATCCATGCTCCAGACGGGCTGGGTCCAGTGGTGAATCCCGTCTCAACTCCTGTGGGAGAAGAGCCAGAAGACTTTCCTGTGGGAGAGGCTCGTAACCCGGAGGATCATCCTGACCTTCAATGCTTGTTAGCTGAAGGGGGACCCTCCTGGGCTGACTTCTGTAAGGGACAGAGAGAGTGCCACTCTCTCGAGGGTCTGTGGACACAGGCCCTGTGCCAGGAACAAGGAGAAGTGCCTAGGAAATTTCAGATTTACTGGGAGGGTGAGCTCCTTGTTAGTGAGCCCACTAAGACTGAACCTGGCGCCCTCAAGAGGTTGGTGGTACCCCAGGTTTACACGCCCTTCCTGCTGCAGTTGGCGCATGAGATGCCTTTGGCTGGTCATCTTGGGACCAAGAAGACTAAGCAGAGGCTCTCTGCCCATTTCTACTGGCCACGGATGGGAGTAGAAGTGGAGTCCCACTGCAGGACCTGCCCAACTTGTCAGTTGTCTGGCAAGACTGGAGGCAGAGTCATCGCCCCACTGCAACCATTGCCAGGGGTTGGCACACCGTTTGAGAGGGTTGGCATCAACATCATCGGTCCCCTTGACCCTCCCACATCGGGTGGACATCGGTTCATCCTGGTCTTGGTCGATCATGCCACCAGGTACCCTGCGGCTATACCCCTTCGGACGGTTACGGCCAAGGTGGTTGCCAGGGCTCTCCTGGGCCTTTTCACCCATGTTGGATTCCCTAAGGAGGTTGTCTCTGATAGAGGATCAAACTTCACGTTGAGTTACATGAAACCATGTGGAAATAATGTGGAGTAACTTACAAGTTCTCCACTTCTTACCACCCCAGACCAACGGTCTAGTTGAGAGATTTAACAAAACTCTCAAGAGCATGTTAGGCGCTTTGGAAGAGCCCCTCAGGAAGAAGTGAGATCTTCTCCTGCCATGCCTGCTGTTTGCTCACAGAGAGGTACCTCAAGAGGGTGTTGGTTTCAACCCTTTGAGTTACTCTTTGGACATCCCGTGAGGGGGGCCCTTGCCTAGATCCAAGAAGGTTGGGAGGCCACTCCTCCAGGTCCCGCCAAGCAAGAGGGGGACTATGTATTAGGCCTCTGATGGAGGATGACACAGATGATGGATCAGGCAACAGCAAATCTTAAGGCCAGCCAGGAATTTAATAAATACTGGCATGACCTTAAAGCATTGCAAGTGGATTGAACTCCGGGACAGGAGGTCCTCGTGATGGAGCCTACCAAGCCTCGGGCTTTGGCAGATAAATGGACTGGATCCTTCAGGATCATCTCCAAAATGGGCGAAGTCAATTATCTGGTTGACATGGGAGCCTCGAGGGTCGCCCCTCAGGTATTCCACGTCAACAGGCTCAAGCCTTTCCACAGGCGAGCCGAAGTCTCATGTCTCTTGCTAGCTTCAGGGCAAGAAGAGGATGAGAGTGAGCCCCTTCCTGATTTGCTACATAGCAACCCTCAGGGTTGCTCCGTGGAGGGAGTACATCTCTCTCCCGATCTGACAGCATAGCAGCAGAGGGCCTGCAGGGCTTTGCTGCGGCAGTTCGCCTCTCTGTTTTCACTGACACCAGGCCTTACACAGTGGTGTAGGCATGAGATTGACACTGGTGACAGTGTGCCTGTCAAAAGCAGGTGCTACCATATGTCGGATACCGTCAAGAACCACATCCAGGTTGAGGTAGCCAAGATGTTGGATCTGGGTGTTATTGAACCCTCAACCAGTCCCTGGTCCAGTCCCGTGGTCCTTGTCCCCAAGGCAAGTTCCCAGGCAGGTACCAAGGATTGGAGTTTATGTGTTGACTGTCGAGGAGTCAATGCCGTCACCAAAACTGACGCGTACCCATTGCCCCAGGCTGATGAGCTTGTGGACACGATAGGTGCTGCCAAATTTGTGAGCACCTTCGACCTTACCTCAGGCTATTGGCAAATAGCTCTGATGGACCATGCCAAGGAAAAGATGGTGTTCTCAACACCAGAGGGACTCTACCAGTTTAGAGTCATGCGTTTCGGGTTGAAGAACGCCCTTGCCACTTTCCAGAGATTAGTCAACCATGCGCTTAGTGGGCTGGAAGCCCTTTGTGTGGCTTACTTAGATGACATTGCCGTCTACAGTTCCACTTGTGAAGAGCATTTGACGCATCTGGATAAAGTGTTGCAGGCGTTAAAAAGGGCTAACCTCACTATCAAGGCCACCAAGTGCCAGATAGCTCAAGGGAAAGTCACGTATCTTGGTCATGTGGTAGGAGGGGGTCAAATCCAGCCTCTCCCCAGTAAAATACAGGACGTACATGGCTGGGAGACTCCCACTACTCAAACCCAGGTGAGAGCCTTTTTGGGCCTCACTGGGTATTATCGCAATTTCATGGCATACTATGGAACGATAGCTGCACCCCTGACAGCTCTGACTTCGCCCAAACAACCAAGGAAGGTTAATTGGACCGAAGACTGTCAGAGGGCCTTTGATGGCTTGAAAGAAAGTCTGTGTAGGGCACCCGTGTTGTGTGCGCCGGATTACAGCAAGTCCTTTAGGGTTCAAACTGACGCCTGCGACACCAGAATTGGAGCTGTCTTGTCCCAGTTAGATGACAAAGGAAGAGAACATCCGATCATATTCATCAGTAGACAACTTAAGGGTAGGGAACTTAGGTGGGCTACTGTTGAAAAGGAATGTTTTAGTATAGTTTGGAGCCTTAGGCGCTTTAGACCCTACCTTACTGGGTCTACCTTCAAGGTCCAAACCGATCATAAGCCCCTTAAGTGGCTTATGCAGATGAAGGGTGAGAACCCGAAACTGCTCAGGTGGTCCATTAGCCTGCAAGGGTTAGACTTCACCATAGAGCACAGACCAGGGAAGAGTCACGATAATGCAGATGGCCTTTCCAGAAGGTATGTTGACCGTCTGGAGGAGGGTGCCTATCCCGTGGGAGATTAGGCACCCTAACCTCTGTCTGGGGGGGGGGGGCACTGTGATGCTGGAAATGCATCGGAGGGGCAGGGCCTCCGTATCCTTGTCCTTTACTGCTTTTTATCGTGTGTTCTGTCGTGTTTTCCGCGCAGGAGTTCATGTGGGACTCATGGCGTTGCATCTCTCTCTTTTGGTTTGGTGAACAGACCCATGGGATACCCTTATGTCACCCATGGGTAGGGGTGCAACCCTGTGCCCCTAGTGTATGTTTTTGGGCACCTATGTGTGACCCACAGAGCAGGGTATGGGCTGGTAGCAGCTCCGTGCTGAAATGACTGGTGCCCTGAGTATCCTCCATTTTGGGATGCCCAGGCCCTGTCATTGGAATCGGTAGATTCCTGATGGAGACAAAATGGCCCCCATGGCCTCTTGCCTTCCATCGCCTGTTACCTTGATCTTCCCGAAGTCTCGGGAAGCCCTGCCTCTGTCCCTTCCCCCTGACTGGCTGTGGGGTGGAAGTTCCATATATGGTAGTGTGGGGAAGTGCCGACCAGACTGGCTGGAGCCTTCTCAACGACCGTATGTTGTGGGTACACCTGTGGGTGGGACCTGGGTGAATGGAGTGTGTGACGAATATGCATTCTATGTTGTGGCTGTCTGGTATCTGGTGTTTGACACAATGGTTGAGACAGCCCTGCCCGAAATCGGTATGAATGCAGCTTGGAGTGTTGCATGGATCGGTACTTGTCCCAATACGCATAACTTGTTGTGAGTGTCTGGAGAGAAGTGAATGGCCTGAATGTGTTACGCTCACCTGGTATCCACGGTGACGCCACCCAGCCAGTTGGTCGTTGGTGCCCTTCTCAATGATTCCCTGGTGTGATTCTCGGTGTCGATGGGACTCTGCCTGGAAATGAAGACTATATTAGGACTGGACGATCAAGGTAAGTTTTCCCCCACCTCCCTTGTGATTTCAGCCCCTCCGTGGGTGCTCTTCTCACCTGGTTGTTGGAATTGGTGGGCTCTCCGTCCTGCTCTCTGGGCAGGGGCGCGTTGTCTTTTGTGGGCACGTGCGGTCCAGTTACTTCACTGAATGCGGGCCTAGTAATGTCTTTCAGGTAGGTCTCATTGCGATTGATGGCATTGTTATTCTTGCATGCCTTTTCTCTGTTCCAAAATGTCTCTTTTTATCTCCCTTAGGTGCGCCGAGTGTCCGCTTGGTGAACTGGGCAGGCTGGTTCTCGCTGGTAAACAATGGTGCACAAAAGCGCTATGATGCGGTAAGGATGGCGCTTTGCGCAGCACAGTGATGTCTTGTCCTCACTAACCTGTGCTTTTCTCTTTTTCGTAGGATGCGGTGTGTTCCCAGCGCGGATGGAGTTCCGGAGCTATGCCGGTCGAAAAGCAACCAGGTAAGTCTCTAAGCGCTTCGTGGTTGTAATGCCTCTTCTACCTCCTTTAATTATGTCTTTCTCCCTTTCTCAGGTCCATCGATCCGGGCCGCAAACTCTTCCAACAGAGCTGCCCAGGAGCTGCGAGCAGTGAAGGATGGAGATTGCAGGTAAGATTCTGCTGCTAACAATGTTCTTTGTTTTTTCTGCAGGTCCGGAATTCGTCAGGCTCGTGAGAAAGCTTGACACGGTGAGCGTCACGTTGCTAGTAGCAAAGTAACGTGAAGCGTGTTGTCTTGTTCGGGTGTGGTTTAAATAGCCACTGCAAAGTAGTACAGGTAAAGTAGTCCCTAGGCCACCACACCCAAAACACTAGACCGCATAGCTTGGTTCTAGGAATCAAGCTATGTGGATGCCTCCATGTTGGCTGAAAGCCTAAAAAATAAAGTAGTTCCTCAAGCAGATGTCTTTCCTTGTTTATGAGCCTGGCGCCAAAGGTGCCAGGACGGGCCCCAAGAGGGCCTGAGAAGTGGATGCCAGGCCTTATTAGCGATCCGAGTTCTGATCCCACCTGGCCAAGGGGCTTGCCAGTGGGGAATCAGGGCTGAGAGTCGTGACAGCACCCCCCCGCAAGGCCCCTCCCATGGTGTGTCTCATGTCTGGTCCAGGTTTACTTGGGAAGTTCTGATGAAACTTCTTGATCAGACGTGGTGCATGGATGTTCTCACTGGGTTCCCAGGATCTATCTTGAGGCCCAAATCCCTTCCAGTCGACGAGATAATATAACTTGGCTCTAGAGTATTTAGAGTCCAGGATGCCCTTGACTACGAATTCTGGTTCTCCATCAATTAGTATAGGTTGAGGTGGTGTCTTGATTTGTGTACCGGGTTGCATTGGTTTTAAGAGGGACACATGGAATACCGGATGGATTTGTAGATTAGGTGGTAAGTCCAATTTGACGGTTGCCGGGTTGATAATTGCCTTGATGGTATAGGGTCCAAAATATCGAGTATGGAAGGTCCGGGTCCCTTTGATGGGTACATATTTGGCGGCTAACCAAACCTGGTCTCCCACTTGATAGTCTGGGGCCTTTTTCTGGTGCTGGTCGGCGAAGTACTTTTGTTTTTCTTTAGCATGAATAAGATGTCCCTTTGCCTTTCTGAACGCCTGAGTGATGGTTGTGTGAAGAGTCTTTACTGCAGGCATTTCCAGGCTAGCAGGAAGGTCGAGTTCTGAGGTACGTGGATGTCTGCCATACAGGGTGTAAAAAGGTGTTTGTCCTGTGCTAGAATGTACGGAATTGTTATATGCATACTCGGCTATCCAAAGTAAGTCCTTCCAATCTCTCAATTCATGGTGCAACATGCACCGTAAATACTGTTCGAGGGTCTGGTTGGTCCTCTCGGTTTGGCTGTCCGTTTGGGGGGTGGTGACTGGTAGATAGCCGGACATCAATCTGTGCCATTGCACAACTTTTCTCCAAAAATTGGATACAATCTGGCTGCCTCGATCGGAGAACAGAACTGATGGGAAACCATGTAGCTTGACAATGTTTTCCAGAAATACTTCTGCTAGGGTGGATGTGTCCAGGAGGCCCTTGAGAGGAATAAAATGTGCCATCTTAGAGAACAAATCCACGACTACAAGAATGGTGTTAAAGCCTTGACTCTGTGGCAGTTCAGTGATAAAGTGAAGGGAAAAAGTGTGCCATGGAGCGGGAGGGATGTCCAGTGGTTGTAGGAGACCCGATGGTTTCTGTTTCTGGGATTTATTTTGTGCACAGACGCCGCAGGGCTGAACATACTGGACAATGTCCTTACGCCAGGCAGGCCACCAAAAGTTCTTTTTCACCTTGATGAAGGTTTTAGCGATTCCAGGGTGTCCTTCGATCAGAGAGTCATGATAACCTGAAATGATATGCTGTTGGAACTCCTTCTTGGGTACATATAACCGGTCCCTAAAAAAAGGTAACTGATCCTTGATGCAATATTGTTCTCCTTGAGTTTGCCATGAGAGGAAAGCATCCGGGTTTATTGACTGTCGAATTTCGTTTCGTAATTCGGCTTGTGATAAGGTTGTTGTGGGTACCCAAGAGTTTATCTTCTGGTATGATGGGTACCGGGTCTGGAGTTGTACACACCGTTTCATCGATGCTCATTCGAGATAAGGCATCAGCTTTCCCATTCTTGACCACTGGTCGAAAGGTGATCACATAGTCATATTCGGCGAAGAAGAGGGCCCACCGTAACTGGCGTGAAGACTGGGCTTTGACTGTATTGAGATATTGCAGGTTCCGGTGGTCTGTGATCACTGTAATGGTGTGTCTAGCTCCCAGAAGATAGTGTCGCCACACCTTGAAAGCGGACTTGATGGCTAGGAGTTCTTTGTCCGTGATAGTGCAATTAATTTCCGGGGGTGAAAACTTTTTTAACCAGAAGGCCACAGGATGCAGCTGGCCAGTTTCTGGGTCCCTCTGTGAAAGGACCGCTCCCATTGCCATACTGGAAGCATCAGTTTCTACGACATAAGGGAGGTCTGGACGAGAGTGCCGCAGGATCGGAGTAGAGATGAACCTTTGTTTCAGTTCCTGAAAGGCTCTTTCAGCTTCCTCGGTCCAAGCAAACTTTTTATTGCTTTTTTGTAGCAGTACTGTGATCGGGTGCACAACCTGAGAGAAGTCTGGGATAAATCGGCGGTAAAAGTTTGCAAAGCCTAGCATGCTCTGCATCCCCTTCAGAGATGTTGGTGATGGCCATTGTCATGACCCCCAAGACTCCAGTCAGTAGCATTGGCGGCATCTGGTCTAAGAACATGGCGACATGGCACAGAAAACTGGCTTTTGCCACTGCTTTAGGCAATGCCCCTTCCAAAATGGCTCCCGGGTTGGGACCGATCAATGTAATCCAACATGGCCCCTAGAGGGCCTACTGCGGAAACATCCATGGTGACCTAGTGGTGCTGGGTGGGCTCAGGGCTATATAAACCCCGCCCTGAGCCACACCCAGCGCTTAGCGTTCTCCCCGGCTCCGCAGAAGCGTGACGCTGCCTGTCGCGGTCTGACTCCGCTCTCATCCCGCGGCTCCAGTCATCTGGGTTCCTCGATCCCAGCAACGCAGAAGAAGCAGCAGGTTACTCGCCAGGTCCGTTCGCATCACTGCAAACAGCTGATCTCTCGTCGGCATCGCAGAGGGGAACAGCTGTCACTCGTCAGTAACGCAGAAGGCAGGCACCAGCTGATCTCTCCCTTGTCACCTCGCCCACGTTGCAGCTCCATTCTTCTGCCTGCAATATAAAGCATACGGGGAAGGGTAAGAGACAGTCATTAACCACCACACCCCTCCCCATCCAGTGAACTTACCTTGGTCCGCTCCTACTCCCAAAGGGCTCTTCACTACTGCAGGGCTCAGGCGGTCCACCGACCTGCAAGAGAGAAGAAGTATGATACTTAGTTAAGTGGCAGACATTTGAAGGCTCCCCAGAACCTAGTTGAGCCACATGGTATATTGAACACTTGCATTGTAAGACTTAATCAGCGCAGAACTGTGCATTGCAGCAAAGGATATATACAAGGCAGTTGGGTGCGTCACAGCAGGCCTGGCCCACCTGGACCCAGTGAAGGAACTGGGCAGAACTGCAACACCACCTAGAACCCAGTGAAGAAACTGGGCAGGACATTAAAGACTCATAACCATCCAAGGATCCTGCAGCTCCGAGCAACCTGGAACCTCATTCCTCAATCCGGATCACTCCCCCACATTCCGTCCATTGGGTGACTAAACCTGCAGTGGGCAGAGTGAGGAGGAGTGTTTTGGGGAACTGCGAGAACCACAGACCGGACCAGAACCCATCGACAGACCGGACTAGGCACTCCTGCTGGGCCCCAGAGGCAAGCGATACAGCCATTTTAGAATAGCGTCAACCTTATGTACGTCCATTCTGATGCCTTTTGGCAAAGGATGAAACCAAGAAATTCTACTTCGGTGATGTGAAAAAAACATTTCTCCAGCTTTGCATACAAATGATGTTGGCGGAGCTTGGTGAGGACTGAACGAATGTGCCTGATATGATCTTGTTTTGAGGCTGAGTAGACCAAGATGTCATATATGTACACTGAGGCGCAAACGTCAATCAGTTCTCTCAAGACATCATTCATGAAATATTGAAACGCTGCGGGAGCGTTGCATAAGCCAAAGGCATGACTTGATATTCCAACAAGCCATATTTGGTACAGAAAGCGGTTTCCCACTCATCTCTGCTTCTGACTCGGACCAGATGGTATGCTCCCCGTAGGTCTAATTTGGTATAGATCTGGGCATTTTGACTTGGTCTAGCATTTCTGGGATAAGAGGCAAGGAGAAGCGGTTCTTCGCGGTGATCTGGTTTATTGCGCGGTAATCAATACAGGTCCTCAAGTCCCCTTCCTTTTTCAGTACGAAGAACAAAGGACTGGCTGCTGGGGACTTAGATGGGCGGATAAATCTGTTTGCAAGGTACTGGTAAAATAGGATTTCAGGTGAAGGTTTTCTGGTTCGGTGAGAGCGTAGATCCTGCCGCAAGGGATTTGTGCCCCAGGAATAAAGTCAATTTGACAATCATAAGGCCTATGCAGCGGCAATGTGTTAGCCTGGTCTTTTTGGAATACGTCCTGAAAGTCATGATATTCATCTGGCAAATAATTAGTTACTCCTAGGGTAGAAGCTACAGTATTGGAAGTCTTGGAGATACAGGAGTTGGGTTCCGGTTCGGAGAGTAGCATGCCAGGGAGCAGTTGCTGGAGAAGGTTAATTTCCGTGCCCGCCAGTCAATCAAAGGGTTGTGAGCAACCAACCATGGCATCCCTAGTATCAACCGGAACTGAGGTGCCTTAATAAGATCGAATGAAATACACTTCCGATGTCCATCCTGGCACAGCAAGATTACTGCAGCTGTGCACTGGGTTACTGGTCCAGAGGCGATTTCTGTCCCATCCACGGTAGTCACCTTGTCCCTGGTAGACTTAGAACACAACGGGAGCCCCATCTCTGCTGCCAACTCTTGATCTATATAGTTTCCAACTGCTCCGCTGTCGATGTATGCTTCTGCGGCATGCATCTTTGACGATTGTTGGTGGTTTATTAAGATCACGGGTATCGCAAAGTGTGAGGTCAGTGGCTCTTTCTCATCACTCGACAAACTGACCTCTATGGTTGCTGAGCTTGGTAGTTTTCTGATTCCTTAACTTCATCCTTTTCTGTGGCCCCGACTGTCCTCCTTGGGGGTTTTACTGGGCAGTCTTTCAGAAAATGTCCTGGTTTTCCACAATACTGTTTTGTTAATGGCGGTTGTATCCCTCCGATCTGCATTGGTTCTACGGCGTTGTCTGGCACCCACGGTGCGTTGTCTCTAGGCCCAACATAAACTACTCGAGAGTCTGCTTTGGACCTTTCTGCTTTTCGGTCCTGCAACCGATGGTCTAGCTGCACGACCAGATTTATGAATTCGGTACAGTCACTGGGGGGGGGTCAACTACCTGGGCCAAGACGTCCTTTAATTCGCCTCGTAAGCCTTGCTGGAATAACGTGGTTCTTTTGTTTTCTGGCCACCTGGCTTCAGCAACCAGTCTATTGAAAGTAGCAATGTATGTTAACAAGTCTTGGTTCCCCTGCCGGCCGGAGGGATAGGAGTTTGTTATCCACTGCTTGTTCCCGAGTGTGGCGAGCAAACAGTTTTTCCATTTCTCTCTGGAACCCCCCATAATCCTGCAACAATGGATCATTATGGGTCACCAATGGCACTGACCAATCCACTGCACCTCCACTCAAGTATGATAGGATGAAAGCTACCCGAGCTTGGTCATTTGGAAATGCAGGAAGGGATATAAGGTGCACACTCTCAGACCTGAAATATTAGGGATTAAAGGTTATTAGACCAAGGGTTTAAAGGTCTTTTGGGTGCGGGGGAGGAAAAGCAGCCCTAGCACAGGGCTGCATAAATATATAGAAGAGAGAAAAGAGGATCCAAACTGGAACCCTCCCGTCCCCTGCACACCTATAAATTGCGTCAAAAAGACGCCTAAACATTAGTTAAAAAAACTTTTTTGTATTTCAAAATCAAAATATTCAATTAGAAAGCAGATTTAGTCATTAATAATTAAACAATCAATGGTGTGAATATAAGAACACGCGTTATTTATTCCAAACGCACATAACAGAGAAAGTTTCATTCATTGTGGACGGCTGACGCGTTTCGAGAAGTAAATTCTCTTCTTCATGAGCCAAAGATCATACAAATGAACTGAAATAAAAAAAATGTTGAAAAAGTATGTATAAGAGCAGGGTATTGTAGTTCAAGAGGCATACTACATACTGTGGTACTTTTGCACAATTGCACAATTACATGTGAGCATTGGGCTGGATGTCCCAGATTGTATACCCTCAAGAAAGGACAGAATTCAATTTAGTGCTTATACAGACACTCATATTTCATTAGTATCCAAAGCCACAAGCAACCCAGACGCCAGTGGCTCCAATGTATAATTACAGAGTAATCATCAATGCAACGGAGAAAGTATACAGCCCTGTGTCTAAATACAACTACAAAATCCAGATCAGGCAAGCGCTCACCTTATGTGTAAGGATCCTGTGTCCTATTGTGTTGGATGTGCCTATGGGCAAGTATTCTTCAATCAATCATGAAGAAATCAACAAATCAAAAAATGCAACGGGGGTCCCAGATGCTGAAAACAACAATACGGGCAATGAGAGGTGTGCATGGATGCACGGTACTGAAATTAGGTTAACAAAAGCTGCATTGCTTAATTATGTGTTGGAAAAGGTAAGGACTCACCCTGGCGGGGTGATTTTTCAGACAGGTCCAACGGATTCCGAAGAACCCAGTCCCGGGAATATAATGATGGCACGATCCAGTGCAGGATGCGGCACGCTCTAAGCGTCTGTAAGAAAAGCCCAGAGGAGCCTTAGATTAATCATGGCGAGTTTTGAAGTAAACCTCAACATAGCCAGGCATAGTGTGGGAAGTGAGGCAACTTACTATTGAAGCCGCGGTGCGCGGTCGTGAACAGCGTTCATCAGTCTTTTCGAGGAAGATCGCGGCAAAGCGTCTTCATTCCAGGTCGAAGGTACTCGAGCGTTTGTTAGAGACCGTTGCTAGGCAGGGTACGCTCCAAGTGGAACGAAGGACCCTCCTGCACGGGTTAGACTGTACAAATGAGTGCAGTTGTGTAGAAACAGAAGTCGGTCTAGTGAAAGTGTACACAGGCTGGAACAAGCTGCAAATGCCCCTCATTTGGAAATGCCCCAGGGCGACAAAGGAAATGAAGGCGACACTGATTTATGAATGCTGCATACTTCCGTGGGTCACCCGAAAACCTTTCTGGTGGTGCCAGGGGAACTGTTCCAGGCAGCGTGATCTGTACTGGTGTCGGGGATAAGATGGTGAGATAGGATCAGTGGATTTCCTCCAGGCAGAGGAGTCTGACCTGCCTGTGATTGCAAGAACTGTCTGCCGATTTCGACGGTGCGCTCCTTGGTCACTATTAGGTCTCTTCGGAGTGCATTAGTCTCTTGTCGAGCTGAAAGAACCTCAGCACGAAAGTCCCCCAACAATTGGGCTAATTGGTCGATTTCCGATGTTTCCATGGCGCCCAGGTGGATTATTTATGTGAGGCTTCGCGTTCTGTTATGCTCACCTGGTATCCACGGGGACGCCACCCAGCCAGTTGGTCGTTGGTGCCCTTCTCAATGATTCCCTGGTGTGGGTCTCGGTGTCGATGGGACTCTGCCTGGAAATGAAGACTATATTAGGACTGGACGACCAAGGTAAGTTTTCCCCCACCTCCCTTGTGATTTCAGCCCCTCCGGGTTCTCTTCTCACCTGGTTGTCGGAATTGGTGGGCTCTCTGTCCTGCTCTCTGTGCAGGGGCGCGTTGTCTTTTGTGGGCGCGTGCGGTACAGTTACATCACTGACTGCGGGCCTAGTAATGTCTTTCAGGTAGGTCTTATTGCGATTGATGGCGTTGTTATTCTTGCATGCCTTTTCTCTGTTCTAAAATGTCTCTTTTTATCTCCCCTAGGTGCGCGGAGTGTCCGCTTGGTGAAATGGGTAGGCTGGTTCTCACCGGTAAACAATGGCGCACAATATCGCTATGATGCGGTAAGGATGGCGCTTTGCGCAGCACAGCGATGTCTTGTCCTCACTGACCTGTGCTTTTCTCTTTTTCGTAGGTCGCAGTGTGTTCCAAGCGCGGATGGAGTTCCGGAGCTATGCCGGTCGAAAAGCAACCAGCCAGGTAAGTCTAAGCGCTTTATGGATGTAATGTCTGTACTACCTCCTTTAATGATGTCTTTCTCCCTTTGTGAGGTCCTTCGATCCGGGCCGCGAACTCTTCCAACGGAGCTGCCCAGGCGCCGCGAGCAGTGAAGGATGCAGATTGCAGGTAAGATTCTGCTGCTAACGATGCTCTTTGTTTTTTTCTGCAGGTCCGGAATTCGTCAGGCTCGTGAGAAAGCTGGACACGGTGAGCGTCACGTTGCTATTAGCACAGTAACGCGACACGTGTTGTCTTGTTCGGGTGTGGTTTAAATAGCCACTGTAAAGTAGTCCAGGTAAAGTAGCCCCTAGGCCGCCACCCCCAAAAAACTAGACCGCATAGCTTGGTTCTAGGAATCAAGCTATGTCGATGCCTCCATGTTGGCTGAAAGCCTAAATAAATTAGTTCCTCAAGCAGATGTCTTTCCTTACTGATGAGCCTGGCGCCAAAGGTGCCAGGACGGGCCCCAAGAGGGCCTGAGAAGTGGATGCTAGGCCTTATTAGCGATCCGAGTTCTGATCCCACCTGGCCAATGGGCTTGCCAGTGGTGATCAAGGCTGAGGGTCGCGACAGAATGCACCTTGTGCCTGATTAGCTGCCTGCCCGAATGCCCGTAGTCATAAATGGATGCTTGAGTGTGACCCAGCGGAATGAATGGGAGATCAACAGTATATCTGGGGACCTCTCACTGCTAGGAATCGTGTTCTGCCGACCCGATACAGGGATTGCTGTGGAATTCCAAGGAGAAGCACCCGGACTGCTGTCCACCACTATCGACGACCGCCGTCGCCGACTGGAGCCGCCGTGCTCCCGTTGCCTAAGAACTTAATTGATCCAAGGACGCTCTCATCTGAATCTTCACCGCTGTATCCTGCCAGAGAAGGCCCGACTGTCGACACGCCGAGGAGCATCCACCGGTGGTTTCCCGCCAGCCAAAGACCACAGACACGCCGAAGACTGAACGTCCTTGCTGGGCACAGTTCTTCAACTCTTTGCGGTCCAGAACCATCGACCTCGAGGTGCCCCGCACGCCTCTTCCTTGCAGGACGTTTATGCTTCCCCGTCAACGAGCACCGCTAGGAACGACTCGGCCACTTCACTGTCGTAGCTCGACCTGTTCTTCGTCAGACGTTCGACGACCCATGACTCCTGCCTGAAAGGGAGGACACTCAAGAAGGGCCGTCAATTCCCTGACGTGGAACGCTACAACGCAAGGTACTTTGGGGTTGCAGAACTATTGGAAAGTCTAGTGTGAACAATATATGGACTGGGCTTGTATCTTTCTTCTACAGGTTGCCGAGGTGGGGGGGATCTCCACACAGAACTGTGTTTAACGGTAGTTACCAGTATTCTGCCTATTGCTCAACCAGCTTGCTTTCCTTCCTCTCTCTACTGCTGGTTTCCTCTTTATTTTGATCTGTGTGTCATTCTGACCGTATGCACTTTAATGAGATCTAATAATGTTAGTGGTACCACTTTAGAATTGTACATATTTACCAGTGTTGATTTTCGGAGTACAAAGTGAGTTATCATGATCGTGTATATGACCTTGAATATTAATAATATAAAGACTGTTTTTACCGATACAGTGTGTGGACATTCCTTTGTGGGTGCTTGGGGACTACACTGTACTTAAGAACCAGCTCGCATCACCTCCTGAGAAGCTAGGCCTTGATTGCTCGACTACGTCTACCAATACTAGAGAATCTTGGCAGGGGTCTCTGTGTCTCTCCTCTACCAAATAGAGAGCGGAAGTACAGACCCACCCTCCGGTCTTTACACTGTCCACCAACGATCCTCGTGTAAAAGGGAGAAATACCTGAGCCATGGAAGGAGGGCGACAACATTGGCTGCCTCGCAAGTTCCATACATTGGGGGGAGGAGGGATGGCACCCATTACTGCTGCTATGAATGCAGAAAGAAAACTCAAGGTCTGGGAGAGACCCATTGGGAATCCTGACAAACCCATGGTCTGGGAGAGACCCTTTGTGAATCCTGACAAACCCAAAGACTGGGAGGGACGTACTGTAAATCCCGATTAATGCAAGGGCTGGGAGAAGTCTACAAGAGGCTGTTGCAAGGCAGAGGAACGGCCTGAAGGAGAGAGAACCATGAAGCTTGAAACCTGGAAGAGATATTGAGACAAAAGGTGAAAACAGAGAGACCGAAAGGATTGACCAGAGTGATTAACTACTACAAGAACATTCTCAGAGGAGAACTTCTAGATAATAGAGTGGGACTTTGAAGACCAGGTTTGTGAAGCCTTTACATTGGGCCAAAACCTTGGAACATTTGTGCTGCTAGTTTAGGGGAACCAGGGGGTTAAAAGACTTTTGAAGATTAGGTGCTGGAACATTTTGTTTGCCAACTATTTTGAGACTTTACATAGGAGGTTAGAGCGTCTCAAGTAGAGACAAGAACATGTAAGAATAAGTTAAGTTATGATTTGAACCAGAATCAACTAAACAGTTGAACACCTGGACGAAACCCCCCACTTTGTGTAGGTACACCCTGTGTGCCGTTTGCTTTAGGACAATCCCCATTTGTAGTTCATCCCCTATACCTATAGGTGTTTAAATACAAAAACGAACCATCAAATGTCCACTAATAACCAGCAAGTGGCATGTGTCCTTGCCCGGACTTACCACACAAAACACACCGCACGCTGGACTCCACTGTTGTCCAGATATAGCTCCCCCTGATTTAAAGGCTTAGGGGAGTTCAGAGGAGCTTAGCACAATGTCTGGAACTGGTTCTTTCTGGCTCAACCCCGCTGCCAGTAGCTCTGCTCTAATAGGGCCATTTCTCTTGGCTGATGGGGTTCAGTCATTGGCTGCTGGGGTCTTGCCCATTATCACAGAGACTGTATGATGCTGAACCTTGCACCATAACATGATCACGGAGACTGTATGATGCTGGACCTTGCACCATAACATGATCACGGAGACTGTATGATGCTGAACCTTGCACCATAGCATGATCACAGAGACTGTATAATGCTGGAGCTTGCTCCATAACATGATCACAGAGACTGTATGATGCTGGACCTTGCACCATAACATCATCACGGAGACTGTATGATGCTGGACCTTGCACCATAACATGATCACAGAGACTGTATGATGCTGGACCTTGCTCCATAACATGATCACAGAGACTGTATGATGTTAGACCTTGCTCCATAACATGATCACAGAGACTGTATGATGTTAGACCTTGCACCATAACATGATCACGGAAACAGTATGATGCTGGACCTTGCACCATAACATGATCACAGAGACTGTATGATGCTGGACCTTGCACCATAACATGATCACAGAGACTGTATAATGCTGGACCTTGCACCATAACATGATCACAGAGACTGTATGATGCTGGACCTTGCACCATAACATGATCACAGAGACTGTATGATGCTGGACCTTGCACCATAACATGATCACTGAGACTGTATGATGCTGGACCATGCACCATAACATGATCACTGAGACTGTATGATGCTGGACCTTGCACCATAACATGAACATGATCACAGAGACTGTATGATGCTGGACCTTGCACCATAACATGATCACAGAGACTGTATGATGCTGGACCTTGCACCATAACATGAACATGATCACAGAGACTGTATGATGCTGGACCTTGCACCATAACATGATCACAGAGACTGTATGATGCTGGACCTTGCACCATAACATGATCACAGAGACTGTATGATGCTGAACCTTGCACCATAACATGATCACAGAGACTGTATGATGCTGGACCTCGCACCATGACATGATCACGGAAACTGTATGATGCTGGACCTTGCACCATGACATGATCACGGAGACTGTATGATGCTGGACCTTGCACCATAACATGATCACAGAGACTGTATAATGCTGGACCTTGCACCATAACATGATCACAGAGACTGTATGATGCTGGACCATGCACCATAACATGATCACTGAGACTATATGATGCTGGACCTTGCACCATAACATGAACATGATCACAGAGACTGTATGATGTTAGACCTTGCACCATAACATGATCACGGAAACAGTATGATGCTGGACCTTGCACGATAACATGAACATCATCACGGAGAATGTATGATGCTGGATAGATCTACCCATTTTAAAAAGACTCACCTTTCATCCTAGGGGTCTCAATAATGCTGTAGAAGCTAGTAGGGGTTGCCAGAATATCATGAAGGTTTGGGAGCGAAATCCTATGCTACAGGTGTTTGGAGGAGGATGAACTCGGTCTGGAGATGGGGTATTGCCAAGCATCACATAGAACATGGGTAATGCCATGGACCCCACACAGTAATGAAGATGACAAGGAGGGTGAGGAAGGGATTGGAATAAAGATGTGAAGAGCAGGAGCAGTCAAGCATCAAACAGTGAAAAGGAGCTGCCTCTGGGAACTAGGAGCTATTACACAGCTTCCCACTAATCCAACTTCCACGTGAGATACACACTATTTGTCCACTATATATGACCGATTCTGCTTAAAGTAACTTCTAGCTGTTTACTAATACACCTCTAAGCAAATTTCCCAACACACACAGTAAATGTCACTGAGGTAGGGTTGTGTGGTTCAAGTTCCTTTAACGTTGATTTTCTGAAATTCAAAATGTTTTTTTTGGCGCAATTAAACCATAACGTCCCTTTAATGTTTTCTTCACTGAATAAATCACGCAGTGTTAATTGATTGATTCATTATTTGTATAGCGCCTATACACAATGTTTTTCAAAGTGCTTCAAAGAGGGAGGGAACATGGGGGAGTACAATTACATTCTTACAGGTCATTGAAACAATTCAGAATGTGAAATAACCATCATAATCAGCCAGGCGACATTTCAGATAGTGCAAGTGCAAAGAACAATTAAGGAGGAGAGGAGAAGGGAAAGAATGAGACAAGACAAGCAGTAACATTACTATGCCTGACGACAATGGATGTAGTGCATGAGTATAACGATAGGAGGAGGGGTGAGGGGGGTATGAGACAAGACAAGCAGTAACATTACTATGCCTGATGACAATCGATGTAGTGCATGAGTATAACGAGAGGAGGGGAAGGATAAGAATGAGACAAGACAAGCAGTAACATTGCTATGCCTGACGACAATTGATGTAGTGCACGAGTATAACGAGAGGAGGGGCAGGGGGTATGAGACAAGACAGGCAGTAACATTACTATGCCTGACGACAATCAATGTAGTGCATGAGTATAACGAGAGGAGGGGGGGGGAGGTATGAGACAAGACAAGCAGTACCATTACCATGCATGACGACAATTGATGTAGTGCATCAGTATAACGAGAGGAGGGGTAGGGGGGTATGAGACAAGACAGGCAGTAACATTACTATGCCTGACGACAATCAATGTAGTGCATGAGTATAACGAGAGGAGGGGGAGGGGGTATGAGACAAGACAAGCAGTAACATTACTATGCCTGACGACAATTGATGTAGTGCATCAGTATAACGAGAGGAGGGGGAGAGGGGTATGAGACAAGACAGGCAGTAACATTACTATGCCTGGCGACAATTGATGTACTGCACGAGTATAATGAGAGGAGGGGGAGAGGGGTATGAGACAAGACAAGCAGTAACATTGCTATGCCTGACGACAATTGATGTAGTGCATGAGTATAACAAGAGGAGGGGGAGGGAGGTATGAGACAAGACAAGCAGTAACATTGCTATGCCTGACGACAATCGACGTAGTGCATGAGTATAACGAGAGGAGGGGAAGGGAAAGAATGAGACAAGACAAGCAGTAACATTACTATGCCTGACGACAATCGATGTAGTGCATGAGCATAACGAGAGGAGGGGAAGGGGAAGGGAAAGAATGAGACAAGACAAGCAGTACCATTACCATGCCTGACTACAATTGATGTAGTGCATGAGTATAACGAGAGGAGGGGAAGGATAAGAATGAGACAAGACAAGCAGTAACATTACTATGCCTGACGACAATTGATGTAGTGCACGAGTATAACGAGAGGAGGGGGAGGGGGGAATGAGACAAGACAAGCAGTAACATTACTATGCCTGATGACAATTGATGTAGTGCATGAGTATAACGAGAGGAACAAAACAAGCAACTGTCATAGTAGGTCAAAGGATGATTCAGAATAGTGCTGGGGGGTGGGAGACAGACAAGCTGATATCAAAGGTCAAGGGACAGATGATAAGAGTAAGTGCTAATGGACATAAAAGGGAGGGGGGAGGGGAGGGCAAGGTGGATGTGAAAGACAGGCGGCTACGACTACTATACACATTTATTAATGTGACAAACTGGAGAAGATATAAGAAGTAAGTGAAGAAAGTAAGATAAGGCGGTAAGAGCAGCAGAGAAACATTATCCAAGTTTTGTGCTAATGTTTAGAGAAGGGGAAATGGTCAGAGGTAAGTGCGAGTAGTTAGTAAAACTCTCTCAGAAAATATAATAATGATTTGTTGCCATGAGTCAAAAGTGAGACATAATTACAATGCAAGCATAGAAAGGAACATATCAGTGCACACATGCATGTGTATGTAGTTAGTGCAGCTGTCTAACGGGATAAAATAAAACTAATAAAGAGCTGAAGACCACGTGGTTTGAAAAGATGTCACAAAGAAAGAGAACAGCAAAAAGAAAACCATAAAACAGTGTTTAAATAAATAGTAACATTACTTAAGACCTACCAATGGATGTAAATAACCCCTTCCTAAATGTGCCACTAGCGGCCAGTATTGGCCAGGGAATGGGAGACTTGCAGTTACCGAGAAAGCAATAGTAGCGAGAAAGAGACCTACCAATGGATGTAAATAACCCCTTCCTAAACGTGCCACTAGGGGCCAGTGTTGGCCAGGGAATGGGAGACTAGCAGTTACCGAGAAAGATAGTGATTCAGAACCAAGTAAAGTGGCTTTCCTGCCATAGAGATGAGCCGTAAAATATAAGTGAAACTCCAAAGGGCAGGAAATACCACTGAAGAAATGACTCCACACCAAGCGCCTATAGCAGGACAGTATATAATAAATATTGCACATAAAACTAACATTGAAAAGCCCTTCTTGTGCGGAAGGGGGTGACGTGTGAGCAAAGTTGCTACAGTTTTGCAATGTAAATGTGAGAGCCGCATATATGGGGGTGTAGATAGGCTGGGGGGGGGGGAGTAGTGGGGGGAGGTCTAAAACAATTAACAGGAGACCCCACTGTGCCTCCCAGCCCCCTCTACTCCAGTGTAGACGCCAAATTACATCTGCAAAACCCCAGACACCGCTCAAACGAGGCTCCCGCCGAAACCCTTAACGCCCCCCAGATACAGGACAGTAACCCCAGCCCCCCAAAACAGAGAACAGTGTCCGCCCCCCTCCCTCATTTCTCTCCTCACTAAAAAGAGGCAAAAGTACCCCCCATTTCTTAAACATCCCAGGACAGCGCCCGAAAGAAGTAATTGCCCCCCCTTGCAAGAACTTCAGTCCTGTCTACGCCCCCCCCTGCAGAAGTAAACTGACAGCTGAGCCCCCCTACAACGGACACTGCAAGAGCGAGCAGTGCCCCCCCAATAAGGACGAGCCACTGCCCCCACAGCTCCCCCTTACCTTTATATACCGCTGGCCAGGGCTCCCAATCCCCCCCACAGACAAAGCCCCCCCCCTAGTGCCCCACCCTCACAGACACAGTGCCCCTCGCACTTGCAGCCCCCACCAGTGCCCCCCCAGACACAGCCCCCAGTGCCCCACCCTCACAGTGTCCCTCGCACCTGCAGCCTCCACCAGTGCCCCCCTCCAGACACAGCCCCCCCCCCCTTCGCTGACCTCTCAGACACAGCCCCCCTTACCTGCAGCCCCCCGTACCCTCCCCTCACTGACACAGCCCCCCCTCTTACCTGATGCCGGGCTCCGCTGCTCTCAGTCCCCTCCGGCCCCCGGGAGGATCCGCAGCCCCCCCTCGGGGCTCCATGTATAGAAGTAGGGCCGCAGGGTGCGGGGGAAGGGGGCCCCGGGGAAGGTGAAGAGCAGAGCCCGGTCCTGAGCATCGTAGACCGAGAGCCTGCCCGCCTCATAGTCCAGGAAGAGGCCCAGGACCCCGGGGGGAGCGCGGGGGGTCAGGGGGGTGGGAGGATAGGTGAGAGCCCAGTATTTACCATCCCGGAGCCGCACTGTCCAGAGTCCTCCCTCAGGTGATAGTGTGATCTTCTCCTTCCTGGGCACAGACTCATCACACACCCCCAGGGCCCAGCGCGTGCAGCCCCCCACCTCCACCTCCCAGTAATGCCCCCCGGAGCTCAGCCCCTCCCCCCCCAGGACGATGGCGCATAGAGTGAATCTCTGGGGGTGTCGGGCAGGTCCTGGTCTCGGCCTCCGAGTCTCACGCTTCTCCCGTCCGCGGACACGATGAGCCGGGGATGAGCGGTGCCAGGATCCAGAGTCACCTCACCTGCAAGAGAGAAGCCCGGCTCAGAAACCAGCCAATCACAGCGCTCAGACAGCCTGTCAATCACACCAACAGCGAGAGCTCAGCCAATCACAGCCTCCTGTCACACCTGCAGACCCCGCCCACAGCCCAGGGGGGATGCGGCTGTTCCTCCATTCTTCAATGAAACCCCAAGTGACCCCCACATTCCAGAGAGAACCGGGAGAGCTCTCCCCCCTCCCCACAATTCCCCATTCTCCACCTCCATCCCAGGTCCCAGGGGGGTCTTCGGGTCTGCAAGGGGGGCGATGAAAAACGAAGAAACGAGAAGAACGCAAGAAGGGAGGAAAGAGCGAGAAAGGCAACGAGAGAGACAGACAACGCCCAAGAGGAGGGAGAGGGACACAGAAGAGAGGCAGGCAGAGAGGAGAGAGTGAGAAGAGAGGGAGAGACGAGACAGCAGAGAAAAGAAGCTGAGAGGAGAGTGGGAGGGAGAGGGACACAGAAGAGAGACAGGCAGAGAGGAGAGAGTGAGAAGAGAGGGAGAGACGAGGCAACAGAGAAGAGAAGCTGAGAGGAGAGTGGGAGGGAGAGGGACACAGAAGAGAGGCAGGCAGAGAGGAGAGAGTGAGAAGAGAGGGAGAGATGAGACAGCAGAGAAGAGAAGCTGAGAGGAGGGTGGGAGGGAGAGGGACACAGAAGAGAGGCAGGCAGAGAGGAGAGAGTGAGAAGAGAGGGAGAGATGAGACAGCAGAGAAGAGAAGCTGAGAGGAGGGTGGGAGGGAGAGGGATACAGAAGATAGGCAGGCAGAGAGGAGACAGTGAGAAGAGAGGGAGAGATGAGACAGCAGAGAAGAGAAGCTGAGAGGAGAGTGGGAGGGAGAGGGACACAGAAGAGAGGCAGGCAGAGAGGAGACAGTGAGAAGAGAGGGAGAGATGACACAGCAGAGAAGAGAAGCTGAGAGGAGAGTGGGAGGGAGAGGGACACAGAAGAGAGACAGGCAGAGAGGAGAGAGTGAGAAGAGAGGGGGAGACGAGACAGCAGAGAAGAGAAGCTGAGAGAAGAGTGGGAGGGAAAGGGACACAGAAGAGAGGCAGGCAGAGAGCAAAGAGTGAGAAGAGAGGGAGAGATGAGACAGCAGAGAAGAGAAGCTAGAGAGAGAGTGGGAGGGAGAGGGACACAGAAGAGAGGCAGGCAGAGAGCAGAGAGTGAGAAGAGAGGGAGAGATGAGACAGCAGAGAAGAGAAGCTGAGAGAAGAGTGGGAGGGAAAGGGACACAGAAGAGAGGCAGGCAGAGAGGAGAGAGTGAGCAGAGAGGGGTAGATGAGACAGCAGAGAAGAGAAGCAAGAGAGCAGAGTGGGAGGGAGAGGGACACAGAAGAGAGGCAGGCAGAGAGTGAGAAGAGAGGGAGAGATGAGACAGCAGAGAAGAGAAGCTGAGAGGAGGGTGGGGGGTAGAGGGACACAGAAGAGAGACAGGCAGGGAGGAGAGAGTGAGAAGAGAGGAGGAGACGAGACAGCAGAGAAGAGAAGCTGAGAGGAGGGTGGGAGGGAGAGGGACACAGAAGAGAGGCAGAGAGGAGAGAGTGAGAAGAGAGGGGGAGACGAGACAGCAGAGAAGAGAAGCTGAGAGGAGAGTGGGAGGGAGAGGGACACAGAAGAGAGGCAGGCAGAGGAGAGAGTGAGAAGAGAGGGAGAGACGAGACATCAGAGAGGAAAGTGGGAGGGAGAGGGGCACAGAAGAGAGGCAGACAGAGAGGAGACAGTGAGAAGAGAGGGAGAAACGAGACAGCAGAGAAGAGAAGCAGAGAGGAGAGTGGGAGGGAGAGGGACACAGAAGAGAGACAGGCAGAGAGGAGAGAGTGAGAAGAGAGGGAGAGATGAGACAGCAGAGAAGAGAAGCTGAGAGGAGAGTGGGAGGGAGAGGGACACAGAAGAGAGACAGGCAGAGAGGAGAGAGTGAGAAGAGAGGGAGAGATGAGACAGCAGAGAAGAGAAGCTGAGAGGAGGGTGGGAGGGAGAGGGACACAGAAGAGAGGAGAGAGTGAGAAGAGAGGGGGAGACGAGACAGCAGAGAAGAGAAGCTGAGAGGAGAGTAGGAGGGAGAGGGACACAGAAGAGAGGCAGGCAGAGAGGAGAGAGTGAGAAGAGAGGGAGAAATGAGACAGCAGAGAAGAGAAGCTGAGAGGAGGGTGGGAGGGAGAGGGACACAGAAGAGAGGCAGGCAGAGAGGAAAGAGTGAGAAGAGAGGGGGAAATGAGACAGCAGAGAAGAGAAGCTGAGAGGAGAGTGGGAGGGAGAGGGACACAGAAGAGAGACAGGCAGAGAGGAGAGAGAGACGGGTACAAGAGATCTGCAGAGAAGAGAGGGAAAGACAAGACAGCAGAGAAGAGAGTGGGAGGGAGAGGGACACAGAAGAGAGGCAGGCAGAGGAGAGACAGTGAGAAGAGAGGGGGAGACGAGACAGCAGAGAAGAGAAGCTGAGAGGAGAGTGGGAGGGAGAGGGACACAGAAGAGAGGCAGGCAGAGAGGAGACTGTGAGAAGAGAGGGAGAGATGAGACAGCAGAGAAGAGAAGCTGAGAAGAGAGTGGGAGGGAGAGGGGCACAGAAGAGAGGCAGGCAGAGAGGAGACAGACAACGCCCAAGAGGAGGGAGAGGGACACAGAAGAGAGGCAGGCAGAGAGGAGAGAGTATGAAGAGAGGGAGAGATGAGACAGCAGAGAAGAGAAGCAAGAGGGGAGAGTGGGAGGGAGAGGGACACAGAAGAGAGGCAGGCAGAGAGGAGAGAGTGAGAAGAGAGGGAGAGAGGAGACAGCATAGAAGATAAGCAAGAGAGGAGAGTGGGAGGGAGAGGGACACAGAAGAGAGGCAGGCAGAGAGGAGAGAGTGAGAAGAGAGGGAGAGATGAGACAGCAGAGAAGAGAAGCTGAGAGGAGAGTGGGAGGGAGAGGGACACAGAAGAGAGGTAAGCAGAGAAGAGACAGTGAGAAGAGAGGGGGAGACGAGACAGCAGAGAAGAGAAGCTGAGAGGAGAGTTGGAGGGAGAGGGACACAGAAGAGAGGCAGGCAGAGAGGAGACAGTGAGAAGAGAGGGAGAGATGAGACAGCAGAGAAGAGAAGCTGAGAGGAGAGTGGGAGGGAGAGGGACACAGAAGAGAGGCAGGCAGAGAGGAGACAGTGAGAAGAGAGGGAGAGACAAGACAGCAGAGAAGAGAAGCTGAGAGGAGAGTGGGAGGGAGAGGGACACAGAAGAGAGACAGGCAGAGAGGAGAGAGTGAGAAGAGAGGGAGAGATGACACAGCAGAGAAGAGAAGCTGAGAGGAGAGTGGGAGGGAGAGGGACACAGAAGAGAGGCAGGCAGAGAGGAGAGAGTGAGAAGAGAGGGGGAGACGAGACAGCAGAGAAGAGAAGCTGAGAGAAGAGTGGGAGGGAAAGGGACACAGAAGAGAGGCAGGCAGAGAGCAGAGAGTGAGAAGAGAGGGAGAGATGAGACAGCAGAGAAGAGAAGCAAGAGAGAGAGTGGGAGGGAGAGGGACACAGAAGAGAGGCAGGCAGAGAGCAGAGAGTGAGAAGAGAGGGAGAGATGAGACAGCAGAGAAGAGAAGCTGAGAGAAGAGTGGGAGAGAGAGGGACACAGAAGAGAGGCAGGCAGAGAGGAGAGAGTGAGAAGAGAGGGGTAGATGAGACAGCAGAGAAGAGAAGCAAGAGAGCAGAGTGGGAGGGAGAGGGACACAGAAGAGAGGCAGGCAGAGAGTGAGAAGAGAGGGAGAGATGAGACAGCAGAGAAGAGAAGCTGAGAGGAGGGTGGGAGGGAGAGGGACACAGAAGAGAGACAGGCAGGGAGGAGAGAGTGAGAAGAGAGGAGGAGACGAGACAGCAGAGAAGAGAAGCTGAGAGGAGGGTGGGAGGGAGAGGGACACAGAAGAGAGGCAGAGAGGAGAGAGTGAGAAGAGAGGGGGAGACGAGACAGCAGAGAAGAGAAGCTGAGAGGAGAGTGGGAGGGAGAGGGACACAGAAGAGAGGCAGGCAGAGGAGAGAGTGAGAAGAGAGGGAGAGACGAGACATCAGAGAGGAAAGTGGGAGGGAGAGGGGCACAGAAGAGAGGCAGACAGAGAGGAGACAGTGAGAAGAGAGGGAGAAACGAGACAGCAGAGAAGAGAAGCAGAGAGGAGAGTGGGAGGGAGAGGGACACAGAAGAGAGACAGGCAGAGAGGAGAGAGTGAGAAGAGAGGGAGAGATGAGACAGCAGAGAAGAGAAGCTGAGAGGAGAGTGGGAGGGAGAGGGACACAGAAGAGAGACAGGCAGAGAGGAGAGAGTGAGAAGAGAGGGAGAGATGAGACAGCAGAGAAGAGAAGCTGAGAGGAGGGTGGGAGGGAGAGGGACACAGAAGAGAGGAGAGAGTGAGAAGAGAGGGGGAGACGAGACAGCAGAGAAGAGAAGCTGAGAGGAGAGTAGGAGGGAGAGGGACGCAGAAGAGAGGCAGGCAGAGAGGAGAGAGTGAGAAGAGAGGGAGAAATGAGACAGCAGAGAAGAGAAGCTGAGAGGAGGGTGGGAGGGAGAGGGACACAGAAGAGAGGCAGGCAGAGAGGAAAGAGTGAGAAGAGAGGGGGAAATGAGACAGCAGAGAAGAGAAGCTGAGAGGAGAGTGGGAGGGAGAGGGACACAGAAGAGAGACAGGCAGAGAGGAGAGAGAGACGGGTACAAGAGATCTGCAGAGAAGAGAGGGAAAGACAAGACAGCAGAGAAGAGAGTGGGAGGGAGAGGGACACAGAAGAGAGGCAGGCAGAGGAGAGACAGTGAGAAGAGAGGGGGAGACGAGACAGCAGAGAAGAGAAGCTGAGAGGAGAGTGGGAGGGAGAGGGACACAGAAGAGAGGCAGGCAGAGAGGAGACTGTGAGAAGAGAGGGAGAGATGAGACAGCAGAGAAGAGAAGCTGAGAAGAGAGTGGGAGGGAGAGGGGCACAGAAGAGAGGCAGGCAGAGAGGAGACAGACAACGCCCAAGAGGAGGGAGAGGGACACAGAAGAGAGGCAGGCAGAGAGGAGAGAGTGAGAAGAGAGGGAGAGATGAGACAGCAGAGAAGAGAAGCAAGAGGGGAGAGTGGGAGGGAGAGGGACACAGAAGAGAGGCAGGCAGAGAGGAGAGAGTGAGAAGAGAGGGAGAGAGGAGACAGCATAGAAGATAAGCAAGAGAGGAGAGTGGGAGGGAGAGGGACACAGAAGAGAGGCAGGCAGAGAGGAGAGAGTGAGAAGAGAGGGAGAGATGAGACAGCAGAGAAGAGAAGCTGAGAGGAGAGTGGGAGGGAGAGGGACACAGAAGAGAGGTAAGCAGAGAAGAGACAGTGAGAAGAGAGGGGGAGACGAGACAGCAGAGAAGAGAAGCTGAGAGGAGAGTTGGAGGGAGAGGGACACAGAAGAGAGGCAGGCAGAGAGGAGAGAGTGAGAAGAGAGGGGGAGATGAGACAGCAGAGAAGAGAAGCTGAGAGGAGAGTGGGAGGGAGAGGGACACAGAAGAGAGACAGGCAGAGAGGAGAGAGTGAGAAGAGAGGGGGAGACGAGACAGCAGAGAAGAGAAGCTGAGAGGAGGGTGGGAGGGAGAGGGACACAGAAGAGAGGCAGGCAGAGAGGAGAGAGAGGCGGGTACAAGAGATCTGCAGAGAAGAGAGGGAGAGACGAGACAGCAGAGAAGAGAAGCAGAGAGGAGACACTGACCGAACGGAGAGACAGACAGTAGAGAGAGACTCAGAAAGGTAGACTGAACAACATGCAGAGAGGAGATCGAATGTGAATGTCGGATACAAATAAAGAAATATTGCAGATTAAAGACAGAAAAGAGAGAGCAATAACGACAGAGAGACACGAGAGGGAACCGCCGGAGATGCAGAGAGAGCGGAACATGGAGGAAAGGAAGAGTGGGAGAGAGACACGTGAAGAGGGAGAGAGCAACATGGACATGATGAGAAGCAGAGAGAGGAAGAGAGGAGAGACAGTGCAGGAGACAGAGGCGGTGGAACAGAGAGAGACACTTACAATCCCTCTCATATTATTCAGACCCACACCCTCCAGGCAGCCTCGTGATACAACAGAGTGAACTCCTGGGAAATCCCCCATCCCCCAACCCCCTTCTCTTCCGACATCTTTACACACCTCACTCCCGGCCAGAGAGTGCCCTGCAGCTCTGCCGAGCAAAGGAAGTGAAGGGGTGAAGAGACAGCACAGGGACAGCGAAGAAAGAGACATGTAGTGACGGGAGATCAGAGACAGCGTGAGGTAGAGACTGGGAGAAAAAGACAGAGAGTGGGACAGGAGAGATGAAAGAAAGAGAGATCAGAAGGGAGGGGAGAGACCAAGCAGAGATGCGCGAGAGAGAGAAACAATAGGAAGGAGAGAGAGACAGACTAACACAGAGAAACAACATGAATGAGAAACAGACTAACAGAGAAACAACAGGAGAGACAGACTGACAGCGGGAAACAACAGGAAAGAGAGAAAGACTAACAGGGAAACAACAGGAAAGAGAGACAGACTAACAGGGAAACAACAGGACAGAGAGACAGACTAACACAGAGAAACAGGAAAGATAGAGACCGACTAACACAGAGAAGCAGGCAAGAGAAAGACAGACTAACACAGACAAACAGGAAAGATATAGACTAGAGGAGAGAGAGTGAGGGCGATAAGCAGAGTGGATATGAGATATGATAGGTTATTTATAACACGCCTAATACCCAGAGGTTTCTAAGCGCGGGGATCGAAGCTGTGTTGCTCCGTGTCGTCTTGCTTCCAAGGCGAGCACGTTACCGCTGAGCTATCCTCCCGAGACTGGGAGGGGAAGACTAGGCACAGTAGAGCGAGGTGAAAAGGGACATAGAAAGAAGAGGAGACACGCAAGACAGACAGACAAAATAACACGCAGAGGAGAAAAGGGAGAAAGAATGACATGTATTGACGTGAAAACTAGAGAGAAGTAGTGCGAGAAACTAACAGAGGAAGCCAGAGAAATACAGGCAAAGAGAAAGAGGCGACAAGAAGAGAGCGACAGAGGGAGACCGGGTGAGTGACAGAGGAGCATGGATAGAAACTTAAACAGGAAGACACAAATGGAAAGACAGAGACAGGCATGCAGGAGAGAGAGAGAGAGAAACTGAGACAGAGGAGAGAATACAGGCCTGCAAAGGGGAGAGATGCTAGGAAAAGACAGAGGAAGAAAAGAGAACATGGACACAAGAGAAGCAGAGACAGAAGAGATGGAGAGAAGGTGTGTGGGAGAGGAAGATAGAGGGGCAGAGAGTGGGGAGTATCAAAGGGAGATAGAGAGGGATAAAAGGAAAAGGCAGAAAAAAAGACACACAGAGAGGAAATAGAGGAGCTGGTGATCAATAGGCAGACAGCAAGGGAGATAGAAATACCAGCAGAGGGGGAGAGGCAGGGAGGAGAGAGGGAAGGAGATAGAAAACCTTCGAGGGAGAGAAATAAAGAACTAAAGGCAGGGGTGTCCATGAATGGGCCCCGCGCCTTGCACCCCACCCTCCCATCCCCACACACAGGCGCTTCTCTCGAGTTTTTTATGCAAATGCTGGATATTGCTTGAGATTCCAAATGTGAGGGATTGGATGAAAATATGAAATAAACCCAGAGGGGCAGAGAGAGAAACACATCAAGAAAGAAAGATTAGCAGGCAGAGAAACACAGCAAGAAAGACAGGGAGAGATGCAAAGAGGGAAACTCAGCAAGAAAGAAAGGGAGAGCGATGCAAAGAGGGAAACACAGCAAAAAATAACTATTAGCAGGCAGAGATACACAGCAAGAAAGAAAGACAGGCAGAGAGAAACATAGCAAGAAAGAAAGACAAGCAGAGAGAAACAGAAATAATGAAGGCAAGGTGGGCAGAGAGAAACACAGCAAGAAAGAAAGACAGGCAGAGAGAAGCACAACACGAAAGAGAGACAGACAGACAGAGAGAATCGGCAATAATAAGGGAAAGAAGGGCATAGAGAAACACAGCGATAATGAAAGACGGACAGAAAAACACAGCAAGAAAGAGACTGGCAGAGAGAAGAGAGAAACACAGCAAGAAAGAAAGATTTGCAGTTAGAGAAACACAGCAAGAAAACAAGACAGGCAGAGAGAAACACGGGCAAGAAAGAACTATCAGCAGGCAGAGAAACACAGCAAGAGAGAAAGACAGCCAGAGAGAAACACAGCAAGCAAGAGAGACAGGCAGATTGAAACAGCAATAATCAAGTAAAGGCAGGCAGAGAGAAACACTGTGATAATGAAAGACAGGCAGAGAGAAACACAGCAAGAAAGAAAGACCGGCAGAGAGAAGCACAACACGAAAGAGAGACAGGCAGAGAGAATCGGCAATAATTAATAAAGGCAGGCAGAGAGAAACACAGCGATAATGAAAGAGGCAGAAACCCAGCAAGAAAGAAAGACAGTGAGAAACACAGCAAGAAAGAAACACAGGTAGAAACAGAAAAACAGCAAAAGGAAAGGTAGGCAGGAATAAAGAGAGCAACCGGCAAGGAGGAGCTATGGAGACAAGAAGGGTGAGAGAAAGAGACAGGCAGATCGAGATGGAAAGGGTTGAGACAGGAGGAAAGGGATAGAAAGAAAACATAGCAAGAAAGAAAAGAAGAGACAACGAGAGGGAGAGAAAACGAGACAGAGAGAAAGACAAGCAGAGCGAGGAGAGGAAGAAACGGAGCACAATACACAGGTGGGAACGAGAGAAACAGCAGGAGACAGTACAAAGAAACAGATGAGTGGGGAGAGTGAGAGGGAAAAGTGAAGAGAACGAGTGAGTGGAAGAGAGAGAAAGCAGCAGGCAACGAGGACAGAGAGGAAGAAGCAGGCAGAGTGTAGAGAGAGGAAGATAGGAAAGAGAGAGAGAGATGGGGCAACATGAGCAAGAGACAGAGAGGAGACACAGAGGCAGAGTGGAGAGAGAGGCAGCTATGAGAGAGGTAGTAACAGGGTGACCAAAAGCAAAATGCAGAGAGCAGAGCTGGGGAGACAGAGCAGAGAGACAGGGGAGAGGCAGAGGAGAGACAGAGACACAGGGAGAAAGAAGCAGACAGAATCGAAAGAGAGGCAGGTAGGATAAACAAAGTAATAGGAGGAACAAGAGGAAGAGGAACAAGTGGGACCGGGAGCATCAAGCAGCGATGAGCGACAGAGTGACAGGGAGAAACAAGCAGAGATGAGAGACAGGGAAGAACCAAGTAGAGATGAGCGACAGAGAGACCGGGAGAAACAAGCAGAGATGAGAGACAGGGAGAAACAAGCCAAGATGGGAGACAGAGACTGGGAGAAACAGGCAGAGATGAGAGACAGGGAGAACCAAGTAGAAATCCGAGACAGAGAGTCCGGCAGAAACAATCGGAGAAGAAAGACAGTGAGACCGGGAGAAACAAGCAGAGATGAGATACAAAGAGACAGGGAGCAACAAGCAGAGATGACAGACTAGAGAGACTGGGAGAAACAAACAGAAATGAGAGACAGGGAGATCCTTGACAGTCTGTCTGCAGTGTTTATCGCTACGTGGGAGGACCTAAATACTGCCTTCAGCCGCAGAGCAGCCGCAGAGTTGCTGCAGAGTTTGTGCAGTCTTTGGCAAAAGAGACCAGGAGAAACAAGCAGAGATGAGAAACAGGGAGAAACAAGCAGAGATGAGAGACAGGGGAGAAACAAGTAGAGATGAGCGACAGAGAGACTGGGAGAAACAAGCAGAGATGAGAGACAGGGAGAAACAAGCCAAGATGGGAGACAGAGACCGGGAGAAACAGGCAGAGATGAGAGACAGGGAGAAACAAGTAGAGATCCGAGACAGAGAGTCCGGGAGAAACAATCGGAGAAGAAAGACAGTGAGACCGGGAGAAACAAGCAGAGATGAGACAGGGAGAAACAAGTAGAGATGAGAGACAGAGAGAACAGGAGCAACAAGCAGAGATGACAGACTAGAGAGACTGGGAGAAACAAACAGAAATGAGAGACAGGGATATCCTTGACAGTCTGTCTGCAGTGTTTATCGCTACGTGGGAGGACCTAAATACTGCCTTCAGCCGCAGAGTTGCTGCAGAGTTTGTGCAGTCTTTGGCAACTCTACTATGTTGGTTTCCAGATCCTTGACAGTCTGTCTGCAGTGTTTATCGCTAGGTGGGAGGAGAGGAACTTAATACTGCCTTTGGCCGCAGAGCAGCCGCAGAGTTGCTGCAGAGTTGGTGCAGTCTTTGGCAACTCTACTATGTTGGTTTCCAGATCCTTGACAGTCTGTCTGCAGTGTTTATCGCTAGGTGGGAGGACCTTAATACTGCCTTTGGCCGCGGAGCGGCTGCAGAGTTGGTGCAGTCTTTGGCAGTCTATGGCTGCGGAGGCGAGCAAGTGGTATATTGAAGAGGAGGGCCATTGCCTGCGTAGCTCGCGTATGCGGAGAGAAGAAACTGGACTGCAAGACCAGCAAAGAGAAATTAAGTGTGCATTGCAAGTTTGTCAGCTGTTGGGCTGTTGGGCTGTTCGGCTGGTGGTGTCGGGCGGGCCCTACTTGTTAAGAACTATTGTTGATGTGAGTAGTCCACCTTTTGAATACAAAACTCTGAGGTTCTCGTGCTAGCTACACTCGGTGTGGTAGTAGTGGAACGAGGTTACTTGTACGGCTGGACTCGGGCCTAGTTCATCATCAGGAAGAACCAAATCCCTCCGCTCAGGAAAGAACCGGGAGCGGACTTTCTTGCTGCGGTAAGCACGAGGCAGGCGAGTCTTGCTAGGGCAGTGGGACGAGGCGGGCGAGTCTTGCTAGGGCAGCGGCACGAGGTGGGCGAGTCTTGCTAGGGCAGCGGCACGAGGCGGGCGAGTCTTGCTAGGGCAGCGGCACGAGGTGGGCGAGTCTTGCTAGGGCAGCGGCACGAGGCGGGCAAGTCTTGATAGGACAGCGGCACGAGGCGGGCGAGTCTTGCTAGGGCAGCGGCACGAGGCGGGCGAGTCTTGCTAGGGCAGCGGCTCTGCCCTTGCCGGAGTCGAATGAAGAGGAGGGTGCAGCGCTGCAATGTGCGCAGGATTGCTCACTTGCAGAAACAATTATGGGGGATACGGTTGATCCCCCCCCAATCACTGTTTCTGGAGGAGGTGTCCACAGGGCTTACTAAAGATACATTTGACAGGGGGCCAACATTGGAAGACTCATGTAAACCTATGACCACTACTAATTATGATTACCTCTTCGACACTCCCAGTATCTTCTTGTCGGAGGAGTACCCCACTGAATTTAATACCAATGTACCATCAGCAGAGTTACACCAGCTAGCAGGAGGGTCGGACATTTGAACTATGTTGGGAATCTTTAATAGGTTGATCCTGCTTGAACTACGCAAGCAGGCGGCATTACTAACTAAAGTAACAAGTGATGTGGTGGCGCTGCCATCTAGAATGGGAGAAGCACTGCAGATTTTGGCAAAAACGATTGAACCAGTAAAGATGCCCGTAAAGAAGGGGGATGGGACGAATGCAAAGACGCCTAATGGGCAGGTGGGGACAGCGGGAACCGGGGAATTTATTATAATTCCCGAAACACAGGGAGGGGAAGGGGTCCCGAGTGCTCCACCGATTAGACGGAGCTCAGGGGTAGTGAACAAGGAGATGGGGGAGGAAGGAAACCAGAAGATGGGGGAGGAAGGAAACCAGAAGATGGGGGAGGAAGGAAACCAGAAGATGGGGGAGGAAGGAAACCAGAAGATGGGGGAGGAAGGAAACCAGAAGATGGGGGAGGAAGGAAACCAGAAGATGGAACAGGAAGGAAACCAGAAGATGGGGGAGGAAGGAAACCAGAAGATGGGGGAGGAAGGAAACCAGAAGATGGGGGAGGAAGGAAACCAGAAGATGGAACAGGAAGGAAACCAGAAGATGGGGGAGGAAGGAAACCAGAAGATGGGGGAGGAAGGAAACCAGAAGCAGGTTGATGCGGATGATAACTATCAAATAAAAATGTCAAAAAAACAGGGGAAAAATTAACTAAACAGAAAAGAAAAACTGAGCTAAATAAAAAATCGTCAAGGAAATTTTTGAGGGACTCAGATTTCAAACACATTATACAAGAAGCTGCCAATGGGGAGGTGGCGCTGGAAAGACCATGTGAAAGGTCACCCAAGGCTAAGACTGCTCCTGGTCTACCTCCTCCTAACAAGAAAACCACGGATCAAGCCTCGCAGAGCGTATACTCGGAGGGGGATTATGCGCTCTTCGACGTAATGAAAAAGAAAAGAGGCGACGTCTTTGAGATTTTCAAAAATTCGACCTTAACCTTCAATGGTCCTGAGATAACCGACCCCACCAACGATTGGGGGCCAACAGGTGGCAAAGTTCCCCTGATGGCCTCAGACTCGAAGGTCATGGTGATACAATCTATTCCTAATACGCGCGACCCATATGGCCCACATAAGAGTGAAGAGAGAATTACAGTTAATACAGGTCTTGGTCACAAGGAGTGGAAAGACTCGAAGACCAAGGCCTATATTAATTTTACCACGGGGTCTGATCAAGTAACCAGTCAAGAACCAAGTGGAGCTATATTGACTCCAACTGAAATACTGGAAGTGCTCAAAGGTCACGATAAGACTGGGTCACAGATTAAGGAAGATGCTCTTCGGCGTATGGTTCTCAAGGTGCTTGCAGAAAGTCTTAATCCATCAGAGGAGATTTCTGACTCTGTGGCTAAGGGCCCGGCAAACCTACCTATAGATAGCAACAAAAGCAAAAAATTAAGGCCAAGAGGACATTCGGCACAAGCTTACTGGTTTACATAAGGTTGTGAATGTAGTTGGTGGGGGCCGTGCGCAGATGACTTCAACGAATTACGAGTTACATCTGAGAAAGCCCATAAACCCGGATTTACCTGGTCTCATTCTCAGATCTTTATTCAATGACGGTGGCAATATTTCTTTGAACCGACCGTACATATTGTCTTTATTTGCTTCAATCCCTGAACTGAGCCAAATCACCTCAGCGGATATATACCTGGTAGATTTTATCCACAAATTCAGATATGACTATGTACGTTTGGTTATACCCTCCCTATTAGTGAGGGCACTACTTTATTAATTTTTTAAAAAAAACATTTTATTAATTTTATATTTTAGAAAACCAAACAACACACAACACAATACAACTGTTACAGCATGTCGTCATCAACGCACCATATTATATAACATAAATCCACAACTCCCCCTTCCCCCCATCAAGCCAGAGCCGGCTCCCCTATGTCATCAGCCGGAGCACCATCAGGTGGTACATTGTCTATACGCTCATCGTCCGAGTTCTCAGATTCGTCAAGACCTTGTTGTGGATTGGTCATAGAGGCCACCAGTTGTCGCCAGGCCAGCAGGGGCCCTATTTCCTCCTCGCCCCCTCTAGTGACCGCTTCAAACCATACCGCGGATTCCGCTTCCGCCCACCTCAAGAGGTCCACCCACCATAATTCCACTCTTGGCCTGCGGGCCGCTTTCCAGTTCATAGCAATCCTGCGTTTGGCCAGAACATAGGCCAGGTCCTTCATCTTGCTTATGTGCCTTAAGTGTCTGGGCCTGGGGAAGATCCCAAGCATACATGACCAGGCTGATCCTACGTCCAACACCACTCCCCCACCAGCTAGTTTCATCTTGACCTCCTCCCAAAATCTGCACACTTCCGGGCAGGCCCAAAACATGTGTAGCAACCCTGCTTCCACCTCCCCACACCTGGGGCATCTCTGAGTGACCGGGCCTCCAAACCTTGCAATCTTCTGGGGAGTCAAGTAGGCCCTATGAGTAATATACAGCTGGAGTTGTTGGAGTCGTGCGTTTCGGGACACCTTTTTATGATACCTCAGGACTCTCTCCCACTGACCCTCCGTCATAGGTCCGCCCACCTCCTCCTCCCAATCATGTCTCAGTTGGAGCAACTCTTTCCCAGCCTTCGCTCTAAGGAGTTCATATATCCTTGATATTTCATGCCCGCCCTCTGAGACATCATACATGGTTTCCAGGGAGGCATCAGGGTCATCTGCCAGTGCCGTCTCGGGCCATCTCTCTCGTACCCGTTTCACAAGCCTGGCATAGGTTATGTATTGGCCTCTATGCACCCCTGTCTCATCCTGTAGCCTCTGGAAGTCCAGTGCCTCCCCTTCCTGCCATATGTCCCCGAGCGTGGCTAGGCCCACTGGTTCCCAATGTCTACGGACAGACTCAAACAGTTGGGAGTCGTTTCCGCACAGCGCCACCAATGGGGCCTGCCGGGAGAGCGGCTCCGACTCCCCCATCAATTTCCATGTTCTGTGCCAAACCTCCCATCCCAACCTCAACAGCCGCCCCCTTCCCGTCAGTTTATCTTTTCGTAGCCACACCACCTCTCTTAGGAAGTATGGGGCAGTGTCCTCCCGTAGCAGCCTAGATTCCGCCGAATCATCATCTGACAGCCACCTGGCCACATACAGCAGCTGCCCCGCCAGATAATATAGTTCAAAGTTTGGCAGGCCTATACCCCCCTTCACGCACGGGTTCTGGAGCTTCCACAGAGCCACCCTGTTTCTGGAGTTACCCCACACGAAGCCCCTACACATGCTGTGAAGTCGCACAAATAGGCTCCTAGGAATCAGATACGGGATGTTCACAAAGAAATGCAAGAGTCTGGGAAGGACCACCATTTTGAGCAAGGCCGCCCTCCCCATCATGGACAGGGGCAATCTAGACCAGAATACCATGCTGTTCCTGACCCCCTCTATGGCTCTCTCTGTATTATGCTTGTGCACCGCCTCAATCTTGTGGTAGATGTTTACACCCAAATACCTGAACGTGTCGGTCTGCCATGGTATTGGCAAGACAGGCAGCCTTTCCAGCGGGACATCCCTGTACCCGCCCAGGGGGAACAAGCTAGACTTTCTGGGGTTCACTGATATGCCTGAGAGGACGGCGTAGTGATCCAGCACCTCCAGTACATATTGCAGGTTCTCCTCCGGGTAGCGCAAGTAGAGGAGCATGTCATCCGCATACAGAGATATCTGGTGACTGCCGCTGGCCGTTCTAATGCCCATCTCTTCGTACTGTTGCCGCAGGCATATCGCCAGCGGCTCCAGCGCGAGTATGTACAACATGGGTGACCAGGGGCATCCCTGCCTGGTCCCCCTGCTGAGTTGCCAGGCATCCGAGACTATGGCTCCCGTCTTGACTCTCGCCAACGGGGTGCTATACAACAGCTGGACCCACCTGACATACCCAGGACCCATGCCGTATCCCTGCAGGGTCGCTTTGAGCCAAGGCCATCTCACCGAATCAAAGGCCTTGACCGCGTCTAGCGACACTACAGCAATCTCGCCCATGTCGTCCTCAGTTTGGTTGATAACATGGTGCAGCCTCCTATGGTTATCGGTAATGTTCCTGCCTGGGACATAACCCGTCTGATCTGGGTGGATCAGCTTACCGATCACCTTCTTCAACCTATTGGCCAGCACCGCCGTGAGTATTTTACTGTCCTGGTTAAGCATGGACAGAGGTCTGTAAGATCCGCACTCAGCGGCCGGCTTACCTGTTTTCAGTAATGGGACAATCACGGCCTCGCAGAGGGACAATGGAAGTTCCCCCTGCTCATATGCCTCGTTAAACATGGCAAGCAGTGGCTGGAGCAGCTCCTGCATGTATACCTTGTAAAACTCACTGGGCAGTCCGTCCGATCCAGGCGCTTTACACGTGGGGAGTCTCTGAATCACCACCTCTAGCTCGTCTGAAGTGACAAGGGCATCCAACTCCTCTCGCTCTAGGTCATCTAGGGTGGGCAGGCCAATGTCTTCGAGTGTGTTCAGAATGTCCTGACTCATGTCCTCCCCGGTATCCTCATACAAGCATTTGTAAAACTTGAGGAATTCCTCGTTTACCCCGGCCTGGGTGTTGCGGATACAACCTCCCTCACCGCTAATCTCATGAATCACTACCCGGGGGGCCTCACTCTTGTACAGCCAGGCCAACAATCTGCTTGGCTTGTCGCCCCCAGCGTGTAGCTGCTCCGTGTATTTCTTGTAGTTTAATCTACACAGTCGATCCCAGAGAGCGCCACACGCTACCTGAAGGTCTCTAGCCTTAGTTTTGTCATCATGAGTGGCGTTCTCGAGGCGAGCTAGGCTCTCCAGTTCCTTTTCGGTGTCCTGGAGTTCAATACCCCCTTGGAGCCCTTTAGATTTAGAAATGGCTACTTCTCGCACCACCACCTTAAAGGCCTCCCACAGCGTTCCCACAGAGCGCACGCTGCCTGTGTTTATCTCAAAGTATTCCCCGATGGCATCCCTCAGGTCCTCCCGGAACCCCTCATCTTGCAATGCCTCTGACCGAAGTCTCCATGAAGGGATCCTAGGCCTAGGGGGTTGGTGACGCCATTCCACCACCAAGGGCGAATGGTCCGATAATACTCGGGCTTTGTATTCCGCTCCCACTAGTTCTCCCGCTATCTCAGCAGACACGAACACATAGTCTAACCTCGTGTACGAATCATGTGGTGCCGTATAATGCGAGTACTGCCTATCTGTGGGGTGGAGTCTTCTCCACACATCTACTAGACCCAGGTCTCCCAGCAATGTCCCGAGCGCCTTGGCCGCCGGCGACATTTTCCCAGTTCTATCAACGGACCGGTCCATTCTGGGATTCAGGGTGCAGTTGAAGTCCCCACCCCACACCATCGCACCCCCAGCCAGGGGGCCTAGTTTGCTATAGAGGGACCTAAAATAAGCTGCAGTGTCATGATTGGGGACATACAGATTGAGGATGTGCACTTCCCTGATTTCCAGGAGCCCTGTTACCGCCACCATTCTGCCTTCCGGGTCTACTGTTGAGTCAAGCACCCGAAACGGCACATGCGGCGCCACCCAGGTGATAACCCCTCTAGCGTACGCTGAGTACGTGGCACCCACAACATTACCCTTCCACTTTCTCTTGACCACCTCCAATTTCTCCCTGGTGAGGTGAGGCTCTTGTAGCAGGGCTATGTCTGCACGCATCCTTTTCAGGTATAGCATTACCTTGTTCCGTTTTAGATAGCTATTGAGGCCTCGTACATTCCAGGTCGCTATGCGAAGATTATCCGATGCCATCAGTTCGGTCTGTTCCCAACCCCACCCTCCCCTTAATGCTCCCTTTGTCAATCCTTCCGCCGGCTCTCTCCTTCCCATTCCCCAACCCCCCCCCTCCCTGTTTCCAAACTACACACCACAACACACAGCCCAACCCCCCCCCAACAAAAGCCCAGCTCCATCCCTGGATCTCAGGCCCACCCGCGTCTGGTCTAATCCCGTATACGAGGAATAGGACCCCGCGGGGCGTAACCGATCTAACAGTGACCTAACTAACTAAATATATTACTGTTGGGTTCAAGGGAAGCCTCTCAGGAGCTCCTAGCCATGTAATCAAGGATTGGCACGCCCGATGGGCCAGCCCGTCAGCACTACATCGCACGCGCCATGGGCCGCATATCCCTCTATATTCAAGTCCCAATGTCTTAGCCCTGTCACCCTAGGCGACACGGCCACGAGCTACTTATCTTCCGTAGTTTCCGCCTGGATGCCCGGTTCCTGAGGTCTGCCCAGCATGTCCAGCCAGTCCATCGCCTCAGTTGGTGTTTCGAAAAACAAGGATCTGTTCCTGTAAAATACTTTCAGCTTGGCCGGGTAGAGCAGCATATAGCGATGGCCTGCCTCTCTCAGTCTTCTTTTCACCGACCCAAAGTTCATCCGACTCTGCTGTACTTGTAGCGTATAGTCTGGGTAGGCCGTGATCCTAGCCGATCCTCTGTCAATCGTTCCTCCCTTCCGAAAAAATTCAAGTATCTTTTCTCGATCTCGGTAGTTCAGGATTTTTGCGATCACTGGCCGCGGGGGGGGCCCTGGAGGCGGTCTCCTGGTCAGGGCCCTATGCGCCCTCTCGACTGCGAACCCCTGGGTCAGCACCCCGCCAGTAATCTCTTGCAGAAACATGGATTCCACAAATTCCGTGGGGTCCGACCCTTCCGTTCCTTCTGGTAGGCCCACAATACGAATGTTATTACGTCTGGCGCGTCCCTCTGCCTGCTCCGCTCTGTCCTCCAGGTTACCCACCCGTTGCACAAGAGCGTGGAGCTCCTTCTTTTGAGCGGCGCAGTCTGCCGTGTTCGTGGCCGTCTCCTTCTCCATGGTCCCTGTGCGCTCCGAGATCGCCCTCACATCCTGTCTCAGCAGGTTCACCTCCTCCTGGACGGCACCGATCTTGAGGTCTAGGCCTTCCTGCAATTCCTTCATAGCAAGGCCCAGCTTGGTCTCCCATGTCACTTTTAAGTCCGCAATCGCCGCCAGCACCTCCTGTATCGTGCCCGGCGACTCTGCAATCGCCACGGGAGTCTCTTTGTTCTTGCATCCTTCTGCCCCCGAGGGGGACGTAGCGTAGGCCTCCATCGTGGGCTGTTTGGCCTTGGGTCTCACCCCTCTCGAGGTCATACTGCTATGCGAGCCGGGCGGGAGCCTGTCTCGCCTGGTGCTGAGGGATTCGTAAATCAGTGCGGGAGTCCACGCCACTCCATGCGAGCACAGAATCCGGCTCTCCACACCACAGAACACCCCACACGTCTAGCACACACCAGCTCCCAGGCCCACGGTTATGTCGTTGCCGCTGCATCCGTTCGGCCCTCCAGCTCGCCGGGCCGCCGCGCGTCTCTGGCGGACAAGTGCTCCCGTCTCGCTTGCTCCGCTAGTTCTCGTCGTGTACAGGTCCCAATGCAAAGGGACCAGTAGGTCCTGCGCTCGTGATCGTGACGATGTCTTCACGGCCCTCGGTATTCGCAGAGTGTCGCCGCCATTTTGTCTTTGTCCGCCGGCTCAGGGCTTACAACAGTCAAAAGCATTTATTTCAGCTTCCTAACCTCCCGGACACCACACACTTTCAGCGAGTGCGGTGGAGGCTTTTCCACGCAGGGACATCTATTTCCAGCGTCGGCCGGCCCCCATAGACGCACCTCTCCTCCAGGATCAGAGCAGGATCAACGGAGCTCCACAAGAGTGCGACCCTTTACATGGCCGTCCGAGCCACGCCCCCAGGGCACTACTTTTGAAAGAAGCAGACGTGCTACAATGCAGAGGCTTTGATATCCTTGTACATAACCCTAAGATTCCTTCTGGTCAATTAAATGAACAAGGGCAAGGAAGGGTGAATGGGGTAGCTATGAAGCAAACAATGAGAGGTTGAACCCCAACCAGGAACCCAACTCCGAAAAACAAGATTGGAGGTGGTTAGCTCTGTCTCTGCGTGAATCTATTGACACGCTGAAACAGTTGGGCAAACCTCTTTAGCTCACTGAATTGTTTGAAGTTGTTAAGCTGGAACTCGCGTGGGTGCTACAATTTACTGAACAATGGGAAGCTGATGATGGAATTGGCTCTGTTTGACCTTGTTCTAATTCAAGAATCTTGGGCCTGAGCGAAACTGTGTTGGGAAGGGTGGGCTCATTATAGCGTCCAAACACTCTAGCCTGGTGGTTAAAACGGGGGAATGGGGTTTATCACATTTCTTTTTGGCTGTGTCTTTCCGGGTGGGGGGCCTGCCTCTAATAATAGTGAATGTGTACTGTAACCCTAGTGAACAGACGGATCAGCAACTGGAGAATGAGTTAATTAACTTAGGGGTTACAATCGAAGCATGGATTCACGAGAATCCAGGGGGGCAACTTGTCATTGCAGGTGATATGAATGCCGACTGCTCGGTTGAGCGTGTAATAGGTGATGCGATATATTCCAATACGGGTACCCAGACCAGAGTGGGTGGGAACGCCAAACTGAGAGGGAGGTTATAGATCCACTTTGGAGAGTTATGGGGGCTCAATTTATTGCACAATGACCACTTCACTTGGAAAGCAAGGGGATGTGAATTGATAATAGATTATATCTTTCTCACTGGAGAGTTGGGTATACGTCTGGTGAAATTTGAAGTTACGGAGTCCATTTGTAGCGATCACTGCATGCTTACTCTTGAAATAGCTGTGAATTCTCAGCACACGGTGGCCAATGTTTACAATGAAGGGGCGATGTCAAATACCAAGGGTAACAGAATTAAATGGACCTATAAAAAAACTGTAAAATTCTCCTCGACCATGGTTAGCGATTACGATTTGCTATCCCTATATCAGCGTGCTGGCAGCTATTCAGCGATACATTTTACACAATATATAACAGCAAATATACAGAAGCTGGAGGCTAATTCATTCAAAAGGCCAAGGGGTAATAGAGTCCAAAACCACTACATAGATACTGAGGTGCATGACCGTAAAATCCATCTAAGGAAAGAATTACGACACTTACACAAATCAGGGCTATCTGAAACCAATATGCTGATTATGAAAAAAGAATCAAACAAAGCTATACAAACTGGATGATCAACCATAGAGAGCATAGAGCTCAACTGGATGGTGAAGCTATGTTGCAATCTCTGAGGGGGGTCAACTCCCCTAATTTTTGGAATTTGATCAATGGGTTAGAACGGCCACAGAAAGATATAAGTCTCAATCCTATTACTGAAGATGTTTGGTTCTGCCACTTCTCTAGTCTCTACAAAAACGGGGAACAGAAGGAGGGGATAGGGGTAGATGATAGAATAAAGTGGTCTTTGGAACACTCTGGTATTGTGGGTCTAATTAAAAGATCTAAAAACCTGGGAGCACCAGGTCCTAACAACTTATCTAATAAAATGCTAAAGCTAAATCCGTTGTTATGGGGCAGAATACTGTACTTTCTTTTTGATAACATCTTGTGTACCAAACATATTCCCCAATCTTGGAGGGTTTCCATTGTCTTCACCGTTTTTAAAAAGGGGTCTCGTCTGTGTTCCTCGAGTTATAGGCCAATTGCAATAGCTGACCCTGAGTCTAAACTGTTTGCTTCTTTGGTGTTGTTAGACATTCAGAAATGGACACTGACCAACCAAATTTTGGATCCAAAACAAATTGGTTTTAGGAAGAACATTGGTACGGATTTCTGGGGATTAATTTTAAGATGTCTATCAGACAAATCAATGAAAATGGGAGCATGGACCGAAGTATGGCCTTTGATCTTGTTGATAGACATACTTTATGGCAACGGCTGAGAGATCTTGATATGCCAAGGCACCAACTTGACATTGTGATTGCCCTCTATTCTGATACATGGTTAAATGTTCGATTAAACTCTGAAGGGCGACTTTCACCAAAATTTATAATTACCAACGTTCTACGCCAAGGGTGCATGTTAGCCCCAATGATATTTAACCTGTACGTTAGTGGTGCATAGGTTGCGCTGGCTAACAAAGGTCTAGTCTCTCCCAAATTTAGCAATACTAGCTTCTCATGGATGGCCTACGCAGACGATTTTTTATTGATGGATAACACAAAGGTGGGTCTCCAATGTGTAATTAAGGAGTATGAAATGTTTATATCTAATCTATCACTAAAAATTAACCCGGCAAAGACAATTATTGTTCGTTTAGGTAAACCCAATAAGCGGCAAAGTGCTTTCACCTGGTTTTGTGAAGGCAAATCGATCAAATCTCAACCTGCTTTCAAATATTTGGGCTATTGCTTCTCTGGGTTTGGTTCAACTACTTTAATTAAAAACCAATTAAAGTTAAAAGCGGAAGTTGCGATAAGACAAATGCGTTTCTTAGAAATGAAATTTAGTAGATTTTCCATGGCACACTTGAGGAAATTTTACATCATGAAGGTTGTGGCGAAGCTCGTTTATGGTTTAGGATTGTTTGCAGTTGAGTTCATGGATTATTTGAAGATACTGGAGGGGAAAATCTGGTGGAATGTGTTTTTATTTTACCAAAATGCATACTGATTGAACTCATACGGTACGAATTTGGTTTGCAATCTCTTAAAACCTTGGTAATTTGGAAAATAATGTATCTGTGGAGAAAATGTAAAATATCAAGAGAGGGGGATCTATATGTGTGTCCGGCAAATGAAACTGCTATCCATTTCATAAACATCTTGTATAACGAGACGATTAAATGCCTGAGAAATCTGGGAATGTCTGTCGCAACAATGCTTAACAAACCAGTTAATATAAAAGTAAGCCTTATGGGTTTTGATTGGCAGAATACTGTGAATAGAATTTCATAGATGAAATTGTATAATCAGGCTTGTTCGATATGGAAACTGGCACCAGCAATGGAAGGATACCTGAAGAAGTATCCGTGTAAGAAGCTATGTAACAACTTTATGCATTTTAGGTTTAATGTGATACAAACCAAACAAATGAAGAGTATTAGAAGTAAATGTTTCGAAGGCTGGCAATGGTGTAGATATTGTAAAGTTGAGGGGGTGGTGGAAACACTTCAACACATTCTACTTATTTGTCCAGCCCTTCTGAGTCAAAGGATTGCTTGTTTTGCACAATTTGTAAGATCAACTGAATCAGTTAACAGGGAATTTATTTGGCATAGAATGCTGCACGAGAACTCAATTATTCTAATTACACGTGTAACGTCTTTTCTGAGAAATGTTTGTGATTTGTGCTAAATATAAATTTATTTTGAATGAGATATTGAGATTTAAGTGTAAGATTGAATGGGAGGTTCTTACTAAAACCTTGTTCTTAAAGTATTTAGCGCCATGCGCAGTATAGAATGGATAATTTATTTGAGCTGTTTGTGATTTTTAAGTGAAAAAAATTGTTGAGTTATTGTTTCTTTGATGCTCTGAAATCATTTGACGTATTGACATTGTCTGTATTTTGTAAAGGTTTATAATAAACCAAAACAAATAAATAAATCTTTTTAAAAAAAATAATACATTTCTCGAAATACCTGTGCCTGCGATGCACCATCACTCTATCCTGTCCCCGCACTCGAGACCGCCAGAGGGAGACCAGGACGTGACAGGTAGGACTTGCCTGCAAAGTATACATCATGCACAGGAGCTCCCAACCTGCCCCACACCCTTAAACAAAGTCAAGAGCTGCGCTAAAACGCGCTCGACACACAGGACCTTAGGGCTCGGGGGCTTAGCAGGAGATTTGAATTGGGAGGGGACGACAGCTACTAACAACACAGCCCCCCCAGAGGAATTTATAACAACAGGGGGGCCAAATGGTAATACAAATAGACTGAAATGATGTGAGGAATCTATTTGAGGTACTTCTCAGTTAGAACTCTGCGCCCTTTTGGTTGTACAATGTTTTAATTTGAAAAGGTCGCATGGAGCTAGGGTAACTCAGGAGTCTTGGATTCCTCTACTCCATAGAAAAAAGACAAACATGAAAATGGTTACCCTTTAAATGTGCTCCAGCGCCCATTGATATGAAATCCTTAAAATGGAAAAAATCACATGACTTCAATTGGAAATTAATATTACTCAATTTATCTTGAAAACGTTGCCCTATGGTGATTACACGTGTTTCGACGTATCCAATGTCTTTTTCAAATCAGGGCTATTGTTAACCGTGAGTGTATACTTAATGGTCAGCTTTCATGTACAGTCATGGGATAATCCCAGCTACCTAAGTTGTTCTGTTATTTCTTTCCGTCCGCGGACGGACTCACTCACGGTTAACAATAGCCCTGATTTGAAAAAGACGTTGGATACGTCGAAACACGTGTAATCACCATAGGGCAACGTTTTCAAGATAAATTGAGTAATATTAATTTCCAATTGAAGTCATGTGATTTTTTCCATTTTAAGGATTTCATATCAATGGGCGCTGGAGCACATTTAAAGGGTAACCATTTTCATGTTTGGTAATACAAATAGTCCTCGCGCGCAATCACCCAAAACGTACAAGGCCACGCCCCTCACCTAGATCTACCTGACGAGCGCAGAATATCAGACGCCGAAGACGGTGGGGAGATGGACAAAGAGGGAAGCTCTAGTTTAAGCCTAAAGGCCTATGACTCTAAACAAAACCAAAATTGTCAGGAGATATCTGTAGGCGCACTCGGTAACAAGGTGCAGTTAAGTGAGAACCAAATTATACAATTGACAAAAACAACGTTTACAACTCAAGCAGATATACACATAACGCAGGATGGCGGAGACCTGATAACTCCTAACAATATCCTAACGATATCCAACCCAATATCCTGCCGATAGCGACTGAAACAGACACCTCGCTAATGGCAGATAAAGAGGCTAACTTATCTGCTTCAACAAATGACAGTCTCAACGAGACTGCCGAAGTACCCCTCGAAGGAAACCAGTGCGAGGCAGGCTCAGTAAAGAACACCAAAAAAACAAGGTATACTCTAAAGAATGAGAACTCAACAAAACCGGGTCACATCCTCTCTGCCACCCGACAGAAAACCGAGAAGTCTGGGAAAAAAGGGTTGAGACAAGCTGTGAAACCTTCTCTCAGGAGAAAAAAGGACAACATGAAATGACAAAAAAGTGCAAAAACCTTTGAATCCACCTCGCACATACAGGAAAATAAACTCTCTAAGACTCCCCTCAATCAACTCATTGGTGAATTACTTTAGCAAACAAGGGACAAGAGAACAAATCTCCCTAAATGAACTTTCGGATGCAGAGATTTCAGAAAGCATGGAAGAGAAAATAGAACAGAAACAGAATTGCGACCCCACACGGGTTAGGGAAAAAACATCAACGCCAATACGTTGGCACTTTGGAAAGCACCCGATGAGGACTCTGGATTCGCTACCAATGGTCCTTACTGCTATAAAGGAGTCACAACAATGCACTTCAATGACAAGAAAAGCACAAGAAAAAGAGAGGAAAGTGACAAAACCAACGTCACTAAGACAAATAATAAGGAGCTGAACATGTTAATAGTAGAACTCCCAATGCCAAGAGCTGAACATGAAGAAACAAAGGAACTTGACCCGCAACTAACGATTGAAAAATCACAGCCCCTTGAAAAAATAGGACAAGCGATCGTAAATCACCCACAAATCCAGAATAAAGACAAAACAGGTGACAATGTGCGGCCTTCAACGAACAAGTCCAATTCAGCTTCAACACAAACATCGAATAATGAGATTACAACCCCACCCCGAAATAGACGTTTGAGTGAAATTCCCCGATACGTTGGGAAAGAAACCCCAAAAAAGAAAAAAGATCTGTTTTCAATCATGTGGATAGTAACAATAGCATTTGCCCCATTCAGCAAGCTGTATGAAGCACTTAGTGGCACTTTAAAAGACCACACTACAATTACGGCCCTGATGAATACCAAACTAACCTCTCTGGAAGGGTACATAAAGGTGATGGAAGCAAAAAAAAAAAACTTCTAGAGATCAAGGTCAAAATACATCAACACGAAAAGAAAACAATCATGAACAAGACCAATTAAAAAAAGACCTGACAAAGATAAACACAAATACAAACGCCACACAACGGAAGTTGAAAAAACACAAACAGAACCTCCAAAAATTGTGAAAGGCACTCAAAAGAGCGACCTAAGAATAACCTATTGAATCAACCAGATAAATTAGAGCCAAGTGAGCTCGACATCAGCTTTGAGTCACCCAAAACAAGAGGACCCACTTTTGGGTCAACAAAAGAAAATAACTTTGGGGGATACGGAAACACAGAGAGTTAGAAAGACAAACGGATGCATTATGAAAGAAAAAAATCAAAAGATGCTAAAAAAGACATCAAACGATCATGTTCCAGCTGAGGCAGGCCAAGTTAACATAAAGATAACTCAAGCCAAAGATATTGTATCTTTTCACAGAAATAAAATGTAAGGCCCGATAACATCAATACATCAAATCAGAAGGAGAGGCCGGAAAATAATCTCAGTCTGTCTACAAACAGAGAAACGATGGTTGACACGAACAACGAAGGCGCTGGTGATCAGCAGAAAACAAATAATGGAAACAGAAAAGTTGAAGTTCAAAAGATGCCATCAACTGTTGACAAAGAAAACTAAAATACGAAGTCAGCTATCTCTATAGAGGATTCAGAGACAACCATAGATTTGCTTTTGCTGACCCTATATACTGTGGAGGAATCTGAACTTTTCAACAAGCCACAGCAAAAGAGGAAAGTTACTGCAAACAAGCAAGATTTGCTACTTTCAGAACCAAAGAAAAAACCAGACTCTCCACCATTTCTTACACTGGATGAAAAACAACAAAGATTAGGGAAAACAAAAGCAGATGTAAGGCAGCGGGAAAACACACGAAACCCACGCAGGGAAAGACATTCAAGGGAAAACCATCGACACCGGAACAAAGATCCCAATCTAAGGGTGAAAAAAGCACCCAACAGTCGACCTACAATAGAAGTAGACGCTCAAGTCGCCAGAAATCGCCAACTCGACAGAACATCAGAAGAGAAGAAAAAGGGCAATCGTCGGAACGCTATGTTGGAGCACAACATTCAGCCTCTAGCACCCACGAAAAGCATTGGAAAACACGGGCAGAGGCATCCCCAGTTAACAAGTACACGCACTTATAAGTTGGAAAGGATACTGGATAACGGGGACAACCTGATTCTGAATAGAAAAACAATAATCAAGCTGTTTAATCATATCCCAAATCTAAGAAGATTTGAATCCAATGATCTAAAGATCGTAGAATTTGGATAGAAAGGCCGAACTGATAACGTGTTCCTTCACATAGAATCAACAGTCATGAAGAGAATGCTTCTAGAGGCAGCAGAAAACCTACTGATACTAGGTTACGACCTGAGAGAGACCAAGGCAGACGAAAGAGGTGAAGAATATCGAGGTTAAAGTCGAAAAACATATGAAAATAGATCATCGCCTGCAGACTGGCGCCGTTCGCCATTAAGGAAGTCAGAAAAACGTAAAGATTAACATCAAAAATGTAAAGTTCGTAAAAACATATCCATCAAGAGCTTGGGAAAAGAATGAAAGTCAGAGAGACCAGACATATTCCTCAACAATCATCAATAACATAAGAGATGAGCCTGAACGTACTTTTAGAAATACTTCAGCGGAAAGAAAAAGAAAATACAGCGACCCTTTAAACACAGGCAGAGAGCCGTTGGGGCCGCTACTGAATTTATAGATAACCCTTGACCAAGATCTGTCAACATTACAGTGAGAGGAAGACACCAGGACAACAAGCAAGAATATAAGGAAGTCAGAGTCCTTAGCCAAACAAATGAATAACTAACCACCAAAAAAAAAACTTGTCTCAAAATCAGCTGCAAAGGGAGGGAACCACTCTCAACCAGAGAAGAAATAGCCGATTGAGCATGGCCTCTTGGAACACCAGGGGACTTGGCCACCCGACAACCCACAGTGATGTAAACCTGGGAGATTTCGACCTGTTGTGTCTCCAAGACACCTGGCTGACAGAAAGATCAACTATAGATGGATATGAGATAACCATTGCAGCTGCTTCAAAGGGCCCAAAAGGACGCCCGAAGTCCTGACTATTAATAGCCATCCGCTCTGGAAGTGACCTAAGCTTGATAGCAACGCTAACCTCAACCACTGTTATACAAGCTGTGTTGATCAATTGGCAACGACCACAGCACACATCAAAAGAAGGTGCAGATAGAGTCATATTGTTAATTAATTGCTATTGGAATCCCCAGGCAATATCGAATGAGACCTTTTTAAAAAAGATAAGACATTTTAGACGAGACTAACACTATACACCAAATAAACAACGCAATAATATGTGGAGACTTAAATGCGACATGCCCAAAACTGGTCAAACAACAAAGTCAGAAAACGACATTGTCATCTTCAGCAGAAAGAGGCAACCAATGGACAGCGCTAATGGATGTAAGAGATTTCCATAATCTCCACCTAATGGCAGACAAGTGTAAACCTCAAGTGTCAACCTGGGAACGAGAAGGACGAGGAGCAATAATAGATCCCATATACGTCTCAAGAGACCTGCTCCCTGCTATTTGCACATTTAAAGTGACAAGAACAAAACACAGTGACCATAAAATACTGATCACAGAGTGGGAAACTGTGACATCTTTAAGACCTTCAATGAGGCTGCAATTCGAAGAATGCAATGGTGGTACCCGCCTCAGAAAGACCAAAGAAGCAATCACTAATATCCCAAAGTTATACACTGAAAAATGGAACCCGAATGATAACATCGGGGAATGACCACAAGTGGAGTATCAGACACTACTCACAACCTATAGATCGAAAAGGCGGACCAACACCAAAAGTAAGAATCCCAAAACTCACACATATTACACAACTTTGGTAGGAAAGAGAAAAATACTCGAGAACTACAGCAGACTGCAAAGAAGAACTGAAGCCTTCCCTGGAAAATGTGACGACAGCAAAAGCTGCAGCCAAGGCCTATAACAATTGGTTACGAAATCACAGGATACAAATGTACCAGGATGACTCAGAAGCCATGCTTCCAGCAGTGGCTGGGAAAAAAACAAAGAGAATTCTGGTCTCTAATAAAATCTACACAAAAGGGCACAAATGAAGCACTACAAAATAATGTGGGACAACAGAGATGGGTGGACCACTTCACAAATCTATATAAAAAAACCAGATGACGATGTGCATGAAACCGGGGCCCAATCTACAACCAGCTGGGGGATTCCACGTGATGTGGAGTCGATCCTAAGGAAAATCTCGCACTTAAATCGCTCTTAGGGCCCCCGGCCCTGATGGTATCACCAATAGCGATCTAAAAACCCACCCAGAGGAATGGGCTCAGTTCATCAGCAAAGTATTGCACAGATGTGTTCAATCAAGGAGCATACCTCCATCCTGGAAAACCGCAAATCTGGTGCCAATTTACAAAAGGGGCAGAAAAGAGAATCCAAAGAATTATCGTCCAATTGCCCTGCTGGACATCATTGGAAAAATATTTGGATCTCTAATACTAGAACATTTTCAACATTGGGCTAGAGGGGCCGACTGTACAGACCCCTTTCAGGCGGGTTTTGTTTAAAATCTGGGCACAACAGCAAACATCCTCCTACTGAGCACTTTGAAAGCTAACATCAAGGAAGGCAGCCCAAGAGTTTTCATGGCATTCGTTGACCTGGTCCAAGCTTTTGACCAGGTCAACTGAGAATTACTATGGAAGAAACTGAGAAGGTGGAATTGCCTGAAATCAATCTTGGAGCCCATAATAGACTTATACTCAGAAACATCGATGAGAGTGAGATTGAATAACGCTGGTTTACTGTCTCAGGAGATTATCACAGCCAGAGGAGTGAAGCAGGGGTGCCCGCTGGTGCCATCACTGTATAATGCTTACATGGGATACTTCAAAGAAGAAGAACAAAAGATAAGGTCCTTCCCGCCAACTATAGGTGGCACGAAACCTTTACAACTCTTATACACCGATGATATTATCTTAGTAGACCAAACAGAGATTGTTCTACAGCGTCAACTAGATAATTCATCAGAGTATATAAGGAAGAACAATTTAGAGCTAAACAAAGAAACAACTAAAATAATGGCCTTTGAAAAAACAAGAAAGAACACTGGAAAACAGAAATGGTACTCAGAAGGAGTTCAGCTGGAAACGGTGAGATATTTCACCTGGGCGTGACATTGAACAACAGCCCATGGGAAAATGAAATGCAGGTAACACTCTTAGAAAAAATCAAAGCATTAACCTCCCAGTCAAAGGTGGTTGACAGGAAGTTTGGGAGATTCTCACTCAGACCAATTCTGAACTTCTACAAAGTAAAAGTGACACCAGCAGTAACCTACAGAGCAGAGGCAATGCCAAATCTACTGGCAGAAATCTGGCAAAAGTTAGAAAGCCACTTTTGGCGGAAAGTGTTGAACCTTCCATCATCAACTCCCATAGCTCTGATCCGACGAGAGCTTGAATATCAATAAAAGAAATCGTAGATCGAAATGTCCTAATGTTGTATAGGAAGATTCTACTGCCCTCACATACAAAAATCCTTGAGATTATCCACAGGGAAATTACAGGAGGCAAACACAACATGCTGACAAATCGGTCAAAGATGAACAAAGAAAATCTGGAGGCGATCGGAAGCACTGAAGATGAGCTTATGAGAAACCCAACTAAAGTGAAAACCAGACTAGAAGAATGGGATTGGATAAAAACCCTAGAGGTGGCATCCAAATATAAATCAGCCATGAATCTTCCCATAAACACAAAAAAGGGGAATCAATCCTTGGGGTACTTGGAAAAATTCCCACATAGAGGCCTAAGAGACACCTTTATGCGAGCTCGCATAAACCTCCTAAAAACGAGCGAGATATTAGCAATAAGAGGCAAAGCTAGTAGTATTAAGTGCCGCTACTGCAAAAAAGAAGATCAAGTTGAAACAATCAGACATTTGCTATTATCGTGTCATGGAACAGCTGAGGCTAGAGACACCTACCTGGGAGACTTTTATTTAAAATACAGAGATATACAAAGAAGAAGGACACATGATCACAAGATGATAAAATTCCTAAACTGAAGGAGGCGAACAAGAAATAGGATTGTGAATTGGAGGGAGGGATTGGCAACGGGGAAGAGATTAGGTACATATTCTTGTAAAAATTGTAAATTCAATTAAACCAAGTAAATAAAAAAGTAGAGATGAGAATCAGAGAGACCGATGTTAGGGAGAATTCTCTGTTTAGGCTGAATTTCCTAACCTAGTGAGTCCCCCAGCAGCTTTGCTGGATTTTTGGGGTTTATTTTTTTCTCCTGCCAAGAGTGAGAATCTTTTACCCTCACTCTTGGGCATGATTTGAGTGTGTTTCTTTGACTCTCGATGTGCTTAATGGGCTATGGGGTCTTTTACTCCACAGGGCTTCATGTGTTTTTGTGATGTGTGTTACACAGCACCCTCAGTGCAGTAACACAGGGGTGTCATAGCGACCCCCCAATATAGACTCCATACCCTGGTACTGACTACTGTCTCCCAGGGCATGTAAAGTAACCATTGACTTTACTAGTCTCAAATTCCAGTACAAACCATCATATTGTGGACGTACTGGCTGGGGCAATTCGATTGCCCCGGGGTCTGATAGTCGAGGGGGCACGTCTCCGTCCCCCCTGATCGAGTTTTGGCTGGTGGCAGTGGATACTACTTTTTATATTCGACCGCGAATATATCTCTATGGGATTTCCCATTGTTCGAGGCTACCAAATTTAATTATTTAATTCCTATAGCCTCGAACATACCGCCGGTTTATTTATTTAATATTAATTCTCCGGTTGGTATTTTTTGCCAGAACTCGGTTCTAAAATGGCGTTTGTGTTCGCTTCTGTGACTCCAACCCAAGTTGAGCCCTTTGTTCCACTTTTTGGCGGGCTTCTCCACAGAAGCCCTTCAAAGTGGTGGCACTCTGTCTGGGGTACTTAGGAGGGGTGGAAGGGGATTTAGGCACCCTGGACTGAGTTGCCTAGGCAACTCAAGTCGCACTCCGTCCTGATTGGCCCAAGTGGTGAGCCGGCCGGCTCACCACTTAGCCTGTTTGAGTGACAGTTATGCTGAGTGAATGGGGGTTTTCTGCATAAAAGCAGGGCTTTGGGGACTGGAACTTCAGAAGTCGCCACAGGACATAAGAATCCAACGAGGGAGAAGCTGAGCCGACCTGCTACGACGACACCACCGGTGGAGCCCTGCTGAACCGTCTCACCACTTTTCCCAACGACAGAGGAGATCTCCAGCCCGGAGAGTCTTCTTCATTCGACTGGTGGGGTTAACCAGTCTGCTTCCTTTTTCGCTTCCTGGAGCATCTCGTGGCCGCCTTGCCTGTGCCAAGCACCCCGGCAACCGGGATACCACGTTTTACCACTACCACGAATCAAAGGGTAGTACTTTTAACCGGAAGACTCTGCGGCTGGTTTCTTCCCTGGCAGTGCAACGACCTTCATCTTTCCTCCACATTGAGATTTTCTCTTCCTCTGGACGACGGCATGACTTGCACCCGCTGCCAGGAACAACTGCCCCCGCTGGAGGATCCTTTCCCCATAAGGTACCGTGTTCCACCTGGCTTCCCTTGCAACCGACTGTACGGGGTAGATTTAGCCCCGGCTTTCGAACCTGGGTTAGCCTGGGATACCCTGGCTAAACTTTTCTGAGCCTAACTAAAACCTTTCTGAACTCCCTGCAAGACTTTTTAAGCCTGTTGTCATTGTGTGATCTTGGGTGCATTTGTGCCCTGCTCTCTCCAAGAGTGGGCCCGGCCTATGGACTTTGGCTCACAAGTAACTTTTGACTTCCCTGCCTTGTTTAAGAGTTCCTAAATATTAGTGTGGTGTATTTTCCTACATTCTGCCTTTTTCCCTCCCTTTTTTGTTAACTTATTGGAGTGCCATCTATAGTTAAGCGCTCACCTCTGTCTGGAAATAAGTGGTGTTAACTAAGACTTGTCTGATAAGGAATAAGGGATGTATATATAACAATAGTAACTGTGTTGAGAGTGATTTACAATAATAGTGCTGGAGTGTTTCAATCAGTGTGTTTTTAAATAAATAATGATATACCTTGATACCAAAGCTCTGGTTAGTGTTTGCTTGTGCTATTGTATCTGAGTGCCTATTGTGTATACTTTGCATACTGCCTAACTCTTCTTGAGGGAAGTCTGACTGCTCAGCCACAGCTACCAGGTAAATCTGGGTGGTGCAGACTGCTACCAAGTGGGTTTACTGCCAACACCTGTAGTCCTAAATCTTTTGCAGTGGTCCCCAAGGGAACTGCACAGGTTTCTGCCTAACACTGGTGTACAGCGGTGGGATTTGTATTGAGTATACATTTTAGAGTACTTTAAGAGACCTTAGTGCAACCAACCACAAAGCTTAGCACTGAAAAAGTAATCTTTCTAACATGTCAACTATGGAAAATTATAGTCAAGAGTCCCTTGCTACAAAAACTGCTGATTGTTTAAGAGTTCTCTGTAAGCATAAGAATCTCCTGACTAAAGGCAAGAAAATGGAATTGATAGAAAGGTTGTTAGCTAACCAAAATCTTGATGATGGTTCAGAGGAACCTACCATGCCAGAAAATGTAGATAACAGTACAGAGATTGATGTTGATCAAGATGTTGATAATCTTGAGGAAGAGTCAGAAGAGGAGGGTGAGGCTGCTGTGACTGTCCCCCCTAGGCCTCTGTCTGCTCTGCCAGCTGTACCTACTGGGCCTTTGCCAGGTCCCACATTTAGTCCTCAAGATCTTGAGCTAGAGAAAATGAAACTTGAATTGGAATTCAAGAGACTGAATACTCTGGCTGAACAAAGACACCAGGAACTGAATCAAGAACTCAGGCTAAGGGAAATGGAGCTCAAGCATGAGCTAGAAATGAAGACATTATCTGTAGACAATGCTTCTCTCTCTGACTCTTCTAGAAGTTCCAGTCCTAAAAGACCCCGGATGCCTAAGGAATTGATTGGTATGTATGAGCCTAAGTTGGATGTGTTGGATTGGTTGTCTCTGTTTGAATATAATCATGGGCTCCAGAACATCACAGGAAATGACTTACTCACCTGGTTGTTCTCTAGGCTTCCCCCCCTGTTACAACTGATGTGGTAATGGAGTTGGGGGAGGAGGATAAGAAGGATTATGAATGTGTGAAACTAGCTTTGATAGCTAGATTTGGGAAGACCCCTTCCCACTATCTTAAGAGGTTTAGAACCCTCAAAAAGCATGATGGTACCCCTTGGGCTACCTGGGTGAGTGAAGGGTTGAAAAACCTAGAGGGATGGATTAATGGTTACAAAGTGAACACTTATGAAGGTATGAGAAATCTGTTTATGTTGGAGTCAATTTATGATGCCTGCTCTCTTGAGCTCAGACAGCACTTGGCTTATTCAAAGGAATTAGATTCCAGAAAACTAGCTTAGGCTGCTGACTTGTGGGTTGCCAACAGGGCCAATCACAAGGATTCTGGGGTAACTCAGAAAAAGGATGAGGGGAAACACTCTAAAAAGGACTCCAAAGAGAATTCTAATACTGCAAATTCCAAAGAGGGCCCCAAACAAAACCATAAGGGTAAACCACAAGGGAAACCGAATCAGGCTAGTGTACCTTCTGGTCCCAGACCAGAAGGAGGTCAGAACAAGCCTCCATTCCAGAGAGCCTTTGGCTCTTGTTATGTTTGAAAGGCCACTGACCATGTGAAAGGAGATCCCAGATGTAAGGATAAACCTCCAGGGATCCAGCTCAAGAAGAGGAAGTCCCAATGGCAAGTGGAAACTTTCTACTGCTGGCTGATGAACCCATGGGAGTCTCTGCCAGTGTTTCTTTAGTCTCTCTGGGGTTGTGGGAACACCAGAATTTAGATGTATATAATTCTATCCCAGATAATACTAAAGAGTATTATAAGGACAGTGTCCAGGTGAATGGTCAGGAGACTCCTGCCATTAGGGACACTGGGGCCAGCATAACTGTGGTAGATGAATCATTTTTCAAGGCAGAGGATGTTGCTAAGGCACCCAAATGCCTCATCAAGTTAGCTGGAGGGCCTGTGCAGCTGTGTCCCCAGTTACCAGTTCTCATCCAGTGCAATGATATGACTGTAAAGATACCTGTCAGTGTACAATGCGAGGTGCCAGGAAGGGTTCTGTTGGGTAATGACCTGAAAGCTCTTGGAGTTGTGTCACATACCCCCAGACCTCCTAGTAAAAGGTTACAGGAGCTCACTAAACCTGCAAGAGAGAAAACCCTGTGATGGTCATCTCAGGAGATGATGACAGAGATCACTCCTCTCCCCTTGGAGCAACTTACTGCAGTGACTACCAGATCAGGAGCCAAGGGGCAACCCAAGACTCCAAGAAAAAAGCCAGCAGCAAGCACTCCAGTGCTTCCAACAAGGACTTCCCCTAGGTTGTCCAAAGTTACACCAATAACTCCCCCTCCAGCTGAGGCTGAGAGGGTGGTTGAACCCTGTGTGGTTGAACTAGATTCTGAAGAAGAGCTAGTAGGAGGCCAAGACCTTATTGGAGATTTAGGTCCAGCTGACCATCCTGAGCTGCAGTCTTTACTGGCAGAAGGTGGACCCAGCAGATCAGCTTTCCGTAAGGGCCAAAGAGAATGTCCAACTCTGGAAGGTCTCCGCCAACAGGCAACTTCTCAGGCTGATGGGCAGGAGCCTGGGAAGTACAGGTTACACTGGGAAGATGGCCTCTTCTACAGTGAACCATCTGAGTCTGAACCTGGAGACTACAAGCACCTTGTAGTACCTCAAGAAAACAGACAACAGTTCTTACAACTAGCCCATGAGATACCTTTGGCTGGTCACTTGAGTTTCAAGAAGACCAAGGAAAGGCTCTCTCTCTACTTTTATTAGCCAAAGATGGGGGCTGAAGTAGATAAGTATTGTAAGAGCTGCCATACCTGCCAGACTTCTGGTAAGGTTGGTTCCAAGAATGTGGCACCTTTAGTGCCTCTCCCAGTTGTGGGAGTCCCGTTTGAGAGGGTAGGGATTGACATTGTTGGTCCCCTTGACCCCCCAACCTCCTCAGGCAACAGGTTTATCCTTGTTGTAATAGACCATGCTACTAGGTACCCTGAGACAATTCCTATGAGGACTGTTACAGCTCCGGCTGTGGCTAAGGCCCTCCTTGGTATTTTTACCAGGGTTGGGTTTCCTAAGGAAGTAATCTCTGACAGGGGGTCGAATTTTATGTCCCACTACATGAAAGCCATGTGGAAAACCTGCGGAGTTACTTACAAGTTCTCAACAGCATACCACCCTCAGACAAATGGGTTGGTCGAAAGGTTTAACAGAACCATGAAGAGCATGATAGGTGCTTTAGAGGAACCCCTTAAAAGAAAGTGGGACCTTCTACTGCCATGCCTTCTCTTTGCTTATAGAGAAGTCCCTCAGGAGGGAGTAGGTTATTCTCCCTTTGAGTTTCTTTATGGCCATCCGGTCAGAGGTCCATTGGCCCTGATCAAGGAGGGGTTGGAGAGTGCTCCTTCCCCCAAGCCAGTCAGAGTGACTGACTATGTGATAGGTCTCCGACGGAGAATGTCACACATGATGGCAGAAGCAAGTGACAACTTGAAAGCTGGAAAAGCTCTGGTCAAACATTGGCATGATCAGAAGGCTAACATGGTTGAGTTCACTCAAGACCAGCTAGTTCTCGTTATGCTCCCAACAAGGCAGAGGGCCTTGCAAGACAAATGGATGGGACCCTTCAAGGTTGTGGGAAAACTTGGAGAGGTCAACTATCTGGTGGATCTGGGCAAACCCAGGGAAGCTCCCAGAGTCTTCCACACCAACCGCCTCAAAGCCTATGTCTCTAGACCAGAAGTAGGAGCCTTGCTTCTAGCTTCATCGGAAGAGGAGGAGAGTGAAGCTCTACCTGACCTCCTTAGAGGCTTACCTTTGGACGCAAAGGTTGAAGGAGTTAATCTCTCTTCAGATCTGACACCTGAGCAACAAGAAGAGTACAAATCTATGTTAAATCAGTTTGCCTCCCTGTTCTCACTTTCACCAGGCTTGACCCCTTGGGGCAAGCATGATATTCTCACTCATGACTGTCTGCCAGTTAAAAGCAGAGGGTACAGAATGTCAGAACATGTCAGAACCCACATCAAAGGTGAGGTCAAGAAGATGCTTGATCTCGGGGTAATAGAGCCCTCTACTAGTCCATGGTCTAGCCCAGTTGTGTTAGTATCAAAGGCAGGATCCAAAGAGTTGAGATTCTGTGTGGACTATAGAGCTCTTAATGCAGTCACCAAGACTGATGCCCACCCTTTGCCAAGGACAGATGAGTTGGTGGATAGACTTGGCTCAGCCAAGTACCTCAGCACATTTGACCTTAAGTCAGGCTATTGGCAAATAGCCCTGACAGACCATGCCAAGGAGAAAACTGCATTTTCTACCCCATTTGGCTTATACCAATTCAAGGTTATGCCTTTTGGACTGAAAAATGTACCTGCTACATTTCAAAGGATGGTAAACCAAGTTCTAGCTGGGATGGAGGACTTCTGCATGGCATACTTGGATGACATTGCAGTCTTCAGCCACTCCTGGGAGGAACATGTGAACCACCTAGGACATGTTTTGCAGGCTCTCGAGCAGGCCCATCTGACCATAAAGGCAAGTAAATGCCAAATTGGACAGAGTAAAGTGGTCTACCTTGGGCATGAGGTAGGAGGTGGAGAAATAAGGCCTCTGCTCAGCAAGATCGAAGCTGTGCAGAATCGGACAACACCTACTACTCAAACCCAGGTGAGAGCCTTCCTAGGCCTCACTGGGTATTACAGGAATTTCATAGAGAACTATGGGACCATAGCTTCTCCACTGAATGTAATCTCCTCTCCAAAATTCCCTAAAAAGGTAAAATGGAATGAGGAGTGCGATCAGGCATTTGAAAACCTGAAGAAAGCTCTGTGCCAAGCACCAGTACTGAGAGCTCCTGACTACCACCAAACTTTCATTGTACATACTGATGCTTCCAATGTAAGTATAGGTGCAGTCCTTAGCCAACTGGATGAGAAGGGTAGGGAGCACCCCATTTGCTTCATCAGCCGTAAGCTGAAGGATCCTGAGACAAGGTGGGCAACAATCGAAAGAGAGTGCTTTGCTATCGTGTGGGCTCTGAAGAAGTTTAGGCCATACTTGTATGGTTCTACTTTTGTCATTCAGACTGACCACCAACCCTTGAGATGGTTAATGCAGATGAAAGGGGAAAACCCAAAACTACTGGGATGGTCGATCTGCCTGCAAGGGTTTGATTTCACCATTGAGCACAGGTCAGGGTGTCACCACCAAAATGCTGATGGTCTCTCTAGGATGTTTGACCGACTGGAGTAAGTGGTAAACATGTTCTTTCAAAGTAGGGCTGAACACTGCAATGTCATCCAAGTATGCCATGCAGAAGTCCTCCATCCCATTCAGAACCTGATTAACCATCCTTTGGAATGTAGCAGGTGCATTCTTTAATCCAAAAGGAATTACCTTAAACTGGTAGAGGCCGGCTGGGGTTGAGAATGCAGTGTTCTCCTTGGCATGGTCTGTCAGTGCTATTTGCCAATAGCCTGAAGTTAGATCAAATGTACCGAGGTACTTGCCCGAACCAAGTTTATCCACCAGTTCATCTGTCCTTGGTAAAGGGTGGGCATCAGTTTTGGTGATTGTATTAAGAGCTCTACAGTCCACACAGAATCTCAACTCCATGGATCCTGCCTTTGGTACTAGAACAACTGGATTAGACCATGGACTGGTAGAGGGCTCTATTACCCCGAGATCAAGCTTCTTGTTGACCTCCTCCTTTATGTGGGATCTTACATGATCTGACATCCTGTAACCTCTGTTTTTGACAGGTAAAGAGTCACCAATTTGAATATCATGCTGGCCCCAAGGGGTCAAGCCTGCTGATAGTGAAAACAGGGAGGCAAACTGATTTAACGGAAACTTGCACTCCTCCTGTTGTTCAGATGTCAAGTTAGAAGAGAGATTAACTCCTTCTACTTTCTCATCTAAAGGTTGGCCTCTGAGTAGGTCAGGTAGAGGTTCACTCTCCTCCTCCTCTTGAGCCGAAGCTAGAAGCAAAGCTCCCACTTCTGGTCTAGAGACATAAGCCTTTAAACGGTTGGTGTGAAAGACTCTGGGAGCCTCCTTAGGATTGCGTAAATCCACCAGATAGTTGACCTCTCCAGGTTTACACACAACCTTGAAGGGTCCTATCCACTTGTCCTGTAAGGCCCTCTGCCTTGTAGGTACCATAACCAAAACTTGCTGGTCTTGAGTAAACTCAACCATGTTGGCCTTCTGGTCCTGCCAATGTTTGACCAGAACCTTACCTGTTTTTACGTTATCTGATGCTTCTGCCTTCATGTGTGAAATTCTCCTCCGGAGACCTATCACATAGTCAGTGACTCTCACTGGCTTGGGGGAAGGCGCACTCTCCAACCCCTCCTTAATTAGGGCCAAGGGGCCTCTAACAAGATGGCCATAAAGAAGTTCAGAGGGACTAAATCCAACGCCCTCCTGAGAGACTTCTCTATATGCAAATAGATGGCATGGTAGTAGAAGGTCCCACTTTCTTCTATGGGGTTCTTCTAAAGCACCTATCATGCTCTTCATTGTACGGTTGAACCTCTCTACCAATCCATTTGTCTGAGGATGGTAATCAGTTGAGAACTTGTAAGTTACTCCACAGTTTTTCCACATGTCCTGCATGTAGTGGGACATAAAATTGGATCCCCTGTCAGAGATAACTTCCTTGGGAAAACCTACTCTAGTAAAAATACCAATTAGGGCCTTAGCAACAGCCTGAGCTGTAACAGTCCTCATAGGTATGGCTTCAGGATACCTAGTAGCATGGTCTACTACAACCAGGATAAACCTGTTCCGAAAGATGTGGGAGGGTCTAAGGGACCAACAATGTCGATTCCTACCCTCTCAAAAGGAACCCCCACCACTGGGAGAGGCACCAAGGGTGCCACATTCTTGGCTCCACTCTTGCCAGAAGTTTGGCAATTGTGACAGCTCCTACAGAATTTATCTACATCAGACCCTAACTTAGGCCAGTAGAAATATAAAGAGAGCCTTTCCTTGGTCTTCTTAAAGCTTAAGTGACCAGCCAAAGGTATCTCATGGGCTAACTATAGGAACTGGAGTTTGCTTTCAAGAGTCACTACAAGTCTTCTGTAGTCCCCTGGGATAGACTCAGTCAGTTCACTGTAGAAGAGGTCATCTTCCCAGTATAACCTATGCTTCCCTGGCTCTTGCCCATCCAGCTCGGAAGCTGCCTGTTGGCGAAGACCTTCAAGAGTAGTACACTCTCTTTGACCTCTGCTGAAGTCTGATTTACAGGGTCCACCTTCTGCCATTAAAGACAGCAGCTCAGGATGGTTTTCAGGATCCATATCTCCAACAGGAGCACGGTCCTCTTCCAGCTCTGATTCTTCAGCAGCTGATTCAACCACACAAGGTTGCTCCACACACTCAGCCTCAGCTGGTGGAGGGACACAGGTGTGATTTTGGACAGTCCTCTCGGGGATGTCCTTGTTGGTAGCACAGGAGTGCTGGCTGGTTTCTTCCTGGAGGTTTTAGGTTGTGCCTTTTCCTCCTTCTTCGTATAAATTGCAGTCAGTAGGTCCTGTGGACTGGGAGTTATAGTTTCCTCTATAATCTCCTCTGGAGAGCCCCTTAAGGTACTCTCTCTGGCCTTCCTAGTCTGCTCCTGTTTCCTTTTGCTGGGAGGCCTGGGGGTGCTTGATACAACGCCAAGAGTTTTTATGTCATTCCCCAACAGGACTCTCCCGGGTACTTCACTCTGCACACTTACAGGTGTTTTGACAGTCATATCATTACACTGGATTAGAGCTGGTAACTGTGGAAGCATTTGGACAGGGCCTCCAGCAAGCTTAGTTAAGATTTTGGGTGCCTTAGCAACATCCTCAACCTTAAAAAATGATTCATCAACTACAGTTATGCTGGCTGCAGTGTCTCGAATGGCAGGGGTCTCCTGACCATTGACAAGAAAACTGTCTTTTTAATACTCTTTAGTATTATCTGGTATAGAGTTGAACACATCTAAATTCTGATGTTCCCACAGACCCAGGGACACTAAAGAGACACTGGCTGAGACTTTCATGGGTTCCTCAGCCAGTAAGTGAAAGTTTCCACTTGCCATTGGGACTTCATCCACTGGGGACAAGGCTAAGGAGACAGTGCGGAGAGGTTTACCCTTGCATCTGGGATCCCCTTTCACATGGTCAGTTGATCCACAAGCATAACATTTACCAAATGTTTTGATGAATGGGGGTTTGTTCTGACCTTCTTCTGGTTTGTCCCCAGAAGGTACACTAGCCTGATTCGGTTTTCTCTGTGGCTCACCCTTGTTATGTTTGTGGCCCTCATTTGGATTGGAGGTATTAGAAGCCTCCTTGTTGTCTTTCTTGTGCTGCTTCCCCTCATCCTTTTTCTGAGTTGCCCCAGAATACTTTTGAGTAGCCCTGTTGGCAACCCACAAGTCAGCAGCCTTTACTAACTTCTTGGGATCAATTTCCTTAGAGTCAGCCAAGTGCCGTCTCAGCTCAGGAGAGCAGGCATCATAAATAGACTCCAACATGAAGATTTCTCATACCTTCATAAGTGTTCACTTTGTAACCCTTAACCCAACCATCTACGTTTTTCAAACATTGTCACCCAGGTAGCCCAAGGAGTACAATCATGCTTTTTGAGGGTTCTAAACCTCTTAAGATACTGAGAAGGGGATCTTCCCAAATATAGCTATCAAAGCTAGCTTCACAGTTTCATACTCATTTCTGTCTATATCCCCCAACTCCATTACCACATCAGTTGCAACAGGGGGTAGCCTAGAAGAAAACCAAGGAATCAACTGATTCCCTGAAATGTCTTGAATCACATGGTTATATTCAAAAGCAGCCAACCAATCCAAAATATCAAGCTTAACCTCATACATACTTACTGTATCTTTGGGCATGAAAAGGCCTCTTAGGATTGGAAGACCTAGAAGACTCTGGGAGAGAACCAGTTTCAACAGACAACTTTGTCATCTCTAGTGCATGGCTCAACTCCATCTCTCTGAGTTTAAGTTCTTGATGTTTGCATTCAGTTTGAGCTTGGATTCTTTTAAACTCTAACTCAAGTCTCATTCTTTCTAAAGAGACAAATTCAGGACTTAATGTTGGACCTGGTGGGGTCCCTGTGCTCAGGGGTTGAGGCCTATGAGCAGGTTGAGGTAAAATAGGGCCTACATTTGAAGACTCTTCTTCCTCATTTAACTCATCCATAACATTTGAGTTACTCTCAGAAACATTGTCATCCTCATCAACATTTTCCACATTTGCTGCAGGTGTGGGGGATTCAGACCCACTCCTCGGACTTTGGTATTCTAACAACTTTTCTATCAATTCAACCTTTTTGCCTTTTACAGTGAGATTCCTAGCTTTACACATATCTCTCAATTGATCAACAGTTAAAGTCACTAGGGTCTCCTGTCTGTAGCATTCCATTTCAGTCATGATAAAACAATTGCTTTACTAGTGTTGCTTTGCCTTGGGAGGATTATTTGAACAGAAGTAAAAGTAGCACTCTAAACGTAACAAGTATACTTTATCCTCACCGCTGTACACCGGTGTTAGGCAGAATCACCTGCAGTACCCTTTAGGAACACTACAGGCAATTAGGACTACAAGTGTAAGCACAATTTCACCTTTGGTACAAGCTGTACTACACAGTAAAGTAGTAGCGATGGCTGAGCAGCCAGACTTATCTCAAGAGTTTAAGTGAGCAGTAGAACAAGTTACACAAAGGACCAACCAATACAGTGATTCAAGTAAACACTTACTCAAGGTTTCTTGGTAAAAGAATATACATTTATTTACTCAATCAGTTATAAAACATTACACTAGCAGAATCAGCTCAATATCACACACTAATACACCACAAAAATCCAACCGGTAAGTAACTAAACAAGTTTAGCTCAAAAATTAAGTAAGAGCAAAATGGCACTTTAGATACTTAGAAAAGGAGGGAAAAGACAAGGTTGTAAGAAGAGACAGACCTAATATAATCATAGGCAGGGCAAAGGGTTCAAGTTAAATACAACCAGCAATTTTTCTCAACAGGCCTGGGCCAAAGTCAATGGTTCAGAGTCTTTTGTATATGATAGCACAGTTCTGGTAAGTAACGATGAAGTCTTTGCCACAGACTTTTAAAGGATTTGGCTAGGCAAAAAGTTTGACGAATGTGTAGGGAAGGACACGCCTTCGTAGTTGAGGAAAGTTTCACACACTTTCTCGATGGCCGAAAAGATTTCCGGACTGCGTTTGCACAGTACCCTTTTAAATGAAGAAAGCTGTAGATGAAGCAGTTGTTCCTGGCAGTTCGAGCAGATCTCGCTGTTCCTGTGCTTAGTAGTGGGGACAAGAAGCAGGCCTTCGGGAGGTTCCTGCACTGCCCAGGGAAGAGGCCAAAAGCTGTATCAAGAAGTCATTTTAAGGTTTGAGTGCCTTAAAGGCCCCCTGGTTTCCTTCCCTCTGGCTATCCGGTTTTCAACAGCACTCTGCTGAAAATTCGACCAGAATAGGTCTGTGTCCAGGTGGCTTGCGAGTCGGTTGTTCCCACCAAACTCAAGGGAAGAAGTTAACCTTGAAGGGCTTCTCTGTCGTCGGAGTTTCAGGCAATTCGGACCTGCAGCAAGGCTTCACTGGTCGTTCAGGAGTTGCAGCAGTCCTCTTCCTTTATCTCCTCTTCGGTTCTTTCGTTCCAGTGGTTGACTCTGCTTTCAAAGTCCCCGAAGCCTGCTTTTAAACAGTTTTCCCCCATTCATTCAGCCTGGCTGTCACTCACACAGCAGATTGGCTGTCCTTGCCGGACAGCCAGCCGGCCAATCACACCAGAGTGCATTCAGGTCTCCTAGGAGACTAAGCACAGGGAGTTTCGGGCACCTCCCTCACATCCTGTCCACCCCAGACACTCTGGCACCAGAGGAGGGCTTCAGTACAGAAGCCCGCCAAAGGGCACGAACAAAGGGACTAAACCTGGTTTGGCGCGCAGAGACAAACACAAGAAGGGCTTTTCCTAAAAGAAATGGCGAAAAAAGATGACCGTAGTCTGTTTTTACAGATAGGTCTGGGGCGCCATATTGAAAAACATGGCTACCCCTGATTTTGAGATACCGTTGTTAGCGGTCGCGAAAAATCATGGTAGTTGATCTAAACCACTGCCACCAGCCAAAATAGGAAAATGTAACACGTTACGGTTGCATGAGTGTTTAGACTCAGGGGAAGCTAAGCAACCCCTCCAGCATTCTATAGTAAGATAGGGTGTGCTGGGCCAGTACATTTAAAGAGACTAGTAAAGTCAATTTAACTTTACATGTCCTGAGAGACAGTAGTCATTCTCAGGGACGGTAATTAAACCTTGGGGGAGTCTGAAAAGACACCCCTGTGCCACTGCACTGAAGGTGATGTGTGACACACAGAAAAAGATGATGCCTCTGGAGTTGTTTTAAAACTCCATAACCAAAGAACACAAAAGTAAAACACACACAAAATACATGGAAGAGTGGGGAAAAAAGGCTCATACTCTTCCCAGGTAAAATATGAAATCCTAGAAATCCAGCAAAGTTGCCAGGGGTCTCAAAAGTAAAGGGAAATTAGCACATTTGGAAAATTCTCCCTAACAGTAAGGGGAGAGATTGACATGGATCTATGACTACAATGGATGGCGCCTACACGTCCAGCACCAACGCTGCATACAGTGAGTGGTTTACCTGTGCCTTACTGGCCCTTTCATGGTCGCCCCGCCTTGGAGGAGACGGGAGAGGAGGCAGGGGGCAGCCATCAGCAGTATGTTGGGCGTTCAATAAAGAAAGCTGCACGAGAACAGTGTGCAAATATAGGCAAGAGTGTAGCAGATGTGCCGAACGGCATCCGTTTACGCAATGTTTTCAAAAGGGCACAGACGGAGGGCGCAGGGTGCAGGAAGGGGAGTTGTGGGGAAAGGTCTATACTCCAGTCAAAGTTGCAGTTTTGGAGAAGTGGCTCAGTTTTTACCCAGACAGGGAAGGGGCCAAGATTTTGTTTGAAGGTTTTTCGCGAGGGTTTTAGGTTAGGTTATCAGGGTCCAAGGTTGCGGCGGTGGGCAGAAAATTTGAAGTCGGCACGGGAGAATGTGGAATTGGTGAGGGTGAAACTGCACAAGGAGGTGGAAGCAGGGAGAGTGGTAGGGCCGTTTAAGGATTTGCCGGGAGACTTGGTGGTGTCCCTGTTGGGGGTCGTGCCTAAGAAGGTTGCAGGAGAATTCAGACTAATTCACCATTTATCATGGCCAGAGGGCATGTCAGTGAATGATTTTATTTCGCAGGAGGATTGTGGGGTGTCCTATGCCAGTGTGGACCAAGCAGTGGGTTTGGTGAGGAAGGAAGGTTGTGGGCTTTCATGGCCAAGTGTGACATCAAGGCGGCGTTTTGTTTGTTACCGGTGCATCCAGAAGATTCTTGGCTGCTGGGGATGCAGTTTGAAGGACACATTTATATAGACAAAGCTCTGCCTCTGGGCTGTGCAATTTCATGGGTGTTGTTTGAGCGTTTCAGCTCCTTTTTGCAGTGGCTTTTCACTTACAGTTCGGGTTGTGGAGGAGAGTTGATTTATTAGGATGATTTTCTTTTCATTAGTGTGGCGGGAAAAGAACCGGAATGTCGGAGGATGCTGGAGACTTTTCAGACATTGAGCAGGATTTGGGAGTGCCATTGGCAGAGGATAAAACTGAGGAGCAGGTGGTGGTGTTGACCTTTCTAGGGATAGAGTTGGATTTGGTGGCCATGACCTCACGCTTGCCGCACGACAAGGTGTGTAGGCTGGTAGGTTTGCATGAGAAGGCAATAGCGGTTGGCAAAATGACATTGGTGGACATGCAGAGGTTAGTGGGGCATCTCAATTTCGCATGTCGGGTAGTGGCACCCGGTGGCACTTTCTGTAGAAACATGGCACGGTCTATGACGGGGGCTAAGTGCCCACATCACACAGTGAGGTTGTCAGGAGCGGTCAGGGAGGACTGCAGGATTTGGCTACAATTTCTATAAGAGTTCAATGGGGTGTCCATGTGGCTGCAGAGTGATCCAGCTTCGTGGGAAGTTCAAGTTTTTTCGGACATGGCAGGCTCAGGAGGTTTTGGAATGTTTTGGGGGTTAAGTGGTGTGCTGAAAGGTGGTCTGAGCAGTGGCAGAGAGGGGGTAGAAGCATAGCCTTTTTGGAATGTTTCCCTTTGCTGGTGGCAATGGAGTTGTGGGGCGGAGAGTTGGGGAACAAGAAAGTGAATTTTAATATCGATAACCAGGCAGTGGTCAATGTGTTTAAGAGGCAGTCGGCTAAAGGCTAATAAGGAGGGCCTTGCTGGCCTTGGGGGGGAGAGCAGAGGATTTTGGAACTCATTCTTTCAGGATGGGGGCAGAATCGGAAGGTAGCAGAATGGGTCTATTGGAGGATGAGGTCAAGAGTTTGGGGTGCTGGAAATCGGGAAAGTACAAGGGGTACATCAGAGAGTTTGGAAAAGGGGCCAGTTAGGACCGGAACAAGAGCAAGGGGCGGGGGGGTGTTGGCAGTGGTGGAGAGTGACTCATAACATGTTTTCTTTTACAGATGTGGCACAGAGGAGTGGTGAGTTGCCGCAGATATGGATTTGTGGATTTGTAGACATTCAATTGTAAAATGGGCAGCGAAAGGTGCAGCAAAAACGATTTTTGGGACACAATTGGGTTGCAGTTACAACATTGCCTTTTTGAGGTGGTCGGGGAAGGGGGGTTTAAGTGGGACCAATTGCTGCCCATGTCAGCGGGTTTAAGGGAGCGCCAGGGGTTCCGGCGGCAATAATTCTGCATGCAGGGGAGAATTACCTAGCTAGAGAGTCAGGGGTATCATTGTTAAGGAAGATGAAAGGGGACCGTAGCTGGTTAAGGGACACATGGCCCAAGGTAGGGCTGGTTTGGACCACGTTATTGCCATGGAGGGTACGGAGGGGAGCGGTGAGCGAAGGGGCAGTGGAAAGGACAAGAAAGGAGATTAACAGGCAGATGGCAACGTTTTGTGGATCTTTGGGGGTACAAGTGCTGGAGCACCAGGAAATAACTTACAAGGACTTTGCAGTGTTTCGGGAGGATGGAGTGCCTCTCTCGTTACTTGGGAACATGTACTACCTGGGGGTGTTAGGTTGGCGGTGGAGGACATCGTGAAGAGTTGGAAGTAGAGGAGAACCTGGGGTACGAGGGGGTGGGGCAGAAATCACACCTCAGGGGAGTGTTTTTCTGGTGCTGGGGACATGGCCCATTGGAGGAGGCGTGGGGGAAGCACAATGGGGTACTAGCACGGTAAAGGAGGGGGGTGGTGCTGTTTGCACGAACGGGCTACCTCTGGGGTACAAAGAGGGGGAAGAGGTATTGAAGAAGGAGGGGCATGACCTCGGGGAGAAGATGGGAGAAAGCGGGAATGACGGTTGGGAGGAATTTAAGGGGACGGGAGGAAGCAAGGGATAGGAAGGGAGGAATTGTAAATGGTTTATTTATTTAATTGTTTAGCAATTTGTTAGAATGGATATGTTAGTCTGTAAGGTCAGGGAGCCAGGTTAGCATTTTTGTGAGCTGTGGCCTGTCCCATTAAAGCGAGTCTGGGTATTTTTGTCCCCAAATGACACTTTCCCATGATGATGAAACGCCACTCCTGCAAAGCCATGATTTACTGCATAGCAACAGCCTTGCCAACCACCTCACGTGTAAGGGGCTGGCAAGGACTGCATTCTGAAGGTTAGAGCACCCTTTCGGCACCAGCCTAAAGAGGCGTTAATTAACGGCACCCTGGAGGTGTCGTTAGATGTGAAAAGAGGCGGCATTCCTTACAAAGTGGTAGCTTTTCTGTAAACAATTCTAGGACTGTTTGAAATAAGTTTTCTTTTCAAGCTGTCAGCACCACAGTTTCTGCATTACAGGAAGTGCTGCCGACACTCTTCAAGCGGACGACACTTTCTGTGCTGTGGAAATGTGTCTCTGCTTTTTGTATTTTGGCCAGGGTTGCTCTGCACATGGTAACCCTGCAGCGCTCCATATGCACATACTTTTCTTGCCTGCTGCACAACCTCTCTCCTCCACTCTTCCCATCACCCTCAGAATGCAGGTGGGAGGATTTGGAGGCATTTAGCACAGGCTCAGAATCGGGCCCCGAGTATCGCATGCCACCTCACCTACTGGTGACTCATGTTCCTTTCATATGACAGTGTCACTGCAGGGGACTCATGCTGCCTCACCTACTGGGGACTCTCTGTGACTCATGTTCCCCTCCTATGACCGAGTGTCGCTGCATGGGACTCATGCCGCCTCCCCTACTGGTGACTCTCTGTGACTCATGTTCCTTTCCTATGAACGAGTGTCACTGCAGGGGACTCATGCCACCTCACCTACTGGTGACTCTGTGACTCATGTTCCTTTCCTATGACCGAGCGTCACTGCAGGGGACTCCAGCTGCCTCACCTCACAGTGATTTATGAGATCCAGGAGGACTCATGGAGGGTTAGTTTGGGATTTGTAAATCACAAGTACTCACGTTCACAGGATTTCACGTATCTCCAATCTGAAAGTAAGAAGAAAATTAAGGGTTTGTGAAATCAGACAAAGCAGCGAAACATTGAAGTATGTTAAATATAATATATTTATTACCATTAATGGAACTTACCCATTTCTGCAGGAAATGTTTCTGTAATAAAAGAAAAACAAGTGATGCATTAGATCCCAAACCCAGCACTCCCTGCCCTTCCCCTGCCTCCCCTCCAGCTCCCACCACTGCAACCCCACTCCCTGTCCTTCCTGTAATGCCTCCCCTCCAGCTCCCAACACTGCACCCCACTCTCTGCCCTTCCCCCAATGCCTCCTCTCCAGCACCCACCACTGCACCCACACTCCCTGCCCTTCCCCTAATGCCTCCCCTCCAGCTCCCACCACTGCAACCCCACTCCCTGTCCTTCCTGTAATGCCTCCCCTCCAGCTCCCAACACTGCACCCCACTCCCTGCCCTTCCCCTAATGCCTCCCCTCCAGCTCCCACCACTGCATCCCCACTCCCTGCCCTTCCCCTAATGCCTCCCCTCCAGCTCCCACCTCTGCACCCCTACTCCCTGCCCTTCCCCTAATGACCCCCCTCCAGCTCCCACCACTGCACCCCCACTCCCTGCTATTCCCCTTATGCCTCCCCTCTGTCTCCGACCACTGCACCCCCACTCCCTGCCCTTCCCCTAATGCCTCCCCTCGAGCTGCCACCACTGCACTCCCACTCCCTGCCTTCCCCTAAAGCCTCTGCTCCACCTCCCACCACTGCACTCCCACTCCCTGCCCTTCCCCTAAAGCGCCCACCACTGCACCCCAAGTCCCTGCCTTTCCCCTAATGCCTCCCCTCCAGCTCCCACCACTGCACCCCCACTCCCTGCCCTTCCTCTAATGCCTCCCCTCCAGCTACCACCACTGCACCCCTACTCCCTGCCCTTCCCCTAATGCCTCCCCTCCAGCTCCCACCACTGCACCCCCACGCCCTGCCCTTCCCCTAAAGCCTCTGCTCCACCTCCCACCACTGCACTCCCACTCCCTGCCCTTCCCCTAAAGCGCCCACCACTGCACCCCAAGTCCCTGCCTTTCCCCTAATGCCTCCCCTTCCAGCTCCCACCACTGCACCCCCACTCCCTGCCTTTACCCTAATGTCTCCCCTCCAGCTCCCACCACTGCACCCCCACTCCCTGCCCTTCCTCTAATGCTTCCACTCCAACTCCCACCACTGCACCCCCACTCCCTACCCTTCCCCCAAGCCTCCCCTCCAGCTCTCACCACTGCACCCCCACTGCCTGCCCTTCCCCTAATGCCTCCCCTTTGGCTCCCACCAATGCACCCCCACTCCCTGCCTTTCCTCTAATGCCTCCCCTCCAGCTCCCACCAGTGCACCCCCACTCTCTGCCCTTCCCCCAACGCCTCCGCTCCAGCTCCCACCACTGTACCCTCACTCCCTGCCCTTCCCCCAATGCCTCCGCTCCAGCTCCCACCACTGCACCCCCACTCCCTGCCCTTCCCCCAACGCCTCCCCTCCACCTCCCACCATTACACCCCCACACCCTGCCCTTCCACTAATGCCTCCCCTCCAGCTCCCACCTCTGCACCCCCACTCACTGCCCTTCCCCTAATGCCTCCCCTCCATCTCCCACCACTGCACCCCCACTCCCTGACATTCCCCTAATGCCTCCCCTTTGGCTCCCACCACTTTACCCCCACTCCCTGCCCTTCCTCTAATGCCTCCACTCCAGCTCCCACCACTGCACCCCCACTCCCTGCCCTTCCCCTAATGCCTCCACTCCAGCTCCCACCACTGCACTCCCACTCCCTGCCCTTCCCCTAAAGCCTCTGCTCCAGCTCCCACCACTGCACTCCCACTCCATGCCCTTCCCCTAAAGCTCCCACCACTGCACCCCCACTCCCTACCCTTCCCCTAATGCCTCCCCTCCAGCTCCCACCACTGCACCCCCACTCTCTGCCCTTCCTCTAATGCCTTTCTTCAGTTCCCACCACTGCACCCCCACTCCCTACCCTTCCCCCAAGCCTCCCCTCCAGCTCTCACCACTGCAACCCCCACTCCCTGCCCCTTCCCATAATGCCTCCCCTTTAGCTCCCACCAATGCACCCCCACTCCCTGCCCTTCCTCTAATGCCTCCCCTCCAGCTCCCACCAGTGCACCCCCACTCCCTGCCCTTCCCCCAACGCCTCCCCTCCAGCTCCCACCACTGCACCCCCACTCCCTGCCCTTCCCCCAACGCCTCCCCTCCAGCTCCCACCACTAAACCCCCACACCCTGCCCTTCCTCTAATGCCTCCCCGCCAGCTCCCACCACGGCAACCCCACTCCCTGCCCTTCCCCTAATGCCTCCCCTCCAGCTCCCACCACTGCACCCCCACTCCCTACCCTTCCCCCAAGCCTCCCCTCCAGCTCTCACCACTGCACCCCCACTGCCTGCCCTTCCCCTAATGCCTCCCCTTTGGCTCCCACCAATGCACCCCCACTCCCTGCCTTCCTGCCTTTCCTCTAATGCCTCCCCTCCAGCTCCCACCAGTGCACCCCCACTCTCTGCCCTTCCCCCAACGCCTCCGCTCCAGCTCCCACCACTGTACCCTCACTCCCTGCCCTTCCCCCAATGCCTCCGCTCCAGCTCCCACCACTGCACCCCCACTCCCTGCCCTTCCCCCAACGCCTCCCCTCCACCTCCCACCACTACACCCCCACACCCTGCCCTTCCACTAATGCCTCCCCTCCATCTCCCACCACTGCACCCCCACTCCCTGACATTCCCCTAATGCCTCCCCTTTGGCTCCCACCACTTTACCCCCACTCCCTGCCCTTCCTCTAATGCCTCCACTCCAGCTCCCACCACTGCACCCCCACTCCCTGCCCTTCCCCTAATGCCTCCACTCCAGCTCCCACCACTGCACCCCCACTCGCTGCCCTTCCCCTAAAGCCTCTGCTCCAGCTCCCACCATGGCACTCCCACTCCATGCCCTTCCCCTAAAGCCTCTGCTCCAGCTCCCACCACTGCACTCCCACTCCATGCCCTTCCCCTAAAGCTCCCACCACTGCACCCCCACTCCCTGCCCTTCCCCTAATGCCTCCCCTCCAGCTCCCACCACTGCACCCCCACTCCCTGCCCTTCCCCTAAAGCCTCTGCTCCAGCTCCCACCACCGCACTCCCACTCCCTGCCCTTCCCCTAAAGCCTCTGCTCCAGCTCCCACCACTGCACTCCCACTCCATGCCCTTCCCCTAAAGCTCCCACCACTGCACCCCCACTCCCTGCATTTCCCCTAATGCCTCCCCTCCAGCTCCCACCACTGCACCCCCTCTCCCTGCCCTTCCCCTGCCTCCCCTCCAGCTCCCACCACTGCACTCCCACTCTCTGCCCTTCCTCTAATGCCTCTCTTCAGTTCCCACCAGTGCACCCGCACTCCCTACCTTTCCCCCAAGCCTCCCCTCCAGCTCTCACCACTGCAACCCCCACTCCCTGCCCCTTCCCCTAATGCCTCCCCTTTAGCTCCCACCAATGCACCCCCACTCCCTGCCCTTCCTCTAATGCCTCCCCTCCAGCTCCCACCACTGCACCCCCACTCCCTGCCCTTCCCCCAACGCCTCCCCTCCAGCTCCCACCACTACACCCCCACACCCTGCCCTTCCCCCAACGCCTCCGCTCCAGCTCCCACCACTGCACCCCCACTCCCTGCCCTTCCCCTAATGCCTCCACTCCAGCTCCCACCACTGCACCCCCACTCCCTGCCCTTCCCCTAATGCCTCCCCTCCCGCTCCCACCACTGAACCCCCACTCCCTGCCCTTTCTCTAATGCCTCCCCTCCAGCTCCCACCACTGCAACCCCACTCCCTGCCCTTCCCCTAATGCCTCCCCTCCAGCTCCCACCACTGCACCCACTCCCTGCCCTTCCTCTAATGCCTCCCCTCCAGCTCCCAACACTGCACCCCCACTCCCTGCCCCTCCCCTAATGCCTCCCCTCCAGCTCCCACAACTGCAGCCCCCACTCTCTGCCTTTCCCCTAATGCCCCCCTCCAGCTCCCACCACTGCACCCCCACTCCCTGCCCTTCCCCTAATGCCTCCCCTCCAGCTCCCACCACTGCACGCCCACTCCACGCACTTCCCCTAATGCCTCCCTTCCAGCCCCCACCACTGCACCCCCACTCCCTGCCTTTCCCCTAATGCCTCCCATCCAGCTCCCACCACTGCAACCCCCACTCCCTGCCCTTCGCCTAATGCCTCCCCTCCAGCTCCTACCACTGCACCCCCACTCCCTGCCCTTCCCCTAATGCCTCCCCTCCAGCTCCCACCACTACACCTCCACTCCCTGCCCTTCCCATAATGCCTCCCCTCCAGCTCCCACCACTACACTCCCACACCCTGCCATTCCTCAAATCCCTCCCCTCCAGCTCCCACCACTGCAGCCCCACTCCCTGTCCTTCCCCTAATGCCTCACCTCTAGCTGCCACCACTGCACCCCCACTCCCTGCCCTTCCCCTAATGCCTCCCCTCCAGCTCCCACCACTGCACCCCCACTCCCTGTCCTTCCCCTAATGCCTCAGCTCTAGCTGCCACCACTGCACCCCCACTCCCTGCCCTTCCCCTAATGCCTCCCCTCCAGCTCCCACCACTGCAGCCCCACTCCCTGCCCTTCCCCTAATGCCTCACCGCCTTGAAAAAGCAGAAATAGCCTTTAAAGCAGATACCACTATTATGAATATCAAAGAGAAACTAGATACCATTGAGAATCTAGTTACTGATTTCATTAAAATTACCACTGCGAAAAAAAATGGAAAAACTCATTAAAGATGTTAAAAACTTTTCGAAAGAAATGGCATACCCTTACCTTGGCGCGGACTATCAGGGCCCGGTAAATTGGAGGGATCCAGATAATAATACAGCAGGGACACCTACTCGCAAGAAGGGAAACCTACGCACATGCACTCTTTTGACATAGAAGTGGCGACAAAAAGGCTGAGTCTTAACAAATTGAAAAAAACGGCCATAAGAGCTGACTCGCCGGAAACATGGTCTAATTATCGAGCGGAACAAAAGTCCTACAAATCATGGCTAAAACAGCACCGGTTGCTCATGTACCAAAATGACGCCGAAGCAATGCTCCATACTTGTGCCACAAGGAACACTCGTGACTTTTGGTCGCTATTGAAATCAATTAACGGGCAGAGGGCAAATGTGCTGGCTAACTGGGTCCTAGAGTCAAAGTGGATTCAGCATTTTACGGAGCTGTACCGCTGCCCCACCACCTCGTCATTGTATCCTCCTGTCCTCTCAGATTCCCCATGGATCACTCTCTCATCGGTTCAGGACATCAGAGAAGTGATCAACAAACTTAAATCCTCAAGGGCCCCAGGGCCAGACGGCTTGACTAACACTGACCTCAAGGAACATCCACTATTATGGGCGCAAGCAATTGGCGAAATATTCACCCAAACTCAGAAAACCAAAGAAATTCCTAAAACCTGGACAGAGGCTGTACTGGTGCCCATCTATAAAAAAAGGAAACAGAGACATCCCCGCCAATTACAGACCTATAGTCTTATTGGACGTCATAGGGAAGATTTTTGCAGCACTACTCCTACGCCACTTCAAAGTCTGGGCCAGTGCCTCCCCGGCAGCCGATATGTTTCAAACAGGATTCCAGAAGGGAGCAGGAACGTCAATTAACCTTCTGATTTTGAACATACTCAAAGCAAACACAAAGAGGGGCACTGGAAAGGTCCACATGGCAATGGTGGACCTGTCCCAGGCCTTTGACCTGGTAGACCGAGAAAGACTGTGGAGCAAGTTAGTGTCATGCCACTTACCTGGGGTGCGGGGCGCATCTGCAGGTCCCGGCGCTTCCCGTCCTGGCGCATCTACCCCCGATACAGGTTGGGGGGATCTCGGTCATCTGCGGCTCATGCCGCTTCCGGGTTTTCCCGTTCGCGTGGTTCGCGCAGGCGCGGAAGGCCGTGTTTCGCCCTCCGCGCATGCGCTGTCCACAGAGCGCTCGGGAAGTCGCAAGCTTGCTTCCCAAGCCTCGTTTTGGGCGCGTCAGCACCCGGGGACAGCACGGCTTGCGTTCCAAGCCTCCCGGGTGCTGCCTGCCCTATATTAAGGGCCAGTTTGATTGAACAAACCGCGTCTCAACGCGGTTTGTTTCCTGATCGCGTCTTCACCTGTGTTACTCTTGGGTAGCACCTTGTCAGCCTTCCCAGCCTTTTGTTCCTTGTCCTTCCCTGTTGTTGTCTCCTTCCCTTGTCTGCCTCTGGGAGTTTTCTTGCCTCATTCCTTCCTTGCCAGTAGGTTCCCTGGACCTTCCTCTTCCCAGCTCCCTTCCTGCCTTCCAGTTCTTTCTCCTTGTTCTGCCCCAGGGTTCCTAGTCCCTCCTGCCTCCTTGCCTGTTGGTTCAGTGCCTTGCCTCCTGCCTTCTCTGGAGTTACTCTGCCTACTTATCCTTCTACTGCTCCTGCCAACTTCAGTTCTCTTCATCGGTCTACTGCTACTTCTTGGAGCCTTGCTGTTGTATCCTGCTGTGGATTTTCCATCCAGTCAAGACCCGCCTTCCCTGTCAGTGCTTGCACTGTCCCGACATCACGCAAATCAGGGAAGTGCGCATCCGTGGCGTTGGGAGCTGGTTCACCACTGACCTTGTTTGAATTCAGGGTGGGTGTTGCGCTGGTTCCTCGCGTTACACATTCAGCAACCATCAGTCGGACAGCCTGGCTACTTCATCACGACCATCAACTGGAAGTTCAGGTACGCGCCCACGAGACGCTTTTCTTAACAGATTGAAACGCCTACCTTCTGATTCCGAGATGGATGAAGCCCAGGAACCTCGGGAAGAGATGCGGGATCTTCGAGCCGAGATGACTGCGCTCCGTTAAGAGAACATTGGTCTAAGACAGATGGTGGCACAAGGTACCGGGGCTACACCTCAGGTCGAAGGCGCTATGGCTCATACCGCACCTATCAAATTCGATGGAGATTCGAGACGTGTGGCCGAGTTTTGTAATCATTGTAGAATACACTTCCTCTTCAGGTCCTCCTATTTCAACTCAGACAAAGCCAAGATTGGGTATATTCTGGGTAATTTGACTGGGAACGCACTTGCTTGGGCAGCACCTTTGGTGGCTGCCAATAGTCCCATTCTCAACGACTTTGCAGCTTTCGAAAAAGCGTTCCTAGAGGTTTTTCAATCACCCAATCTGGCTTCTGCGACACAGAATCAATTGCTGGACCTCAAGCAAGGAGCCATGGACATAATAGCCTATATTGGTCGCTTCCGACAATTGGCCACCGATTCCCAGTGGCCTGAAGTAACTCAAAAGACTCTGTTTCGTCGGGGATTGAGAGAAGAATATAAGGATGAATTATTACACATTCCAGAGCCCGACACCCTTCAGCAACTCGTGGAACAGGTTTTGCGGATTGATCACAGACTGGCAGAACGAAGAGGAGAGAGACGTCGAGCTGAGAGGCTGTTTTCCAGACCAGCAAACACGTCTACCGGGATCCTTGGTCTTCGGACTCCGGTCCAGACCCCATGCAGTTGGGTGCTGTGAGGGGTCCGTTATCAGAAGCTGAACGGAAACGCCGAAGAAGTCTTAGATTATGCTTGTACTGTGGAGCCGCCGGGCATTACTTGGGTACCTGTCCTTTACACCCCCAAAGGAAGTCGGAAAACTAGAAGACCTGTCGTCTATAGGAAAGGCAACGACAGGTCTCCCTTCACTTTCAGTCCTTTCCGGCTCCTGCTCCTTGTTTCAGCCCATGCAACCTGCTGTCTTGTTAGTTCTGGAGATCAAACTGACATGGTTAGACAAAGAGGTGGAAGTCCTTGGCTTATTGGACTGTGGAGCTTCTGGCAATTACATCGATGAAACCTTCGCAGCAAGGCATGGTATACCTTTGTTTTCCCGGAAGAATGTTCTGCCCGTGGAGGTGATTGATGGGACTCCTTTATCCTCGGGGCCAATACGTCAACATACCATGGGTCTATTTATCCAGATCAAGGAACATGGTGAAAGAATCGCCCTGGACGTCATCAAATCACCTTCATATTCAGTAGTTTTGGGTTTACCGTGGCTGCTATGCCACAATCCAACTATCGATTGGGAAGCACGCACTTTGGTTTTTGCTTCCGCTCATTGCCTCCGGAATTGTTGCTTGCCTGGCAGGCCTCAGAACATCGTCACCTCCACACCTCTTACAAGAAGCAATAGTCCACCTGGTCTTTGCTCATTGTTCCCAATCCCTCAAGTGTACGACGATTTTCAGATGGTCTTATCCGAGCCAGGGGATATACCTCTACCACCTCACAGAACATTCGATTGTTCCATTGATTTGATACCAGGTTCGGTGATACCTCATGGGAAGGTGTACGCCTTGTCCTTAACCGAGAAACAGGTCTTACAGGAATATTTGGCTGACTGCATCAAGAAGGGATACATATCACCTTCGAAATCCCCTGCTGGTTTTCCTTTATTCTTTGTGAAGAAGAAGGAAGGTACTTTACGTCCTTGTATATATTACCGCCAATTGAACGACATCACGCGAAAAGACAGATACCCACTGCCCTTGATCCGGAATATCATGGAATCACTTCGAACAGCTCAAGTCTTCACCAAGTTAGATCTCCGTGGAGCCTATCATCTGATCCGGATAAAGGAAGGCGATGAATGGAAGACGGCCTTCAAGACTCCATTCGGGCATTACGAATATCGGGTAATGCCATTCTGTTTGTGTAATGCCCCGGCCGTCTTCCAGCGCTTTATGGACAACATTTTTAGTGACCTGATTGGCATCTCAGTTTGGGTGTATCTGGATGATATCCTCATTTTCTCCGTTACCCAGGAACAACATGTGGAACACGTCCGAGAGGTGCTTCGATGGTTGTCCCAGAATCAACTGTACGCTAAAGCAGAGAAGTGCTCTTTTCACAAGGAAAGCATGGAGTTTTTGGGCTATGTGATCAGTGGATCAGGTATCTTCATGGATCCCGCTAAGGTACAAGCCATTCAGGACTGGAACCAACCTCTCGATCTGAAGTCCCTGCAACGGTTTTTAGGGTTTGCCAATTTCTATCGGCAGTTCATACCCCATTTCTCACAGCTAACGACTCCTTTAACTCGACTAACCAGCAGCAAAGTACCTTTTCTTTGGGATTCGCAGGCCACCATGGCCTTTGACACCTTGAAAAAAGCCTTCAGCACAGCACCCATTCTGTGTTACCCCAATGACGAGATACCATACATCGTAGAGGCAGACGCTTCCGACTTCGCTGTTGGTGCTGTTCTCCTGCAGAAGCAATCCGAATCTGGCATGGAACATCCTGTGGCTTATTTCTCCCGCAAACTCACTCCTAGTGAACGGAACTATGCCGTGATTGAGAAGGAGCTGTTGGCCATAAAAGCAGCATTTGAAGAATGGAGGCATCATCTCCTCGGGGGACGGCATTCGGTGGAAGTTCGTACTGACCATCGCAATTTACAGTATCTACGTTCTCTTCAGTGCCGTACCTCTCACCAAGCCCGATGGGCCTTCTTTTTCTCTCACTACGACTTCCACATAACTTACATTCCCTGTGCTCAGAACTTGAAAGCTGATGCCTTATCCCGTTCATTGGAAGGAGACGTTAAGAGCGACTGTAGTGACAAGCCACTGATCTCTCCGAAGCATTTTCTACTTACGCTCTCACCTCATCTCCAGACGATTGTACAGGACACCATAACAGACCCAGCTCGGGCAAGCCTCTTGAAACGACCACAGATCACTGAACGCAATGGGTTGCTTTTTTATCGGAACAGATTATATATTCCCACTGTCTCTCTTCGGACTCTTGTACTTCACGGGTTCCATGATTCCCGAGTTGGTGGACATCGTGGCATAAAAGCCACCCAAGAACTAGTGTCCAGGCAATTCTGGTGGCCAGGTTGGGCTGAAGAAATTGAGCGGTACGTCAAGAGCTGTCCTGTGTGTGCCCAGACCAAGACCCCAAGGAAAAGACCATTGGGGTTACTTCATCCCACAGAGATACCTCCCTACCCATGGCATACCATTGCTGCAGATTTCATCGTTGACCTTCCTCCATCTGATGGATGTACCTGCATCATGGTGGTTATAGACTGTTTCACCAAGACTGCCCATTTTGTCCCATTTTCCAGGATACCCACGGCATCCCAGATGGCTTTGGCGTTCTTCCAGGAAATTTACAGGCTACATGGATTACCAGAAAAGATCATATCCGATCGTGGATCCCAGTTTCTGTCCTCCTTCTGGCGTCAGTTGTGTAATCATCTAGGCATTCACAGAGCCCTGAGTTCGGGTTATCATCCACACACTAACGGCCAGACTGAGAGAACTAACCAGACTTTGGAGCACTACCTTCGGTGCTTTGCTAACGCGACTCAGACCAATTGGAAAACGCATCTGGTTCTTGCTGAAGCCTCTTATAACAATGCAGAACATTCCGCTACCGGACTCAGTCCGTTTTACTGTTCTTTTGGTCAACATCCTAAATTGGTACCTTTTCATCCTGTACCACCCAGTGCAGTTCCATCTGCTGATCATCTGGTCGTCACCATCCAAAAGCAACACTCGTTGGCACGCAGTACTCTTGCAGAGGCACAGGTGCGCATGAAACAACAGGCTGATAAAGGGCACACTCCTGAACCAATTTTCCAGGTGGGAGATTTAGTCTGGTTGTCCTCTAAGAATCTGCCAGTGCGTAATCTACCTACCAAACTAGCTCCCCATTATTTTGGTCCATTCAAGGTTACTAAGCGTTTGTCCTCTGTAGCTTATCGCCTACAGTTGCCACAGTCCTGGCGGGTTCATCCTGTCTTCCATGTCCCCCTTTTGAAGCCTTACGTGGTTGACACATTCCAGCGATCTTTTTCCCGTCCTGCCTCTGTTGATGTCCGTGGAGTGCCCGAATTCGAAGTACAGGAGATCTGTGATTCGCGCATACAACGGGGAGTACTTCAGTACTTGGTGGACTGGAAGGGTTACCCTGCCTGTGATCGCACTTGGGAACCATGCAGTTATGTGCACGCTCCCCGTCTGGTTCACGATTTCTACCTCCGATTCCCTTGGAAACCTGGGGCCCCTGGCCTTTCTGGGAGGGGACATAGTGTCATGCCACTTACCTGGGGTGCGGGGCGCATCTGCAGGTCCCGGCACTTCCCGTCCTGGTGCATCTACCCCCGATACAGGTTGGGGGGATCTCGGTCATCTGCGGCTCATGCCGCTTACAGGTTTTCCCGTTCGCGTGGTTCGCGCAGGCGCGGAAGGCCGTGTTTCGCCCTCCGCGCATGCACCGTCCACAGAGCGCTCGGGAAGTCGCAAGCTTGCTTCCCAAGCCTCGTTTTGGGCGCGTCAGCACCCGGGGACAGCACGGCTTGCGTTCCAAGCCTCCCGGGTGCTGCCTGCCCTATATTAAGTGCCAGTTTGCTTGAACAAACCGTGTCTCAACGCGGTTTGTTTCCTGATCGCGTCTTCGCCTGTGTTACTCTTGAGTAGCACCTTGCCAGCCTTCCCAGCCTTTTGTTCCTTGTCCTTCCCTGTTGTTGTCTCCTTCCCTTGTCTGCCTCTGGGAGTTTTCTTGCCTCATTCCTTCCATGCCAGTAGGTTCCCTGGACCTTCCTCTTCCCAGCTCCCTTCCTGCCTTCCAGTTCTTTCTCCTTGTTCTGCCCCAGGGTTCCTAGTCCCTCCTGCCTCCTTGCCTGTTGGTTCAGTGCCTTGCCTCCTGCCTTCTCTGGAGTTACTCTGCCTACTTATCCTTCTACTGCTCCTGCCAACTTCAGTTCTCTTCATCGGTCTACTGCTACTTCTTGGAGCCTTGCTGTTGTATCCTGCTGTGGATTTTCCATCCAGTCAAGACCCGCCTTCCCTGTCAGTGCTTGCACTGTCCCGACATCACGCAAATCAGGGAAGTGCGCATCCGTGGCATTGGGAGCTGGTTCACCACTGAACTTGTTTGAATTCAGGGTGGGTGTTGCGCTGGTTCCTCGCGTTACACATTAGGCAACCATCAGTCGGACAGCCTGGCTACTTCACCACGACCATCAACTGGAAGTTCAGGTACTCAGCGCCCACGAGACGCTTTTCTTAACAGTTAGCCACCTGGAAATGTCCTGACCCGATTCTTGCACCAATAATGGCACTCCATGCAACCACTTCACTCAGAGTTCGCCTAAACCAACAAGGCACACTCTCAGAGCAAATCCTTACAAAACGCGGAGTAAAACAGGGCTGCCCTCTGGCCCCAGCTCTGTTCATTTCGTTTATTGGAGACTTCCAAGACTCAGAGAAATTAGTAAGATCCTTCCCACCGCGAGTGTGCGTCTCTAAAGTCTCAAGACTGTGGTATGCTGGCGACTTAATTCTGATTGATCAGACGGCAGTGGGCCTTCAGAGACAGCTAACAAACTTGGCCAAATACATGGAAGAAAATAATCTGCGAATAAATAAAAATAAAACCAAAATCCTGTCTTTCTCAAAAGGTACAAAAAAGACAAAGAAATGTCCGGCATGGTTTCTCGATGAAGAAAAAATCGAAGTAGTAGACGAGTTTAAGTATCTGGGCATCCAACTAGAGAACACTCTGAACGACATTTCACTACAAGCCTCGTTATGGTCAAAAATCAAGAACTTGACAGCCCAATCCCGAGCTGTTGACAGAAAATTCGGCAAGTTTTCCTGGACCCCCGGTACTACAATTCTATAAAACAAAGGTAGTACCGGCCATAACATACGGCATGGCAGCCAACTTAACTTTACCTGTTGAATTCTGGCTGAGATTGGAAGGTTTTCTATGGAAATCGGTCTTGGGGCTTCCTACCTCAGCCCCCATGCCAGCCATTCTGCGCGACCTTGGCCTTCCCTCACTAGCCTCAGTTGTTATGCAAAGTGCGATTCTACTTTATAGGAAAATACAGACCTCTGACTCTTTGCCGATTTTTCGGATATTAGAAAATGAACTGAAAAATGGGAAGTGCATACCACTCACTAACTGGGCGAAGAAAATAAAAAAAAAGCTAAAACTAAAAGAAGTCCACTGTACGGACGACCTCCTCATCTCAAATCCTGGGCGTGTAAAGCAAAAACTTCTAGGACAAGATTGGATACGCACTAATGAAAAAATCCTAACGTACAAATCCCTAAAAGACTTGCCACCCACTTACAAACGCCCAAAGGTTCAGTTGAAATATTGCGAAAAATTTCCCGAAAAAAAGTTGAGAAAAATTCTCCTGCGGGCCCGCCTGAATCTTCTGCACACGAGAGAAATTTTGGCCAAAAGAGCGCTGGCTAATTCTTCTTATTGCCGGGTCTGCGGCCTAGTTGACCAAATAGAATCTGTTCGTCATCTACTCACTTCATGTGTTGGGCTGGCGCAGGAAAGAAGGGCTTATTTGACACCACTCATCACGTGCCCTTTTACACTCGACGAAGAGACAATATGGTTCCGTCTAATTGCAGGCGACTCCACTAGATGGTCCAGAGCGGCAGCTAAATTTCTCGAAGTAGCTCTGGTAAAAACTAGGGACATTGGCTCATCGCCTGCAATCTCAGTAAGAGACCTTCAAGGAAATTCGAGAGTGGTGTCGTGAGTCCTGGGTCAACTTCCAACTTTCAAAAGTAGCACAAACACAGTTCGCCACAACACAGTTTTGTAAAAGACCCTAACAGGTTAATAAACAAAAAAAACAAAAAAAAAAAAGAAGGTTACTTTTTCAGATACTTCATCTGACGAAGGAGATGGCTACCAAAGAGGAAGGAGAGGTAATCAGCAAAATTATAGACAACGGAACGGAGGCTCCCAAAGAGGAGGAAGGAGAGGAAGCCAAAACATCTTCTTCCGATATCCTCCTTATTTTTACCCAACCCACAAGGGTTTGCCCCGCCTGGGCAGATGCAGCCTTATCCTCCCCAAGAACTCCCTTTTCCTCCACCGCAAACAGACCCACCTCCGTTAGGAAACTTGTTCGAGACAAGAAGGAGGGCTTACAGAAGGTAAGTTCCCCTTCAGCTGTCTACAATCTGTCCGATAAGATTCTGACACCCAAAGAAGCTTCCATATTAGAAAAAGGTTTTTCCTTCATCCCAATGAAGGATCCCAGCAAAATGGATGTTGAAACAGAATTAAGGAGCTTTTTCCGCAAGATTAGGCTTAAAGATTTTTTCGGCAATACACAGATTTCTTCCATGGAACTTAGTCCTAATACACCGTTCAAACCACCATCTAGGTTTACTCCCTCGTTGAACATGATATCCAAAGAGACTGCCACTTTGGAAAAGGCAGTACTTTGAGATTTCCATGCCATTTATGAGAATAAAGACAAGACAAAGCATGCCAAAAAATGCTTAAATTCTACTAAACAGGATTGGCCAGGTCTTAAGAATTTACAATCAGATAGAACGATTGTGATAAAAAAAGCTGACACGGGAGGAGGAGTGGTAGTGTGCGACGCCATGAAATACCATCTTGAGGTTATGAGACAACTTGACAATCAGGAGGTATATGTTAAATTACAAGGAGACCCCTCACAAGGAATTCGAAAAGAAATTGAAAGGTTGGGGAAAGACGCTCTGGAAAGGGAAATTATCACCCAAAAAGAACTTAATATTCTATTGCCTAATAATACCAGGTCTCCCCTTATCTATATGTTGCCTAAAATACACAAAAGCATGAGTGCGCCACCAGGCCGACCTATTGTGTCATTGAGCGTCTCCATTTTGGAACCGATCGGCCAATATTTAGATTTCTTTTTGAAACCTCTGGCTAAAAATACTCCCACCTATCTCTCTGACTCAATGGATGTCATAAGAATGGTTGAGTCCTTGCCTTTCAATAGTGATAATGATATACTTATCACTTTGGATGTAGAGGCTTTATATTCTAATATTCCCCAGGCTGACTCCCTGGGGATCATGAAAAGATTCCTTCAAACTAGAACAGATAATATTTCAGTCCACAGCAAGTTTTTGGTGGAATTACTGGAAATTGCACTAACTAAGAATTTTTTCAGAATCAAAAATATGTATTACATGCAAATAAAGGGTACGGCGATGGGGGCATCATTTGCACCCAACTATGCCACCCTTTATATGTGGGATTTCTAAGAGTCTAACATTATGTCAGAATCTAATCCATTTAAATCTACCCTGAAACTCTATAAGAGGTATATTGACGATATACTTACTATTTGGGATAGTTCCAGAGGGGATTAGAATGCCTTTTTCACATGGATTAATTTAAATCCCAATTTAAAATTCACCATTCAGACTAGCAATAAGGAGATTGCATTTCTGGATTTGCTGAAAAAAGTGGATGAAAAGATCTTGGTTGTAGACCTGTACAGAAAGGAATCGGACAGGAACACAATATTGCATCATCAGAGTTTTCATTCTCAGTCTTTGAAATCTAACATTCCTTATGGGCAGTTTCTAAGAGCCCGTAGAAACTGCACAAAAATCGAAGACTTCACTAGGCAAGCCTCCACCATTGAGGAGAGATTGACAGAGAGAGGTTACCCAAGACAACTTCTAATAAAACACTCTAAAAAGCGAGCTCGGTACCAGCAAAGAGATGTCTTATTGAGAAAGGACTCAAAAGAAAAGAAACTGAGGGATGATCAAATAGTCTGTGCAGTTACGTTTAATACACAGCACAACCAAATTAAGAAAATCATCTCTAATCATTGGCATCTGCTCCAATTGAATATGCAGAAATTACCAAAACCCATCTATGCCTTAAAAAAGGGGAAGAATATTAAAAATTGGGTATCTAAGGCAGACAGAAACCAATTACAAGATACTCAACCTACCATTACTGCGACCTGGGGTATGCCCCCCATTGTGGGACATTACCCCTGTGGCAACTGCTGCAACTGCTCCAGCACCTCAGCCACCTCTGTTATTAATATCCACGAAAGGGACTGGAAACAGAGGCAACATACCACCTGCCTTAGTTCCAATGTAATTTACGTAATACTATGCCCTTGCAAAAAGGCATACATTGGTAAAACGACCAGAGCTGTAAAATTACGTATAGGGGAACATAGATCCAAGATTAGAACAGGACAGCTGAATGCCAATTTGACCGCGCATTTTTTGGAATTTAATCACAGTCCAGAAGACATAAAATGGTGGGCTGTAGAAAAGGTTTTCGGCACAGATGCGGCCAATGTGGCGGTGCAATTATCACAGAAAGAACAGTGGTGGATATATCACACCAATAGCCTCAACAGAGGCTTGAACCAACAAGAGCAGTGGAATTGGGTGCTTAACTTTGCCTTCTGTACTCATCTCCTTATCTTGCTCTGCGTCGTGTAGGCACTTATAAGGTATACAGGACTGTGGGTGGTGTGCAGGCAGTAATAAGGTTCACAATGCAGATTTTTAAGCTGTATCCTCTTTCTGTATGTAAACCGGTGTTGCAGTTTTGAGCGTTCCCATACACTCCTAGATATTATTATTTTTTCTACCATACCCTTCGTTTTGCAATGATTATTTCTTTTGAGTATTTTATTAGCTCATTTGGGCTAAATTGGAGCCGCTTCTCTTTACTATACGCAATTCCAAACGACATTGGATATTCCAGCACTATCAACATGCACAGTCTGTTGCGGTGAAATATGCTTTAAAGCGGCACCCAATCCGCCATGTTAGGAAGCCTAGGTTCCACCCCAGCAGTTGTCCGCTGTTTGTGTTTTTGAAACGGACGATCGATATAAAAGAGGGACTTGCTCACCATACGCTGTTGCCTGGGTTTTCGGAAGCTATCGTGATCCGCGTCTGATTTGGAACTTAGTTTGAAGTAAGTGGGGTGTATGGTCCCTTTCGCCGTTCGCCTTATACCTTCTTTTGGATAGTATAGTGCGCACAAAGGAGTCAAGCTCATGCACGTGATTCTTTATTTTGTAGATCGCAACTACATACGGAATAGGAGCCTTAACACGGAGGGAACTGTGTCCCTCACCCATTGCTTCTACATCCCGCTTTTTGTGTACACACGAGGCGGGCGAATAAGACCAAAGAAGACCGCATTAGGTGAGAAGACGTTTGTTTCTCTTTTCTTCTTTCTTCTTCTCTTTTCGCTCTGTAGCTTAGCTATGCTTAGAGATATGATTTAGATTGAGGGAAGATAAATATAGATATATGGTGTTTCGTTTTGTTCTTTTCCACAGAGGCAGATTGCCTTTATCACTGACGAAATTGAGCCGGTGTGACATAAGCCTTCGGTCTGAAGGTATTCTCTTGGGTTATTTTATCTTGAACCCTGTCAGACCCACATGTGTGGGCATTTAGATTAAAATACGTACTGGGACTTAACCGTTTTTTTCTTGTCTGTTGTTTCTGTTTGTTTTCCAGGGTCTGCTTAACCTTAGCTTTGAAACACAGCATCTTTAATGTATACCAGAGACTATTGAAGCTTAAACCATAGTTAGTTTTGCAACACAGCACCTCTGACTTATATCAGAGGCTGTCGAAACTAGACGGCGAACCTTATGTGGTTCTCAGGTATGATTTTATTTAAACTGAATGGACACATGTAGGTGGCAGGGTGTGGGATTAGGGGGAGCACTTTGGCACGAATTGATAGTGCCTAAAGACTGGGAAATAATGTTTTTTCCTTCTGAATTTACTGTTTAACCTGGTATATAGGTAGATGGGGCAGTGAAACTACACATATAGATGTGTTGTGGTTTCCTTGACATGTGTTGCATTTAGGCATTTTGTGAGTATTAGGAACCGGAATAATGTTTCAAAGTTCCTTTTATTAAGCTGAACCTCAGTTGGGTAAAGAGATAGACCATATAGGCCTCTCCCCGGGTTTGGACTTTGTGGTTTGAGGGGAGTAACTGAGTGAAAAGAGACAGTATGCTATATTTTAAACAGTATTTTAATGGAAATATTTTTTTGGTTTGATTTTAGAATTTTGTTAAACGTTCATCCAATCCTGATGAAGACATATATAATCAGCCAAGTCGAAACTATTTACTAGGAAGCCTGTTTGATAAAGAAGATTCATACATATGGGCACCAATAGTCGATATTTTGTCTGGAGTGAAAAATTATTAGCAATATAATGGAATTGAATTTGAACTTTCTTAAATCCTTAAAATAATGTAATGTTTTAGGATCTGAATTAGCTGAATGAATGTATGAATTCCTGAAATTTAGGATGTTTTTTATAAAAATGAATTAATTAAAGATGTCTAATGATGATTTTTATACTCAAATCTAAATAAAATAAAAATTATGATTTGATTTATTACCTTCTGCCTTTTTTCCACCAGTTGCTCTCGCCATCCTGGCACCATCATTTGCTTCATTATATGGCCTTACCTCTAGGTGCCAGTGATTTTTGAGGTTCCCACCATTTGGTTGATCTAGTAGGTGCAGCACTTTGCTGTGTGGGGGATATTTATTAACGAATAAGATCTCTTGGAGCACCCAGTTGGGTCCTCAGGAAGAGTTTCTTTTACGGTAGAGTTAATTTCTCTTTACTGTTCTCTCATCCCCTGCACCATTGCTCCACCATGTCTGCATCAGATTCAGTTTCTTTTAGTGAAGAACAATTAGCGGAGATCATTAAGATCCCGTCCTTCTTTGATAAACTACAGTTTGATAACGTGACTGGAGACTTTCTGAACATCACAAGTGACAGCATTTTACGTCTCAAAAAAAAGAAATTTAGAACAGAAATGTACAGTCACCTCCTAACGGAGTATTTAAAGAAGAACATCATTCCGATGGGGCTACTTGTTTGCAATGAGCCTTGCTTGTTTGTGGATGATGCTGAATATAAAAGTGCCTTTTCAGGCATAGGAACGAAGTGCAGTAGAGACTGGATGCTTCTTACCATAAATACAGCCTTGAAAAAAAGTGTGGCTGTTGGACAAGAAATTGAAAAACCAAAAATAGCCTTTAAAGCAGATACCACTATTATGAATATCAAAGAGAAACTAGATACCATTGAGAATCTAGTTACTGATTTCATTAAAATGACAACTGCGAAAAAAATGGAAAAACTCATTAAAGATGTTAAAAACTTTTCGAAAGAAATGGCATACCCTTAACTTAGCGCGGACTATCAGGGCCCGGTAAATTGGAGGGATCCAGATAATAATACAGTAGGGACACCTTCTCGCAAGAAGGTTACTTTTTCAGATACTTCATCTGACGAAGGAGATGGCTACCAAAGAGGTAGGAGAGGTAATCAGCAAAATTATAGACAACGGAACAGAGGCTCCCAAAGAGGAGGAAGGAGAGGAAGACAAAACATCTTCTTCCAATATCCTCCTTATTTTTACCCACAAGGGTTTGCCCCGCCTGGGCAGATGCAGCCTTATCCTCCCCAAGAACTCCCTTTTCCTCCACCGCAAGCAGACCCACCTCCGTTAGGAAACTTGTTCGAGACAAGAAGGAGGGCTTACAGAAGGTAAGTTCCCCTTCAGTTATTTACAATCTGTCCGATAAGTTTCTGACACCCAAAGAAGTTTCCATATTAGAAAAAAGTTTTTCCTTCATCCCAATGAAGGATCCCAGCAAAATGGATGTTGAAACAGAATTAAGGAGCTTTTTCCGCAAGATCAGGTTAAACGATATTTTCGGCAATACACAGATTTCTTCCATGGAACTTAGTCCTAATACACCGTTCAAACCAACATGTAGGTTTACTCCCTCGTTGAACATGATATCCAAAGAGACTGCCACTTTTGAAAAGGCAGTACTTTGAGATTTCCATGCCATTTATGAGAATAAAGACAAGACGAAGCCTGCCAAAAAATGCTTAAATTTTACTAAAGAAGATTGGGCAGGTCTTAAGAATTTCCAATCAGACAGAATGATTGTGATTAAAAAAAGCTGACAAGGGAAGAGGAGTGGTAGTGTGGGACGCCATGAAATACGATCTTGAGGTTATGAGACAACTTGACAATCAGGAGGTATATGTTAAATTACAAGGAGACCCCTCACAAGGAATTTGGAACGAAATTGAAAGGTTGGGGAAAGACGCTCTGGAAAGGGAAATTATTATTCAAAAAGAACTTAATTTTCTATTGCCTAATAATACCAGGACTCCCCTTATCTATATGTTGCCTAAAATACACAAAAGCATGAGTGCGCCACCATGCCGACCTATTGTGTCATTGAGCGGCTCCATTTTGGAACCGATCGGCCAATATTTATATTTCTTTTTGAAACCTCTGGCTAAAAATACTCCCACCTATCTCTCTGACTCAACAGATGTCATAAGAATGGTTGAGTCCTTGCCTTTCAATAGTGATAATGATATACTTATCACTTTGGATGTAGAGTCTTTATACTCTAATATTCCCCAGGCTGACTCCCTGGGGATCATGAAAAGATTCCTTCAAATTAGGACAGATAATATTTCAGTCCCCAGCGAGTTTTTGGTGGAATTACTGGAAATTGCACTTACTAAGAATTTTTTCAGATTCAAAAATACGTATTACATGCAAATAAAGGGTATGGTGATGGGGGCATCATTTGCACCCAACTATGCCACCCTTTATATGTGGGATTTCGAAGAGCCTAACATTATGGCAGAATCTAATCCATTTAAATTTGCCCTGAAAATCTATAAGAGGTATATTGATGATATACTAATTATTTGGGATAGTTCCAGAGGGGATTACAATGCCTTTTTCACATGGATTAATAATTTAAATCCCAATTTGAAATTCACCATTCAGACTAGCAATAAGGAGATTGCATTTCTGGATTTGCTGATAAAAGTGGATGATAAGATCTTGGTTGTGGACCTGTACAGAAAGGAATCGGACAGGAACACAATATTGCATCATCAGAGTTTTCATTCTCAGTCTTTGAAATCTAACATTCCTTATGGCCAGTTTCTAAGAGCCTGTAGAAACTGCACAAAAATCGAAGACTTCACTAGGCAAGCCTCCACCATTGAGGAGAGATTGACAGAGAGAGGTTACCCAAGACAACTTCTAAAACACTCTAAAAAGAGAGCTCGGTATCAGCACAGAGATGTCTTATTGAGAAAGGACTCAAAAGAAAAGAAACTGAGGGATGATCAAATAGTCTGTGCGCTTACGTTTAATACACAGCACAACCAAATTAAGAAAATAATCTCTAATCATTGGCATCTGCTCCAATTGAATATGCAGAAATGACCAAACACCATCTATGCCTTCAAAAAGGGGAAGAATATTAAAAATTGGGTATCTAAGGCGGACAGAAACCAATTACAAGATACTCAACCTACCATTACTGCGACCTGGGGTATGCCCCCCATTGTGGGACATTACCCCTGTGGCAACTGCTGCAACTGCTCCAGCACCTCTGCCACCTCTGTTATTAATATCCACGAAAGGGACTGGAAACTGAGGCAACATACCACCTGCCTTAGTTCCAATGTAATTTACGTAATAATATGCCCTTGCAAAAAGGCATACATTGGTAAGACGACCAGAGCCGTAAAATTACGTATAGGGGAACATAGATCTAAGATTAGAACAGGTCAGCTAAATGCCCCTTTGACCGCGCATTTTTTGGAATTTAATCACAGTCCAGAAGACATAAAATGGTGGGCTGTAGAAAAGGTTTTCGGCACAGATGCGGCCAATGTGGTGGCGCGATTATCACAGAAAGAACAGTGGTGGATAAATCACACCAATAGCCTCAACAGAGGCTTGAACCAACAAGAGGAGTGGAATTGAGTGCTTAAGTTTGCCTTCTATACTCACCTCCTTATCTTGCTCTGCGTCGTGTAGGCACTTATAAGGTATACAGGGCTGTAGGCAGTGTGCAGGCAGTAATAAGGTTCACAATGCAGATTTTTAAGCTGTATCCTCTTTCTGTATGTAAACCGGCGTTGCAGTTTTGAGCGTTCCCGTACACTCCTAGATATTATTATTTTTTCTACGATACCCTTCGTTTTGGAATGATTATTTCTTTTGAGTATTTTATTAGCTCGTTTGGGCTAAATTGGAGCCGCTTCGCTTTACTATACGCAATTCCAAATAACATTGGATATTCCAGCACTATCAACATGCACGGGCTGTTGCAGTGAAATATGCTTTAAAGCGGCACCCAATCCGCCATGTTAGGAAGTCTAGGTTCCACCCCAGCAGTTGTCCGCTGTTTGTGTTTTTGAAACGGACGATCGATATAAAAGAGGGACTTGCTCACCATACGCTGTCGCCTGGGTTTTCGGAAGCTATCGTGATCCGCGTCCGATTTGGAACTTAGTTTGAAGTAAGTGGGGTGTATGGTCCCTTTCGCCGTTCGCCTTATACCTTCTTTTGGATAGTATAGTGCGCACAAAGGAGTCAAGCTCACGCACGTGATTATTTATTTTGTATATCGCAACTACATACGGAATAGGAGCCTTAACACGGAGGGAACTGTGTCCCTCACCCATTGCTTCTACAAACCGCTTTTTGTGTACACACGAGGCGGGCGAATAAGACCAAAGAAGACTGCATTAGGTGAGAAGACGTTTGTTTTTCTTTTCTTCTTTCTTCTTCTCTTTTCGCTCTGTATCTTAGCTACGCTTAGAGATATGATTTAGATTGAGGGAAGATAAATATGGATATATGGTGTTTCGTTTTGTTCTTTTCCACAGAGGCAGATTGCCTTTATCACTGACGAAATTGAGCCCGTGTGACAGAAGCCTTCGGTCTGAAGGTATTCTCTTGGGTTATTTTATCTTGAACCCTGTCAGACCCACAAGTGTGGGCATTTAGATTAAAATACGTACTGGGACTTAACCGTTTTTTTCTTGTCTGTTGTTTCTGTTTGTTTTCCAGGGTCTGCTTAACCTTAGCTTTGAAACACAGCATCTCTGATGTATACCAGAGACTATTGAAGCTTAAACCATACTTAGTTTTGCAACACAGCACCTCTGACTTATAGCAGAGGCTGTCGAAACTAGACGGCGAACCGTATGTGGTTCTCAGGTATGATTTTATTTAAACTGAATGGAGACATGTAGGTGGCAGGGTGTGGGATTAGGGGGAGCACTTTGGCACAAATTGATAGTGCCTAAAGACTGGGAAATAATGTTTTTTCCTTCTGAATTTACTGTTTAACCTGGTATATAGGTAGATGGGGCAGTGAAACTACACATATAGATGTGTTGTGGTTTCCTTGACATGTGCTGCATTTTAGGCATTTTGTGAGTATTAGGAACCGGAATAATGTTTAAAAGTTCCTTTTATTAAGCTGAACCTCAATTGGGTAAAGAGATAGACCATATAGGCCTCTCTCGGGTTTCGACTTTGTGGTTTGAGGGGAGTAACTGAGTGAAAAGAGACAGTATAGTATATTTTAAACAATATTTTAATTGAAATATTTTTTTTGTTTGATTTTAGAATTTTGGTAAACGTTCATCCAATCCTGATGAAGACATATATAATCAGCCAAGTCAAAACTATTTACCAGGAAGCCTGTTTGATAAAGAAGATTCTTTTTTTTTTTTTTTTTTATAATCTAAAAGATTTTTTAACAAAGGTTTGAGGATGATTGCGCTTAAAAGTTCCAGAGCGTCAAGGGCGTCTAGAGACAGAGAAGGGAAGTGTCCTGCGTATTTGGTGGTCTTGTTGATGGGACTTGTCGTGAAGCCTGCAGCGGAAGGAGCACGTTGAAAATGTAGGACATAATGTTTATTGTTGCAAGCTGCCATGACTGTTTGTCGCCGTCTATCAGTTTGTTCCAGCACGATTCTTCGTCTTGCAAGGTGAAATTTGTGAAAATTTCTTTCAGGTAAGTACGGCGGATGTCCGTCGTTATAGGGCAAGTCAGAAGAAGGTGACGTATGGTTTCCTTTGCCGTGGTGGATTTACAGAGCCGGCAGCTGCTGGTAGAGGATAGGTGTCTGATCGCTAGAATTTCGTTTGTTTCCAAAAGGTTAAGTCGAATTCTTAAATAAAAGTTTCTCGCAAGCCTGTTTGGAAATAATTTCAGGTATGGTTGGACAGAGTCAAGTTTCTTGCAAAAGACTGGAAGATGGTTAGTGAGTTTGTATCGGACAGCTGCATCGATGGTGGTAATCCAGTCCAGTTCCTTGATTTTTTTGGTGACTCTGACTGGGTTGCAGATGAGGTCCTCCGTGCTGCAGGCAACTGAGTCCAAGATGGATAGGATTTTGGTTTCCCAGCGAGTGAGCATTTGGCAAGTTCCGAGGCGGAGTTCTTTACTTATCAACTTGTAGGCGTATAAGGCGTCTTTCTGGATGCACTTCCGATAGAGCAAGACACTGTTGCAGTCGATAGTTGATTTTAATGATGAGAGGGTAAGTTCACGTCTAATCAGTGTTATTGGCGTGGATTTAGGGAGACCTAAGACTGTTCTCCAAAAAGTTGCTTCCAGGTTTTGCCACAGGTCTTGGGGGAGGCTCGGCATTGCATCTGCGCCGTATGTCAAGGATGGTATGACTTTCTTTTTGTAGAAATCTCGTACTGGTATGATTGAGAATCTGCCAAATTTGATGTCGATGGCTTTTCCTTGTGTAGCTAGTTTTGTGGTTTTTCCGTGTAGTGCCTCTTTCATCGCGTTGTCTCTTTGTGAACTATCTAGGATGACCCCTAGGTATTTGAAGCTCGAGACTTTCTCAACCGTTGTTGAGCCTAGTTTTAGAGGTGGAGTGGATTTCTTTTTTGCAGATTTCTCTATAACCATCATTTTGGTTTTTGCTTGGTTAATTTCCAGGTTGCTTACCCTCATATATTGTTGTAAGTTTGTGAGTTGGCGTTGTAGGCCTATTGGAGTGTTGTCCAAGAGAATTAAATCGTCAGCGTATAGGAGACGACTGATCTGGTCACCTCCGAGTTTAGGAGGGAAAGCTCGGATCTCTTTTTCTGTATCTTGGAAGTCACCTAGGTAGGACCAAAACAGAGCTGGGGCCAGGGGGCAGCCCTGTTTAACCCCTCTGGCTGTTGTTATCTCTTCTGTTAACAGTCCTTGTTGGTTCAGGCGTACCCGCATAGAGGTGTTAGCATGCAGGGCTTTGATGGGGTTGAGTATGTCTGGGGGGCATTTCCATTGAACCAGTTTCTTCCATGGTCTTTCCCGATCGACCTTGTCGAAAGCCTGTGTTAGGTCAACAAAGGCAATGTATAGGCGTGGGCGTCCCTCCATGATTTTACTTTTCAAGGTACTCAGTATTAATATGTTGGCATTTGTACCCAGGTGCTTTTTAAAGCCGGTTTGTAAGTTGTCTTGACAGGGGGCTTCGTTTGCCCATGCTGTGAAGTGGTTTAGCAGTAGGGACCCAAACAGCTTTCCTATTGGGTCGAGAAGAGCAATCGGCCGGTAGCTGGTAGGGTCTAACCTGTTGCCCTTCTTAAAGATGGGTACCACATTGGCACGTTTCCACGTTGGGGGAATAGATTTTGTGGTGGAACATCGTCTGAAGATTTGGCTCAACAAGGGCGCCCAGGTTTCCGGATGTGCTTTCAAGTCGAAGTTCGTGATGCCGTCTGGGCCAGGAGCGCGTGATGGTTTTAATTTTTTGATTGACGTTATGATGTCTTCCATATTGTCTAGGCAAATCCAAGGGGTGTCGTTGTTTACCGTCTTAGAAGCTGTGGTCGAGGTACTCTTAAAGAGAGTGCCAAAGTGCACTTCCCAGGCCGATTGGCCAATTCCGTTTAGCTGAGATGGTCGCACGCCTGGCGTTGTTGAGTGCAGGAGGGGCCAAAAGTCTCTAACGTGGTTTCCTGTTATGGCTTTCAGAATGTCTTCTGCGTCTTGCTGGTAGAGCTTGTGCCGGTGACCCTTTAGCCAAGATTTATATTTTGAAACGGCTTCTTTAATAGTGGACATGGCCAATGGAAAGGCACATTTTCGTGCTAGTCTTGTTGTTTTCCTTAGCTCTCTTTTTTTTTCGGCGACCAGATTGTCGTACTTGTGTTTTTGGCCAGCTGCAGTTGACTTTTTGTTTCTCTGCGGATCTCTACAAGCGGACAGCAAGGGTGTGTAGTCCACCATCATCGAGTGTGGGTGTTTGGTGCGGTCGTTGTAGAGCTGTGTGATAGTTGTTATGTCCTTTTCCGTGATCCTAAGTCTTGTACCTTGAGCGTTGAGGTCGAGTTCTGCGCTCATTGTGTGATTTTTCGGCGGGTTAGTAGACCAAGTGGTCTCAAGGAGGTTGTGGTCACTTTCCCTGGTTTTGATCACATTAAAAGAGGTGATGTGTAGTAATAAAAGACGTGATACCAGGATGTAGTCGATTGTAGAATTAGATTTCGCTCCTTCCCATGTAGGCAGTCTATTTGGGTCGGCAAAAACTTGGTCCAAGTTGTCAAAAGATCTAGATTTCATGAGGTTATGCCATTTAGTAGATCTCTGGTCAGTTGGACGCTTTTTCGATTTGGACTCTTTTGTCTTTTCGCGATGCTGGCTAGGGATGTTTAGGTCACCAGATATGACGACGTAGTCTGGGTGGTGAGTTACTTGCGCCCAGTCCAAGGCTTGTTCTATTGTTTTGATGAACTTTGCACAGTCGACAGTTGCAGGGTTCCAATAGATGGTGACAATTATTATTTTCTTCGTTGATGGTTTGTTTGCTTTTTCGTCCGTTGTAGTCCAGTTTAGTTTGATCATCATCATAAAGTGGTTTTCTTTTATTTTTTGTGAGTCCGTAAGGCCTCGTCCACAGCGGATTGCGATAAGCAAACCCGCTGTTGGGCGGCCTAGTAGGCCCTTCTTGGCCTCCACTGTGTGGGTCTCGTAGCCGTCGAGGACAGGGGGTTGGAGCAGCCATGTCTCCTGAAGACAGATGATATCATAGTCTGTTATATTAGTGGATCCTGGGGATGTGAGGTGGAGAAAACCTCGGGTGTTCCACGAGCACATATTTATTTTGTCTTGGGCTTTTGAGTTCGGGTGGTTGGGGAAGTTGCTGCATGTCCTTCTCTTGGATGGCTATTTTTGTAGGTTTTGTTTGAGAGCTTTCGGCAGCCAGGACCAAAAGGAATGAGAAGGCGAGGATTGTGGTGGAATTGCAGCTGTCTGGTGTGACTCGTTTTGGACTGTCCTTTGGAGCTTTTGGTGTTCCATCGAATGTTGTGTTCTTTTGGGTGTCTTAGGGTTTTCGGTTTTCTTGGGCAATGGAGTTGAGTTTTCCGAGGCTTTAGCGGGTCTAGTAAGGTCGTGTTTTTGATTCGCTTTTCTCATGGTTGGTTTTTGGGTCCGCCGGCTGGTGTTAGGTGATTTGTTCCTAGACAGAGGACAGGTTTGTCGTGGCGATCGATGGTGCTCAGTTTCTCTTTTGGGCTCTTGGGGATACTTGCTTTCTTGGTAGTCACGTGAGTTTGTTTCGCTTGATGATTTAGTGAGGTCATAGCCCATGATTAGAAGGTCTTCGAGGGCTGACTTGAAAGCGTTGTTTGTTGTTTGTGACGCTATGTATAAATGTGCGATAGCTTTATAGCCCTTGTGGCTTGGGTCCACAATCTGGAGATCGGCTAATTTTACTAGACTGAGTGTCGGAATGTAGCTGAACAGGTCCATAACTGCTCTTCTATTTAGTATGACTTTGTCAGTGTTGCCCGGGATCTGCTCTAATTTCCATATCCATCGTGTTTGAGGTTTTGGATGGTATTTAGCCGTTTTCGATTTGTAAGTTCTCCTCGTGGGTTCCTTAGCATGGGGTCTGGTTTGAGGTCTCTGTGTCTCGACTTTAAGTCTGCAAGAGGGGGGACTATTGCACGATCTTCGGATTGATCTTGGTGGTTGTCGGTGAGATTGTGCTTCGTGCTTGTCTCTTTCTGAATTGTGGCGGTCGGAGTTTGGTTCAATTGCCAACTTTCCCAGTGTGCGGTCTTTTAGGTTGTGGTTGGTCACGGTCGACCGCTGTTTTCGTTCTTTGTGGGTGAAAGAAGGTGGTTCCATTGACTCTTGTTCTTTGTCGAGGTTTTCCTGTGTGGTTGGACGTGTTGTAGGAGGGTCTGTTATTCCTTGCTCCTCTTGGATTGAGGTTGAGGATTGATCTGAAAAGTGTTGGGTGATGTTCATCAAATCCTCTTCGATTGGGGGTGTTTCGACTGCTCTTGAACAGAGATTTTCCGTTTCATGTTTGGCCTTATTTGCTTTCCGGGGCACGTTGACTGTTCCTTTTTCTTTTAACTGGATTGTTGAGCCTTTTTGTGTAGTTAAGGCATCTGAGTTAACTGAAACCCATTGTTGGAAAATTGGTTCAAATGTCACAGTTCCGGTTCTTTTAGGGTTTACTTGGTAGCTTGGTATTCGCTATCGTGGTAGTTGGGGGTTCCGTTAGATCGATAAATGGGTGGGTTTGCGTACCTTTGGAAGTTTTTGGTGACGTCTCTTGTAAGGTGGGGCACATAGGTTGAGTCTGTTGTTGAGGTGAGAGCGTGGGGGTTTCTTGAGTTTGTTTTTTCTCTGTTGGCTGGATCTTTGCTTCTAGGGCCAAGATATAACCTTCCAAGAAAGTTAATTTGTGGAGCATTGACGATTGTATCGCCGTGTGGTCTTTCATCGTATCTCCGATTGTTTCGTACAATTTGACGAATGGGTTTAGAGCTATCGATAGGGCTGACATCAGGGTACAGGTGTCAAGTTTCTTGGACTGAGAGTCGTTTGAGGGTGTGTGCCTATGTGGAGACGGTCTGCTTCTGAGGGGCGATGGTGGTCGTATGACTGGCGTTGTGGCAGCTGAAGTCCTTCTGGAGGGAAGGTCGAGAGAGTGTCTTCTTTGATTGTTGTAGCTGTCCAGATTTGTGTAGAAAGAGTCTAAAGTTTTCTCAAACTGAAGTCTGTTTTTTGCTCTAACGGTGTAGGTGCTTTCAGAGTCCCTTTCCTGGATCTGTTGCGTAGGTTTGAACGCCTCGCCTGAAGACGGTGGCAAAGTCTCTGGCGGTTGTTCTTTATTGATGTTGTTGTTGCTTTGTCGGGGTCTTGGAGCCTTGTCGAGAGCCGAATCTTGTGGAATTGGTACAGTGGTGCTCGTCATGGGGGGGTCTGTTGGTTCCAAGAACGTCCGACTATGTACCGGGGGTATAATCCCATCCTCTCCCTGGGTCTCTTGATTTAGAGGTTGGGGTTGGGTCAGGGTTTCTTGATTGGTGTTGCTTTGACTGTGCAAAAGAGGTTGAGTAAGAACTGAAATTGAGGCCGTTGTGTTGCTGACTGTAGGCGCAACTGATTTGTCGATGGATGCAGTTGGTGGGGTTGCGATTATAGCTTTTGTCCCCCCCCTCATTTTCAGACGTTATTTGTGGGATTGTTGGGGTGACTTGGCCTGAAAAGTGCATTTTTGTCAGTATCCGGGCAGGTGCTGCTCTGTTGTCTTCTTTTATGAGAGGATGGGGTATTTTTCTATTAGCTTGTATCAGCCTGCGGTGTTTACGGGGGGGAGTAATTGCGTCAGCAGCCTCAAGGATTTCTGCATCGGTCAGTTCTTTACATTTCTCTTGGATGGCTTTAGAGTGTTTGTGAAAAAAGTCTGATAGTAGCTTCAAGGGGCGTTGGGGTTTTTTGAGGCCCTTTCTTGGGGCTTTTGATGGCACCCATAATGTTTTGGAGGCGGTCGCCTGTTTTGGTGCAGATTTGGCCGGATTCGAGGGTTTTCCTTGTTTTGTAGGTAGATCTTGATTAGTGTTTTTTTTGTTGGAGACGTCCAGAAGCCGAGGTCTCTTGTTTTTATTGTTTGAGGGTGAGGCCCTTGTTTCGCTTGGTGATGGTGGGTCTAAGAAAATCCCCTCGTTTTTGTCGGCGTTGGAATGGGCTGGTATGGGGTTGAGATTGTCTGCACTGAGAGTTAGTAGAGCTGTCAGGGCTTCAGCAGCAGGGGGCGCTGTTGTGGACTCGCCTCCACTCGTCAGCGCCGGGAGCGCACCCTCCACTCCCGGGCCGCTCGGGCGCTGCGGCTTTTGGGCCTCCAGCCGGCACCCCCCAGGGAGGTCGAGAGCTAGAGCCCCCGACACCCTCCGTGGGTGGGAGGCGGCGCCGCCTTCCGCGGCGGCGCCATCTGTTCTCGCCTGGCTCTGCAGGCTCGCCGACGCCAGCGCACCCGACGCCGTCTCCCCTTCGGGAGACCATGGAACCGCCTCCGCGGTCGAAGACCGCCCCTCCGACGGCTCCCGGCGCCCCGCCGGTGTGGGCCCGTCCTCCGGAGCGGGCCCCTCTTCCGGGGGCTGCCGGCCGCCGACGACGGCCTGTCATGCCGTCACGGCCTCCCGCGGCAGGCCGGGCAACACGGCCGGGGGACTCAACGCGGCCGCCCCTCCGGGCCGCCGCGGAGCTCCCGGCAGTGTCACGCCAGTCCGCGGAGGTGGAGTGGAGGCCACGGGCAGCGTGGGCGATGGAGGTTCCGTGTCGTTGGAGTCCGGGTTTGTGGCGTGTTCCTCAGGTGAGTCCGCTTCATTGAGGACTTGAAGTTGTTTGGAGTTACGAACGCCTAGGGGCGTATCGGTTACTTTTTTGCCAGTATTTTTTCCCAAGATCGTATGTCCTTTGCCCAGGTGCGCTGGTGATTTAAGTCCGCGGCTCTGGGGTGGTAAATGATCATCAAATGTTTCTCCCTGAGTTGCAGGGGAATGGTAAGAGTTGACTGGGTGGGTTGCGAGTGTGTTCTTAAGCAACGATTTTGCGTTGCTTCTTAGGAATCGATTTGTTGAATCTTCTGTATCCTGTGATTGTAGCGTGGATGGTAGGGTGGTGTTCGGGCCCGTCCTGCCTGACATGACTGCAGGACTGCCACTCTCCGCCACTCCGCGCCGCTCCGCGGTGTATTAGGTGTTTTATGCTGCAGGGTGTAGCAGGAAACACACCCCCAGCAGTAGAGCTGAAGAAAAGACTGGGTGCTAGAGAGAATACTGCAGGACTGCCACTCTCCGCCACTCCGCGCCGCTCCGCGGTGTATTAGGTGTTTTATGCTGCAGGGAGTAGCAGGAAACACACCCCCAGCAGTAGAGCTGAAGAAAAGACTGGGTGCTAGAGAGAATACTGCAGGACTGCCACTCTCCGCCACTCCGCGAGATTCATACATATGGGCACCAATAGTCGATATTTTGTCTGGAGTGAAAAATTATTAGCAATATAATGGAATTGAATTTGAACTTTCTAAAATCCTTAAAGTAATTTAATGTTTTAGGATCTGAATTGGCTGAATGAATGTATGAATGCCTGAAATTTAGGATGTTTTTTACAAAAATGAATTAATTAAAGATGTCTAATGATGATTTTTATACTCAAATCTAAATAAAATAAAAATTATGATTTGATTTATTACCTTCTGCCTTTTTTCCACCAGTTGCTCTCGCCATCCTGGCACCATCATTTGCTTCATTATATGGCCTTACCTCTAGGTGCCAGTGATTTTTGAGGTTCCCACCATTTGGTTGATCACCTCCAGCTGCCACCACTGCACCCCCACTCCCTGCCCTTCCCCTAATGCCTCCCCTCCTGCTCCCACCACTGCACCCCCACTCCCTGCCCTTACCCTAAAGCCTCCCCTCCAGCTCCCACCACTGCACCCCCACCCACTCCCTGCCCTTCCCCTAATGCCTCCCCTCCAGCTCCCACCACTGCACCCCCACTCCCTGCCCTTCCCCTAATGCCTCCCCTCCAGCTCCCACCACTGCACTCCCACTCCCTGCCCTTCCCCTAATGCCTCCCCTCCAGCTCCCACCACTGCACCCCCACTCCCTGCCCTTCCCCTAATGCCTCCCCTCCAGCTCCCACCACTGCACCCTCACCCCCTGCCCTTCCCCTAAAGCCTCTGCTCCACCTCCCACCACTGCACCCCCACTCCCTGCCCTTCCCTTATTGCCTCCCCTCCAGCTCCCACCACTGCACTCCCACTCCCTGCCCTTCCCCTAAAGCTCCCACCTCTGCACCCCACTCCCTGCCCTTCCCCTAATGCCTCCCCTCCAACTCCCACCACTGAAACCCCCACTTTCTGCCCTTCCCCTTATCCCTCCCCTCCAACTCCCACCACTACACCCCCACTCCCTGCCCTTCCTCTAATGCCTCCCCTCAAGCTCCCACCACTGCACCCCCACTCCATACCCTTCCCCCAAGCCCCCCTCCAGCTCCCACCACTGCAACCCCCACTCCCTGCCCCTTCCCCTAATGCCTCCCCTTTAGCTCCCACCAATGCACCCCACTCCCTGCCCTTCCCTTGCCTCCCCTCCAGCTCCCACCATCACACTCCCACTCCCTGCCCTTCCTCCAATGCCTCCCCTCCTGCTCCCACCACTGAAGCCCCACTCCATGCCCTTCCCCTATTTCCTGCCCTCCAGCTCCCACCACTGCACCCCCACTCCCTGCCCTTCCCCTAATGCTTCCCCTCCAGCTCCCACCACTGCACCCCCACTCCATGCCCTTCCCCTAATTCCTGCCCTCCAGCTCCCACCACTGCACCCCCACTCCCTGCCCTTCCCCTAATGCCTCCCCTCCAGCTCCCACCACTGCACCCCACCACCCTGTGTGTCCAATTGTCATGTTTCGCCTTGTCCTCCCCGGCACCCCATAGGGGAGGTCACACACCCACAGATCTCACTCTTTCAGAGCTTAACATTCTCAGCACAGAGTAAAGTACCAGGGAAAAGGGCATTAAGATCACAGATAATGCAGCCTCTTTATTGGATCAGGCGTATCATGCCACTATATCTGATAAAAGGACCTCCTTTTCTGAACCCAATGTTGGCTCAGTGTCCTTGCAAGCAATACTTTGGGGGGATTTAAAAGTGACCCCCGAGGTATAGCATTACCCCCTACCTGTGCATCTCTCAAATCTAAACGATTGCAATTGACTGCATTGGGAGAGTAACTTTGTGCATTAGAACAAACGTACCCTATTACCCCAACACCACAAGCCCTAAAGGCGTTAATGCCAAGTTTCAGGCTCTAGCCGAGCGGGAAGCTAAATTATCATCTGAGCCGGTCCAAGTCCAGAGGTCTGGGAAGCCGATATGCCTGAGACATTGTTGGCCAGACTGTTGTGTCACGAGTACAGTATGACCTACTATTCAGAGGCCAAGGGGTCCCTGATGCAGCGCTCTCAGGATATAAATAATGTCTTTATTGGCCTTTTGGGGTTCTCTAATCAGGAAACATGGTCTACTGAGGCTGTCTACTGAGGCGGTAAAGATGGATCTTCAGAATCAGCCCTATGGATAGATTCTGAGAGGCCGCCCTACTCTGGTGACCAGGACGGCACTAATGTCTAGCCAAACTCTATCAAGGTAGTGTGACTGGGCAGTAAGGCCTAGACTTGGAGAGTGTGGGTGGTGATGGGTTCAATTAAGCACACACAGAGCACTCTAATAACTCAAGTGAGGCAGAATGTATACAAATGCACTCATGTTTATTAGGCCGTGAACCAACTCTAATCAATTAAAATTTCAGGCAAGCAAAAACTACTAACCGTACACTATCAACATATGTACATGCGTCATTACGACCTCCAGCACATGGTATAGGACGGCAACAGCCCTTGCAGCCGTGCCTGCAGAACCGCTCAGTTTCCACTGCAGGAAGGGGAGGGTCCAAGCCACACATTCTACCAGATCTGTCTTTTCACCACAATACTTCTGACCAAAATAAACTTTATTTTTACAACACATGTTTCTTGATGAAAAAAGGCTTTGGGCACGTCTCCTTTTAATATCAACAACCTTTTGGTTTATTTTTTCTACATTATAATTTATTTTAAAGTTGTAACCCTCTCTTCTCTAAAGTAAAATGGTAAAAGACTGGTGAGCCTTTAATTGTCCCCTTCTAACTTCTCCCCCTCCCCTTCTTTAATGATTTGTGTCAGTCCTTCCAGTTATTCTTTTTTAGGAGTTTTTTTGAGTAACTAAAAATTAAATATTTACAGTTTGCTAGATTTGATGAGTTTTCTGTACAACTCAAGAAGTGCTTTATCAGTGAAATGTATATGCATTTAGTGTGTTCATCCAGTCATGGATGACCGGTTAATTTCTTATAATCGACCCCACAAAAAACATGTTTTTGCTTCTCTGGAACCCCACCAACCAAATACTCATCCATTCAAACACTCATCCAATCAAACACTCATCCAATCAAACACTCATGCAATCAAACACTCATCCAATCATGACTTGCTAACATGGACCTCGAAGAGTTCACGCCGAAGCTACCCCCAAGTGACAGAAATGCCCAGACGGCTTGGTAGCAACTAACAGGACTGCACACAATCAAATCTTTCTGGCCAGCCTCGGGTTTCAGGCCTGCAGTAGTCCCCAGTTCTAGGCCACCTGGAAGTGGAAACCTACTCCTCTCTGACCGCCCCCCTCAACCCTCGCACCACACATATCATCGGCATCAAACAGTTTGACTGCATTTCCCCCAACCTTTCTAACGGCCCAAAACATCTTTAAACTAGCCTTTATTACATACAAGGCTGTGGTAACCCAGCTACACCTGTAGCTAGCCAAGGAACTGGCCACATTAGGAAGCCAGAGAATTCCAGATGCCACATCTTTGCAAGACTGGAAATAAATAAATGCCCACAAGCAAAAGAAACAGGAAGAGAAAGATCTCCCATTATGCGCCAGCGCTGTGGCACACGACCCTAACCCACCTCTGCACAGCGCCATTATGCCTGCAGTTTACAAAATAAACCGGAAGACCTTGCTATATAAGGAATTTCTCTAAACACTCGGTGCAGCAGGTAATAGCATTCAGGGGATGCGGCTCTCGGCTCCTGGACTCGACCATTGTGACGCTCTCCATTGCTTGCTATCTACCTGTGCCCGATACAAGTACAAGAATGCCAACATATTGGTTTTTCACTGAGCTGTGCAGATTTACATGTATTTCAATTAAATAAGTGCGTTGAGATGGTTGGAAAATCCTTCCCGATCAGCATCACCTCCTGGGTGGGCCTGGACTCATATCTACCTTTTAATTCCATGAGCTTCTCCTGCAGGTGGGCATGTCGCGTGGTGCTCAGCAGCGTCGTCTCCATTCCAGCGGCGTCTTCCTGGGGCTTCAGAGCCTTCACTTCACTGCACCTGAGAATTATAGAAAGATGCTGTATATAACCCTCGGCCTCCAGTGACAAGTGAGAGTAAAGGGGGTCTAAACGGTGAGATAAGGGGGAGGAAAAAGAGACCCCATTCCTAAAGATGGGAAAGGAAGGCCCTGAATCAACAGGCACGGAAGGGAGGGGAGGCACATCCACCGTAAAACAGAGGGGTAGACAGCTCCACACGTGTGATAAATGAGAAACAAGAGACCGGCAGGGGAGTGAGAAAGGGCAAAGGAGCCACTACTGGGAGGCACATTCTGAATGAGAGACCCCCGAGGAGGAGAGGGTAGGCTTAGGAATATCTACATTCTGATATATTTTGAAGGAGAGACTCCTGGGGAGGAGAGTGCGTCTTGCGATCTCTACTTTCTGATTCATTCTGAATGGGAGACCACCAGGGAGGAGAGGGTGGTGTAAGGAACTCATGGTGGCAACAGTAAAGACCGACAAGTGATCACAGTTCAGAAAAACGCCTAATCTAAACCTAAATCAATCTTCAACCATCAAATGAAAAATAAGGCAGTCCTTGTGGCGTCTTGTCAAAGTAAAGGGCCTATGCTATAAACAAATCTATTGCCAGATCCTTACAACTAAATATGGAAAGAGTGTGTGATAGGGTTTTCAATAACGAAAGTCAGGATGCAGGTTGCCAGGGGTCTCCCTTCCCCACGTTTTGAGCACGGGATAAGGTGGGACTTCTGAGCACAGCGCACTTCTCAAGCTTTCCCCAGCACGCGAGGACGGTTCCGGTTTTAACTTCTCAGAAGCTTCAACGGCCAAGTCTCTTTTCAACAAAAGTCTCTTGCCTTCGAGGGGCGGTAAAATAACAAATACATGTACTGTTTCAAATGTTCATTGGGTGATGGTTACACCCCTGGCTCCCCCTCTTCCGGGCGCAGACGCCTGAAACAGTTCCTATCAATATCTAGATCTTCGGAAGTTGTATCTCCTGCTTCCGAGGATCTGATAGATTCAAATAACAAACAAGTAAAAGTTCTTTTTTGCTGGTATTTGGGATGATTCGTCACCCCTTGGTCCCCCTCATCCGGGAGTAGACCCCCCTCCAATATCAGCCTCTCTCTCATCAGGTTCACTCTGGCTTTTTTATTCCACGTGTCGCTGGGTGACGGCTTTCACCCCTGGACCCCCTCGGCCGCGCTCAGACCCTCCTCAAATCTCGGCCTCCCTCCGCCGGGTTCACTATGGCCTTTTCCAAAGTATTCACAAATCTTAATGTCTTTTTAAACAGTTCTCGTGGACATCCCTCTGCCGGGTTCACTTTTGTGAACACACTGTTTCTTGGGACTTTAGAATTCGCCCATCTTTACCTGCATCCCTCCGCAGGGTTCACTCTTGCCACTTCACAATTCCTTTTGTTTTCAATGATTGCGGGATTCACTTCCCTTGCTTTCTCTCGATACAGGATTCACTTCCCTTGCTTTCTCTCGATGTGGGATTCACTTCCCTTGCTTTCACAACAGTTCTTCCGTCAAAGGCTTTCGACTGTACGGGGAATTTGCTCGTCCCCTGTATGACCACTTTGACCTGTCTTGGCAGTAGTTTCAATCAACCCGGAATCGACCATAGTCTCTCGAGTCAGCACCCACGTTGCCGGTCCCCTCTGCAGCTGGTCTTCTCCTAACTATTTACAGTTCTTTGAACTCTTCTCAATATGCCACTTTGCGACTTTCATTCAACACAGCTCAGTTTCTTATCGGTTCCACCTTCGTCTCACCGGCTGCGATGAACCGCTTGGCTTTCTTTGTAACAGGAGTCAAGGCCGGTACCACTGTAGCAGGAGTCTCCCTCGGTCCTGCTTATCAGTGTAGGCGTGCTCCATGTACCGTTGACATCTGCTGCAACACACTTGGGCTATTGTGCGCGGGCTTACGTTTTCTTCCACAAAGGTTCTGCGGGATTGGTTTGGAAAGGGCAAGGTCGCTTCTCTCCTTGTCCCCCTCTCAATTCTCGCTGCCTTTCTCCTTTATCTTGAACTGCCATGCTTGATTAGCTGTCTCGTCATGCAGTCTGCCTTGCTCAAACTTTGCTCTCTTGCTCCACTTTTTATCCCTGTGGCGAAAGGAAAGCGCTGTCAGGTGTGTGTGATTCTGGTTAATTGCCTGACTCTGCCTGGCCCTTGGGTTGGGACATGTCAGGTACAGGGTTTTATTAGTCCATTCTCTGTAGTGTGCGAAAGTGTTCATGTCGGAAAAGGGGGTGGGGTGCTTAGGAGTGTCAGAGTATTCTATGGGGTAGGATGGGGAAGGGGTGTTATAGGGAATTACAACCCTCGTATCGGGAGGGTTGATGACCTAAGAAGGGGGAGATTGGTAGGGTTTGTGAAACGGGCGGGAATGACTGGGATTATTATTGTGAGACGGACAGTGGGGTTTGTGGGAATGGTAGTGTCTGGTTAAGGTAGACTGGGTGTTTAAAAAAGAATCATCAGAGGGACATGGAAAAAAATGGTTGGGGTTTTTCGGGTAGGGAACAGAAAAACAGGGATTCTGTTGCGGTTGTGGAATGCAACAGGGTTTGGGCACCTAGAGTATTTACCAGATATAGAGGGGTCGTTGGGTTTTATCAGGAGAGATCTAATGGGCGGAAGGGTGGCAGATGTAATACAGGCTACGAACGTTTCAGAGATCTCGCCCTCCTCTCCTTCTATTCTGGTAAAATATCACATCTCACCTGGGTCATTCCCCCTACTACAACTCCGGGTTCCCCCTTCCAGGTGAGCCTTTCTCGCTCTTTTGGCCCCAAGGTTGGGATCAGAGCGTGTCAGCCTTTCTTTGGCCACCTGAATAAGGGTTTCTCGAAGTTTGCTGGGGAGAATACCCTCAGGTTTCTAAAAGTGGGCTTAGGAATTTTTACATTCTGATACATTCTGACTGACAGACCCCCGGGGAGGAGAGGGTGGGCCTAGGAATCTGTACATTCTGATACATTCTGAATGACATAGCCCCAGGAAGGCGAAGGGGGCTTAGGAATCTCGACTTTGTTACATTTTGAATGAGAGACCCCCGGGGAGGAGAGGGTGGGCTCGGAATCTCTATATTCTGATACATTTTGAATGAGAGACCACCAGGGAGGAGAGGGTGGGTTTGTGAATCTATACATTCTGATACATTTTGAATGGGAGACCGCCGGGGAGGAGAGGGTGGGCTCGGGAATCTCTACATTCTGATACATTTTGAATGAGAGACCACAAGGGAGGAGAGGGTGGGTTTGTGAATCTCTACTTTCGGATTCGTTCTGAATGGAAGACGCCCTGGGAGGAGAAGGTGGACTCGGGATATCTACATTCTGATAAAATTGGGGGTAAAGTGAGGATTGCCCCGTTTGTATTGCTTCACTTTCATATCTCTATGTTTAAATACTAGTGGCAAGATTTGGGGGGGTTGGCATTTTGGTAAATTAAGTGTGAGTATATGAGGTCGAGATTTAGGTAGGTGATTATTTCAAGACGACTTTTAGGACAGGTGAGATTTTAGTAGGTGATTAAAAGATCACTTTTTGCCATATATTTTTCATTGCATTTGTTTACTGCCGATTTTTCACTGAGGTGGTGGTTGGTAGGAGAGGGGGTGGCGGGCTGGGGGAACAGAGAGAGGCTTGCAAGGGGTAATAGCACACAGTCTATATGGGGTATATAGGGTTAAACTGAAGGAAGGGCCCTGCACTGAACTTAGAGAGAGGAGTGAGTGGTTTGCAAGGGGTCATAAGGGAATAGTACAGACTCTATATGGGGTATATAGGGTTATACAGAAGGCGGGCTCTGCACTGTGAGCTTAGAGAGAGGAGTGGGAGGCTTGCAAGGGGTAATAGTGCAGTCTATATGGGGTACATAGGGTTAGACTGAAGGAAGGGCCCTGCACTGTGAGCTTAGAGAGAGGAGTGAATGACTTGCAAGGGGTAATAGTACAGGGTCTATATGGTGTATATAGGGTTATATAGAAGGAAGGCCTGTGCACTGTGAGCTTAGAGAGAAGAGTGAGTGGCTTGTAAGGGGTAATAGTGCAGTCTATATGAGGTATATAGGATTAGACTGAAGGAAGGGCCCTGCACTGTGAGCTTAGAGAGAGGAGCATGAGGTTTGCCAGGGGTACTAGCACAAAGTCTACATGGGGTATATAGGGTTAGACTTAAGGAAGGGCCCTGCACTGAGCTTAGAGAGAGGAGTGAGTGGTTTGCAAGGGGTAATAGTATTGAGTCTATATGGGGTATATAGGGTTATACAGAAGGCGGGCCCTGCACTGTGAGCTTAGAGAGAGGAGTCAGAGGCTTGCAAGGGATAATAGCATAGAGTCCATATGGGGTATATAGGGTTAGACTGAAGTAAGGGCCCTGCATTGAGCTTAGAGAGAGGAGTGAGAGGCTTGCAAACGGTAACAGTACAGAGTCTATATAGGGTATATAGGGTGAGACTGAAGGAAGGGCTCTGCACTGTGAGCTTAGAGAGAAGAGCGAGTGGCTTGCAAGAGGTAACAGTACAGAGTCTATATGGGGTATATAGGGTTAGAGCGATGGAAGGGCCCTGCACTGTGAGCTTATAGAGAGGAGTCAGAGGCTGGCAAGGGGGAATAGTACAGAGTCTATATGGGGTATACAGGGTTATACAGAAGGAAAGGCCCTGCACTGTGAGCTTAGAGAGGAGTGAGAGGCTTGCAAGAGTTAATAGTACAGAATCTATATGGGGTATAAAGGGTTAGACTGAAGGAAAGGCCCTGCACTGTGAGCTTAGAGAGGAGTGAGAGGCTTGCAAGTGTTAATAGTACAGAATCTATATGGGGTATATAGGGTTAGACTGAAGGGGGCCCTGCATTGTGAGCTTAGAGAGTAGTGAGAGGCCGGCAAGGGGTAATAGTACAGAGTCTATATGGGGTGTATAGGGTTAGACTGAAGGAAGGGCCCTGCTCTGTGAGCTTAGAGAGAGAGTGAGAAGCTTGCAAGGGGTCATAAGGGAATAGTACAGAGTCTATATGGGGTATATAGGGTAATACAGAAGGAGGGGCCTTGCACTGAGTTTGAGAGAGGAGGGGAAGAGGCTTGTAAGGGGTAATAGCACATAGTTTATATGGGGTATATAGCGTTATACAGAAGGAGGGGACCACACTGAGTTTGAGAGAGGGGGAAGAGGCTTGCAAGGGGTAATAGTACAGAGTCTATATGGGTTATATAGGGTTAAACTGAAGGAGGGGCCCTGCACTGTGAGCTCAGAGAGAGGAGTGAGACGCTTGCAAGGGGGAATAGTACAGAGTCTATATGGGGTATATAGGGTTATACAGAAGGAGGGGCCCTGCCCTGTGAGCTTCCATAGAGGAGTGAGAGATTTGCAAGGGGTGATGTAAAACCCAGAGTCTCTATTTTTAAATCGCACATAAAAATGCTAAATCTCCCAGAAGTTAAGATGGAGCCGGGGTCTGTAGTTTGTAATACATGTGAGTAACAGAGGACATCCACCGGGATAAAAGTGAGTCCACATTGAGGGCGCATCAAGGCAAGAGGAGACTTACCTGCTCAAGACACTCTTCACATCCTAGAGAAAGAAAGAGAAAGAGGACAAGATAAATAGTCATCCCACATTGTTCTAAACGTTGATTTCCATTTTACAGAGACCCTGAGCTGTGATTCAAGGAAAGAGTTAGGTTGCTGCATTATCTAGTCTAGGAATCAGTTGAGCCTTCTGGGAAGTTTCTGGTCAGACAATGCCAAGCTGCGTGTCACAAAAACAGACACTGACCCACTCCCTATCAAGTGTTTCTGAGTAATGGAAGCAAAACGTCACCCAAAACCTTGAAGGTGACCTACAGTCCAAGCTTTAAAGCCATATCCTGGGGTTTCTTAACAGTTTCTTCGGAGCTGCTGGTTTTGTTGACACACTCTGCCGGCTTGGACATGGTTGCCTGTACTCAGTGCAGTGTGCATTGCAGGTTCGCAAGTGTACATGCGTAGGAAGGTAGATGCTCAATTGGTGTGTGTGCATGTTTGTGAGTGTGTCTGCGTGTGTGTAGGTCATAGAGATGCTCAAGGAGTCATGCTGTTTGTCCCTGTTTCTAATGGTTGCTGAAGTTCTAGAGAAGGCACAAGGCTCCATCTTGCCACATATCACCTTGATGTCGCAGACATGGCGTCCGGGAAGCAGAGTAGTAGCCTGCAATGAAAGCGCGGGGCATCCATACCTGGCGATCACATTGTTGGTGCCAGAGCCATTACTGCATTGCTTGCACTGGGAATTGGAGCCACTGTGAACTAAAGGCGTGGGGGAGGAACATTGGCTCTTACAAGCGGCACAGACCCTGACATTACTGGGGTATTTGAGGTTGCACTTACTTGTACTGACTACATACAAGGCATTAACTGCGATTAGATGGCATTACATTAGATTGTGCTACGCAATCATCGCTATTTGGCTTTTCTAATGTGTTGCTTGAACGTCCATCTCCCTTTATTGCCTGAGTGACCACTTTATTACTTGATTACATTGAACTGTTTCATGCTAACACTGCCTACCTGCTGCTCTACCTATTACTGAATGTCCTTGCCAATCTTTTGCACTGTGTCCCAACACATGACCAATGTCATTTCATTGTCTGGCTCATTGTCTGAGCACCTACACTGAGCCTGCACTGATATCGCCACGGTACCTCTTGCAGACTCACCTGTGATCTATTGAGACTACTAGCCCACATTAACAGCCCGCATACCTCCTCGAGCCAGTGATTTCTGAACCTGACTCAGCACCACCCCTTAGCCGATTCACCGAATGCCCAATGGGGAAATGGACAACAGCACAATCTCCACGGCTCAAATGTGATAGTGAGTACCTTGTTGACTAACCTAAAGGTTCCAACACCGCTTATCTTACTTCCCCCCCTGGATATCTCCATGCCAACTACCTTTATGCCTGACATGTAATAGACCCTGCTATAGATGATTGTGGCCCTCCACACCTGACCTTATACCTTCACCACCGTGCAGGTCAGTTCTACGCCACTAACATGCCCACTCATACTAAAATATCCACTAGTCGCATGGCCCTTCCATCTATGCCTTCCCTACTCCCGGACTCCAATTCAATCACACCCTCCTGCTTCCTTTCACATCTCATCTACTCGCACCAACTACAACCTAGGAACATCACAGCCCATCTCTCCCATAAGGAGACAACTACCAACCCATGCCCGACACTGACATCCCTCCAAGCACCTAGCCAACCATGTCAACTCACCACTGGAAATGGGAGACGAGCACTGCAAACCAGGTTCAGCAAGGCCACGTCCCTAACCATCCTCCCTACAACGAGCAAAAGAAACTACTACCGTAGCCATAGAACCATTATAACCCCCACTAAGACTACCAAATCGAACGTCACCAAGTCTAAGACCAAACTCCCGCCCAACAGACTTGCGCAATGCCCCTCCTCGAGTCCTAACGCATCTGACACCTGTACTCGGCGAGCCAGCCAACCATCAAAGTTCAAGAGAACAATAACCTCAGCAAAGTAAACCAGGTAATACGAGGAGCACTCATTAATGCCAGGTCTCTCCCCGCACATGCCCTAGACATCGCAGACTGCATCACAACCGAGAAACTGGACTTTATGGCAATTACCGAAACTTGGCTTCACCCAGCAGCAGGACCCTCCCTTGCGCTAGCGGTCCCAGAAAACGACATGACCTATAGATCAGACAGACCCACGGCCGAAGGAGGGGAAGTAGCTATTATCACTAAAAATACCCTCAACATTAGAGAGATGCCTAACACCGAGTTCCACTCAGGCGAAATACTCTCAGCCAAAATGACTTTATCACACACAGCCACACTAAATATGCAGTTGATCTACAGGCCCCGGGCCCTACACTATCTTTTGAGGACGATGTAGCTCAACTCCTCTCAACCAATACTTAACCTAGCTCCCAAACCCTGCTTCTGGGGGACTTCAACTGAGGTCTCAACGATCCTAACGTCAACAATGTACTAGCGCCTGCTAACTCTATCTCGGCACTAGGCCTCACACACCGGATAAAAAAAACAACACATACTAAAGGTCGCACCCTCGACTGGTTAGCCAACCTTAGCTGCCATACTGACGTAACGTCCAATACCTGTTGCCCTTGGTCAGACAACCACTGCATCACCTTCAATATCACCAATAATCTAGGGACCAACAAGGCCCCCTTAGTGGACCCAGCTCCCTATCTAGAAACAAACAGATCACTGCTAATAACATACTACCATTACTACCAATTACAGCCCATATAAACCAAGACAACAACGAACCATCTACTTTAGTTGACCTCTACAACCAAACTGTACTGGCAGCCATCAACAAAGTTGCGCCACTATCCATGCGTAAACCCAGAGCAGCAGCCCACCTCAACTCTCTTGGTTCATGCCAACACTAAAAGCTCTGAGAAATGCTAAAAGAACAGCCAAGGTTAACTGGTACAAAACACCAAATGACTTAAAGTAAAATTCCCTACATCAGCCAAAAACTTCAAACAGGCAGTTAACCAAAGGAAAAGTTCCACTTACAACAATAGTATATCTAACGCCAAATCAGGTACAAAAGAACTATTTGCTATCCTGAGAGAACTAGAATCTCCAGTACCACTACAAGAAATCTGCAACAAAGATGCAAACTGGGGCACTGACATTCAAAATGCACTTTCCGACAAAATTGCCCTCCTTCAATCTAAAATCGACATTAAAAAAAACGACCATTAAACATGTTACCTCTGCCACAATCTCCCACTCATTTGAAGAAGAATTCAGCTCCACAATTTGAATGTACCCCCGTCTCTAACTCTGAAGACCTAAAAATCATCGCTAGCCTCAAACCATCAACGTGTCAAGGTGATGCTTGCTCTGCGGCGGTGATCAAGGATTGTGCACCTGACCTAACCCCCTTCATTATAAGTCTTATTAACGCCTCCTTCAAAAGCAGTACTGTCCCATGCAACCTCATAAAGGCGTCGGTGCCAACTCTAACAAAACCATCACTTGACCCCAACATTCCGACTAAATATAGACCGATTACAACAGTACCCTTCTTACTCGAAATCCCAGATAGAGTTGCGTATCTCCAGATCCAAGACCATCTGAAAGTCAATAACCTCCTTGGCCTACGTCAGTCAGGATTCCGCCCCGACATGGCACAGAAACTGCACTCCTGGATCTGAAAATTCAAATGGACGAGCTCAAAGATAAAGGTAACCTGGCCCTGCTCCTCCTACTTGACCTTTCGGCAGTGTTCAACCTGGTCAACCATAACATTCTCTGTAAATATCTCCTCTCAGCGGTCAACTTCTACCCAAAAGCTTTCCAATGGATACAATCCTTCCTCTCGGACAGATCGACTCGAGTATTCTCACCTAATGCAGAAGCACACCCAAGCCCAGTCACATGCGGGGTTCCTCAAGGCTCCTGCGTCTCTCTGACACTATACAATATTTTCACAAAACCACTATTTGACTGTCTGGATAATCTGGGTGTCACCTACACTAACTATGCGGATGACACTCAAATCCTCATCCCCTTCACTAGCTCACATGACACGGACTCGGCTCCTTTATCACTCCATCCAAACTTGGATGGCCCACAATGGCCTGTGCTTGAATGACGAGAAGACAGAACTCCTCCTCCTTGGGTCGCAACTCCATCTCAACAAACTTGATGATTCTTTTAAAGCCTTCAAGATAGATGGCAAAACGATTCAAGTGTCTAAGGCTGTAAAAACCTTAGGTTTCCACCTGGACTCTCCTTTGATCCTTACCAAACAAGTTAATGCCACAGTGTCAGCTGTCGCCTACACATCCAAGCTGATCAATGCTTGCAGACCATTCCTCTCACCTGACAGCTGTATCACACAAGCTAGAGCACTCATCTCGTCGAGATTGGATTACTGTAATGTACTGTACGCCAGAACTAAGACCCAAAACATCAAAATGTTACAGGTGATACAAAACAACGCCCTTAGGGCAGCCCTAAACATACCAAGAAACTCACACATCTCTACGACTAGAAGGAACGTACACTGGCTCCCTGTTCAAGAGCGCGTCCTATTTAAAACCCTCACATTGACTCATAAATGCCTCCATAACACGGCCCCTATGTACCTGGCTGACAAAGTGGCTAGATCCCAATCCAGCAAACCTACACGCTCTGCTCACCTACACCTGCTCTCCACACCGAGATTCAAACTATAGAAAGCTGGTGGCAGTAGCTTCCCTTGTATACCCTGCCTGCCAAACTCAGGTCCCAAGACTCGTTCTGGACCTTCCGAAAACAGTTGAAAACATGGCTCTTCTTGCTGGATGCACAGAACGAAGCCTCCCTGAACCACCCGCTAGATAGCAACACAAGCAACACACTCAAGCCAACCTTAACTTTCGAACAGCGCACATTATTCTCTCCCTAGCTGACTTCACTATGTAACCGCAGGAGCATTATTTTGCATTGTTGCCAGATGACTGACAACTGTATAACTGTGTAACTTGCTACTCTGTAACTGTAACCCTGTAATGATGCAACATGTACCTATGCATAACCATTGCTGTAGGAACAGCGCCCAGATGCCTCCGGGTTGGGTGCGCTATATAAATTGCAAAATAAATAAATAAAATAAATTACTGAGAGGTGTTGAGGTCGCACTTTGCATCTGCAGCACCGACACAAATGGGAATGAACATGACATACAGTGACTTTACAGGCATGCCAGGCACTAACTGGCATTAGAGGAGTTTGAAGCTGCACTTTGCATATGATGGCAACAACTGCACAAATGTGAGACTGCACATACTGCACTCAGCATTAGAGGGTATTACTGGGGCATTTGGAGTAGACTAGCTGTCACAGTGCATCATTCAGCGACCTAGCGATATCTCTCTGTGCGCTGTCTCTCCCACAATTTCTCTCTAGATCTCTTGTATTGTACAGGTTTTCTCTCTCCCTCTGTTGCTCTCTCTCTCCATCAGTGCAGTCTGTTTTTCTCTCACCCCATTCCACATCGCTCTCCCTCGCTCTGTGTGTCTCTCTCTGCCTCCTCCTATCATTCCCTCTCTCTTTTTCTCCTGGCCCTATTGCCGTATCTTGCTCTCTGTCCATTGCCAGCTCTGTGGGTGTGGTGCTCTCTCTCTTTCTTTCTCTTTCCCTGTCCAGCTCTGTGGGTGTGCCCGATCTCTGCAGGGTGGTGTGCCAGTGGGCGATTGCGGTCTTTCATCCTCTCCCTCTCTCTCTGAGGTGTATTGTAAAGTGCACTCTCTTGGTTCTCTCTGTCTGGACAGTGTGGTGTGCTCACTCTGGTTCTCTCTGTCAGTGTAGTTTATCCCTCGGTTAGAGAACAGAACCTGCACTAGTGTAGTCTGGTGTGCACTCTCTCTCAGTGTCAGTGCGGTCTAGTTCTCTCTCTCTCCTTCTGTCTCTGTGTCCCTCCATCCTTCTGCTTCCATGTCCCTTCCACCCCCTGCATCCTCCCCTACCAGTCCATCTATGTCCATCCCTAACACTCCTTCCATCCCCCTTCACCTCCATCTTTCTCCTCCCTCCTTCCCCATCTGTCCTCGTCTCCCTCTGTCCCTCTACCTCTATTCCCCCTTTCTCTCGGCCCCCTCTCTCTTTCCCTTGTCCCTCTTTCTCTCCTACTCTCTCTTTCTTGATAGATTTGGTTTGTTGTGTGATTTGTACAGTACTAACGGCCATGCTCGTGCTCAAAGTACTTGCTAACCTGACCCCCGGTTTGAGGAGCAGAGAATGTTCTCAGTTTATTGTGGAAGGCCAACAACAAGCTTGCTGTCCTTATTCTAGAAGTAGAGAGTTCACAGCCTGGCCGCCTGTGCTTGGTAAGAGCTGCCCATGGTATTTTGTTCATTTAAAAGACAGAGTTGCAGCCGGATATTTGTCATTTGAGTGAAGGTGCCATGGTATTTCACCCCATTCTGCCCTGCGAGGTAGGAGCAACAGGTGAGACACCCTCTCATTTCAGAATACCCCTTCATAATAGTAGAACACGCATTAGCTTTCAATGTGCAAGTAAAATATGGTGCCTTGAAGGAGATAAGCATGTGATGTTCCTATATTGTATGCTGTGCGAATATGGCATACATTACTTACCATAATTGTATTTCTGATGCTTGTATCTGCTTAGATTTTAGACATCTAGTGGTAGTCACAGAGTATTGCATGGAATTCAAAAAAGGGATGTCCACTGGGTGTGTTTGTAATACTATCTCTTGTGTGACGTGTACTGTACCCATGGTCCTTCACACGTTGAGGTTCCTCGGATTGTTTTGTTTCTAAAATTATGGAGCATGAAGTGTTTGCGTGAGTACAAGAAAGTAAAAGTAGAAAAGATAAAGGTGAAAGACATCTATGCACCTTCCACTCCAGGAGGGGAGGAAGAGTGGACGCATGTGAATCTAAGCAGATACAAGCATCAGAAATACGATCTATGCCTTCTGAGGCTTGTGGATCTGTTAGAATCACATGCTTTGCATAGATTAGTGAGCAGTACCTGGAGGAGGTGGGTTGTGTGAAGGTACAGTGGCAAATAGATGTCTTATTACCACTTGACCCACCTATGAATCTTCTTTAGAGGCATTGTGCAGTTTTCTGTGTTGCAAACAGATCTAGCTGTAGATGCCCCCATTGTGCAAAGATGTTGTATAAAATATGTGCGTGAATTTGCCACTCATGCTCTGCGGGAGCTGTAGACTTCTGATTAAAGTGTCTCCTGGTGAATTATGTTCCCCTGGAACATGTTGAGACAATAGGAACATGTTGCATTTGAGAGACCATTTCCAAATCTTCTGGGCTAACCTGGACAGACTTAGGAGAGTGTGTTACACCCTGTTTGATGAGATAGAACATGGCAGTGGTACTGTCTGTGAGGACTAGAATGGCGTGCTCAGTGTTGTTGAAAAGCTTGAAGGGCTTTGAGGACTGCTAGCAATTCTAATAGGTTGATGTGATTTTTTGCTGTTGACCGTGTCCACCCGCCGTTTGCAGTGTGATGAAGGTAATGTGTTCCCCACCCTGAGAGTGAGGCATCTGTTGTGAGTGGCCTTCTCTGGAGGGTTGCGAAAGTGTTTACCTTTTAACATATTCTCTTTCGACCACCAGCGTAGAGCCTGTACCAAGGTTTGCAAAACACTAGATCGTCGCACTGACAGCCTGCCTGAGACCATTGACGCTAGCCACTCATGTACTGGGCGCATGCACAGACGCGCGTGTGGGACTAGATATATGCAGGAAGCCATCATCCCGAGCAGGCGCATTGCCTTGCGCACAGTTATCAGATGACCGGCCACATGATGAGCATGTACCAAGGAGTGTTCTTTTGGCATATTTGTGGTGTTTCTCCTGTTACGAGCCAGTCATCTAGATAAGGGTACACTGGGATGGATTGCCTTCACAGGTGTGCTGCTACCACTGCTAGTACTTTGGTGAATCCCCTTGGCGCTGATGAAATGCCAAAGGGGAACACCTTCAACATTGATAGTGGGTATTTCCTAGTTTGGGAGCGCAAGTACTTTCGCTGTGCTGGCAAAATATGAAAGTATGCATATTGCCATGTAATACCCCTGTCCTAAGAGGGGAATTACTTCTTGCAGTGTTGTCATGTGAAACCTTTGCGGGTTCACATATGTGTTTGCTGGACGCAGGTCTAACACAGGGCGCATACTTAGATATTTCTTTGGCACTAGGAGGTACACTGAATAGATGCCCTTGCTTACCTCATGAGCTGGATCATTTGGCACTAGGAAGTACACTGAATAGATGCCCTTGTTTACCTTGTGAGCTGGATCTTTCTTTGGCACTAGGAGGTACACTGAATAGATGCCCTTGTTTACCTTGTGAGCTGGATCTGTCTTTGGCACTAGGAAGTACACTGAATAGATGCCCTTGTTTACCTCGTGAGCTGGATCTTTCTTTGGCACTAGGAAGTACACTGAATAGATGCCCTTGTTTACCTCATGAGCTGGATCATTTGGCACTAGGAAGTACACTGAATAGATGCCCTTGTTTACCTCGTGAGCTGGATCTTTCTTTGGCACTAGGAGGTACACTGAATAGATGCCCTTGTTTACCTTGTGAGCTGGATCTGTCTTTGGCACTAGGAAGTACACTGAATAGATGCCCTTGTTTACCTTGTGAGCTGGATCTTTCTTTGGCTGTTAGGCGATCCTCTGCACACCAGTCCACTACACACCAGAACACTGCTCACGTTTCCCCAACATCTCCTGCCATGGTTCGAGGCTCACGTGATTCGGTGAACCCAAAGCACCGAAGACTCCGTACCAGTGGTGGGGTACGGGCTCGATTGCAACCCTTTCTGCATTGGCAATTGCCGTGGAGGACATATAGCAGAAGGGGCGGTGTTACGTCTCCACGTCGAGCACGTGATCCAGAGTGGCGTTCCTCACGTGACCTTGGTGGAAGTCACATGACCCAGAGACGCTCAGTATAAAGGTCTGAGAGACAGAACACTCATTGCTTCTCAGCTGTCTTCAGACTCTGTTTGGCGTTACGTATTGCTCCACTGTTACCTTGATCACGGAACTCTACCACGGACTCCTTCGGACACCCCTTTGTACCTTTGCCTTGGAACTGTTTACCTGTTGCCGGATTTTGGACTGCATCCTGACTTGTCTTTGGATCATCCCTTGGTACCTCACTGAACTTCTACGCCATTTCCCTTCTGGGGATTCAAGTTACGTCTTCATTCCTACAGGTGGCGGATCCTACATCCACGATAACCTGCGGTTCTACTATTCCTGGGACCGCCGCATCATCTGAGCCTCGAACCCCTCCAGTAGGTTTCCTGGGTTTCCCTAACACCAGATAGGTAAGACTCTTTAGATCCTTTTGGTTTATCTGATTGTATTGTGATTGCCTGGTACTTAACCTCGTTCCTTCTTGACAGCAGCATCGGTGTTCCAGAGGCTCCGTGGATCTGGGAAGTCATCTCCCACCTGTGGCCTCAAAGGTCGCACAGCGGGTTTCTATCTAGTTCCCCTGTGCGTCACTTGGGGACGGAGGTCTCATCGGTCTACACGACACTCAAGTCAGAACATTGGCACTAGGAAGTACACTGAATAGATGCCCTTGTTTACCTCGTGAGCTGGATCTTTCTTTGGCACTAGGAAGTACACTGAATAGATGCCCTTGTTTACCTCATGAGCTGGATCATTTGACACTAGGAAGTACACTGAATAGATGCCCTTGTTTACCTTGTGAGCTGGATCTTTCTTTGCACTAGGAAGTACACTGAATAGATGCCCTTGTTTACCTTGTGAGCTGGATCCTTTGGCACTAGGAAGTACACTGAATAGATGCCCTTGTGTACCTTGTGAGCTGGATCTTTCTTTGGCACTAGGAAGTACACTGAATAGATGCCCTTGTTTACCTTGTGAGCTGGATCTTTCTTTGGCACTAGGAAGTACACTGAATAGATGCCCTTGTTTACCTTGTGAGCTGGATCCTTTGGCACTAGGAAGTACACTGAATAGATGCCCTTGTTTACCTTGTGAGCTGGATCTTTCTTTGGCACTAGGAAGTACACTGATTAGATGCCCTTGTTTACCTTGTGAGCTGGATCCTTTGGCACTAGGAAGTACACTGAATAGATTCCCTTGCTTACCTCATGAGCTGGATCATTTGGCACTAGGAAGTACACTGAATAGATGCCCTTGTTTACCTTGTGAGCTGGATCTTTCTTTGGCACTAAGAAGTACACTGAATAGATGCCCTTGTTTACCTTGTGAGCTGGATCCTTTGGCACTAAGAAGTACACTGAATAGATGCCCTTGTTTACCTCTTGAGCTGGATCTTTCTTTGGCACTAGGAAGTACACTGAATAGATGCCCTTGTTTACCTCGTGAGCTGGATCTTTCTTTGGCACTAGGAGGTACACTGAATAGATGCCCTTGTTTACCTCGTGAGCTGGATCTTTCTTTGGCACTAGGAAGTACACTGAATAGATGCCCTTGTTTACCTCGTGAGCTGGATCTTTCTTTGGCACTAGGAAGTACACTGAATAGATGCCCTGAGGACCAAAGGGCTGAGGATATCGCTGTTTGCTGTTTGGCGAGTAGCGCAAAGCGCAAGGCAAATAATCAGACGATATTAGTCTGTAAGAAATGGAGCCATCTAATCTCAGTACATCTAATGTGCTGCTAAGAACTAGAGCTCAAGTAAGACAAACAGCAAACTTAGAAATTCTGCAGGCGAAAAAATCGAAAACCAAAAAAGTAAGTCAATAGTTTTCCTGTGGGTCAGCAACTGACAATATTGACTTAGCTGAAGATGCATCTGTAACGCCGCTGGAAGATGTGTTTGAACCCCTGAAAACACTGGATGTTGGCCTATCACCTATTCGTGGCACGTTCATGCCCCTTAGCTTACATGCGCAGGCTATTTCAAGACTTCCATGCCCACTGCCCCCTCCCCTTCCTTTGCTAGTAAAACAAGTAGAGGGGGACGGGGGCTTGGTCTCAATGTTCTCAAACCAAGTGAAGAGGGCCAACAAAAAAACCAATATGAATAATATGAAGAACATAAAGTCAAGTGGTATCGAGATAGAAGAGAACAGAAATATCGACCTTGATTCACGGATTGGCCGGGCCGATATGCCGCTGTCGCCGAGCGGAGACCGCCGCCTCGACGGGTGTTGTGCCGGTATGCAAGGACGCTACCGAGGAGTGGAGAATGGAGGATGCCACAAAATCCCCTGCCGTGGCGGCCGTTGATGGCGTTGGCGGGCTGGGCCAGGGGGCGTGGTCGTGGGCGAGCCCGGCGCCGCTGTGGGGATCGTGAGTGAGGCGGGGAACGTGCAGCGCCTGGTGTATTTGGCAGATGCTGCAGTGGGCTCTGCCTCGCTTCCTCCCCCTGAGTGTAATATGAGGCTAACCACTTCGCCCAGCGGGACAGGTGGCGCGGGCGATGGACACGGAAACACTGTAAGTACAACTACAGATTCTCTCATGTCGCTGAGCAATCCTGTAAATGCCTCGCTGTGTGATTCTTTTGCTGCCCCTCAAAACGCTAGGAGCCCCATTTATGCTTCACAGCCCACAGAGACCCCCCCTTAAGGATTCTAGCCTGAAGACAACATCGCATAGTGAAAATACACAGATTATTCAAAATGCTACAGGAAATGGTTTACTAATCAATGACAAAAGAAACTCGTTAGAGGTAGTCTCTGCAGTCCTACAGAACCTAATTAGTTTAAACAAATCCAGATCTTGAAACCGGTCGGATGTATCTAATCTACCTCATGAGTTATTATCCAAAGCCCCACAGAAAAGGACTTGTATGAGTGTTACTAACTCAAATCCAGATATATGGGGAATTGGTAATTATAAAAGAAGTAAACCATGCGTGACAGAGTCTTCTGATAGTTTTGAACCGTCACAAGAGGGAAATGTGGCCGATTCGCAGAAAAGATGGCCTATTCCACCCAAGACTGGTCAGTCCAGCAACAAGAGACGTTACATCATTGGAAGTGAAAGCTCAATTTGTGAAGAGACATCTGACGATTCTGATACGTCGGACTCTTCGATTGGTGAACGTCCGTTTCCTAAGATTAGGAGGGAAGGGACATGCTCCAGACGCATTCCACGTAAGGTAGAGGGGAGAGTGGAATGTGATCGGCCAGCTCCTTGTGTTCATGTGCCCTCTAATGATCTATTAATAGCTCTTACATCGGCAATGTCAATTTCTCTCACACCCTTCACAAAGTTATATGAAACCTTAAATGATAACGTGAAGGATGTCACAACTCTACTGGCTCTGATGAATTCAAAATTGGTTCACCTAGAATCAATGCAGAGATAGACACAAACAAGAAGAGATGACTCATCAAATTATGGCGGGCATCCTAGCAACAAATGAGGCTAAAAAGAATGATATGATTGACAAAAAGCTGTTTGCAGAGGTTGCAAAAGAAGCCTTGTCCTTATTTCATAAATCACACACAGCCATAGTAAAAAAAAAAGATGAACTACGGGACGACGGTAACCTGAAAGACTTGGGAAGTAAAGCTTTAGCTACCAATTCGAATGTTTGCGTAAACTCTTCAAAACTGACCAAGATGCCTGATCCACATTTACAGCCGGTCCAACCAGACACGCAATTTCTCCTGCATAGTAAGTCACCAGGAAGTTCAATAATAGAAGTGATTCACATTTCGAATGAGGGGCCTAAAGAAAGAGCTGCTCTGTTGGAAATTGAGGTGCGCAAGCAAAAGCTTGTTGATGAATCACATTCCAAAAACGATTGCTTAGGAAAAGCTCTTGATATTTAGTTTAATACAGCTTTTATGCAAGCAAAAAATGCATCTAATCCAGCCTTAGTGGACCCTCAAATGGCCTCCGGTTCATCTTCACTTCAGAAAATTATAGAAGGGGTTTCTGACCCGCAGAATGTGTCGGTGACAACAGCAAAGTCTGCAGGTATGTTTCCTATTTTTCAAAGTTTAGATCTAGAAGTTCAACCGACTTCAACTGTGGGTTCAAAGAAAAATCATCCTCTAATGAAAAAGCAAAAGAACATGCCTGCTCGAAAATAATCGCAACAAAAAGGAGCCTGAAAATTCTTACGGAATTTAAATATGTTTCAAATAGTTGACAAGGCTATTTCGACCAGTTTGAAATTAGCGGACACAATAAAGGAGACTCAGTTTGTGCACCTGGAAATAGACGATCCAAAATCTAATGCGATGGAGAGTTTGCCCAACGAAGAGGACTTGGCAATACAAGCGGAATTAATGGATCTATCAGTTTATGAAGACAAGATTGAACTCGATGTTGAACCGGTTAAAACTGTTGCGGAAGTACGCGTAGTATCTGCATTGGAAACAAAATCGAGCAGCGATAATAAGATTACATCATTTGAGAAACAAAATTGCACCCCGAATGAGTCACAGAAGGGTGAAGCTCCATTAACCTGTCCAAGACGTGTAGTGAGAGACAGACTGTGCGAGATCATTCCGCCAGTTGTAGAGGAGAAGGAAGAGGGTAGAGTGCCAAGGAGCCCGGAATTCATGACACTACAAGCCAAAAGCGAAAGACAAAGGATACAAGGCCAGTTGAAAGCACAAAATACTGTCGACTCAAGTCAGTGCAACTTATATGAGGGGTACCTTGAGAAAGAATTGGGATCAGACACAAAAACGCCTCTTGATGCCAAAGTAGAAATGTTTCAGAAATCGGACTTATTTAAGCCCAAAATGTTAGCGCAAAATTTGAAAAACAAGAACAGGATGCCTGCCGGACAAACGGCAGAGCCATCGTTGCTGATTAAATTAATGTTAGAGCGACTGGAGGGCTCGGATAAACTTATTCTGAACAGAACTAATGTGCTACGACTACTTCATCATGTACCCCGTCTTCGCTCTTTGGAGTCGAAAGATCTGAAAATTATTGAATTCCCAGAGGAAAGGTGCACCGATAAGGTGATTTTACATCTAAGCTCTAATCTAATCGCAAATGTAATTTTGGATGGAAATGAAGAGCTGTTATCAATGGGCTTCGACACTTATAAAGTGAGGGACCCGGAACGACGCGAAAAAGAAGAGATGTTAAATCAGCCACGAGAAGCTTGGCCCTCTAATAAGTGTACCTCTAAACCTTTCAAAGTGGCAAGAAAGTTGGATCAAAGCGAGAAAACCTGGCGATCCTCGTCCGACCTGAATGGTCTAACTAGCAGTGCGCATTCAGCCGCTTCGCCTCCCCAAAGTTTTGCGGCGGTTGAAGAGGTCATGAGCTTCAGAAGAAGTTCAATGGAAAGAATTAAGAATACTATAGATAATGAGAGACAAACTGAAAAATCCTCCTTGATAAAAACAAGCACTCAAAGAGAACATGTCCCCGTAGAAGACTGGAACTGGATGGCCTCGACACTAAATGCAAATTTGAACAGCTAATGCCCGAAGCTTAATGTGGATCAAGAATGCTCTTTTGCCTCATGGAATACAGTGTCCGGTCATTTGGTCGACTGCAAACTGGTCGACTGCAATTTGGTCGACACCATTTGGTCGAAAACCAAATGGTCGAATTTTTTTTGTTATTTATATATGTGTTTTGTGGGTTTTCGTGTGGGAAAAAAAAAAAAGAAAAAAAGGGGGTTGGGGGGGAGGGACCCCCCTAAAAAAACCGAAATAGGGGTAAAAAAAAAAAAAAAAATTCAACCATTTGGTTTTCGACCAAATGGTGTCGACCAGTTGTCCAGTCGACCAAAGGTTTTCGACCAAATGACCTACAACCATGGAATACGCGTGGTTTTTCACATCTCTTAAATAATAACTGGGCACACAAGTTACAACTAATCTGTTTACAAGAAACCTGGATCTGTGAATTACCAACAATCACAGACTATGAATGTGCAATCAATCCAGCCATAAAGGCAGAAAAGGGCTGCCCAGTAGCAGGTCTCCTGACATTGATTAAAAGGTCATCGGGATACCGGTTGCAGAACTCGACGAACTATACGCCCTACATCCAAGTCTGTGAGTTACGCAAAACTGCCGGTCCCTTCAAACTTTCCGATATGATCTATATTATCAACTTATATTGGAATCACCAACGGACTGGGTCACTTCCATTTATTGATCAGGTTACCGCAATTCTCGATAATTTGTTGGAATCAAACAGTGGAAGTGCTTTGATAGTTTGTGGCGACTTAAACATTGATTTTTTCAATCCCCAGTGTCCCGCCAAAGGTCATCTGTCAAAATTATGGTTAGAAGAAATGGAAGTAAGAGGACTCTCAATGCTAAATGGTCGAATGCAAGGTGACATACCGGCTAAGTCCACGTGGCAGCGGGAAGGTCAAAGTTCCATCATTGATTATATTTTTGTTTCTGACACGCTGCATGGAGAAATGAAGACCATGAAAGTTCGTTCCATGAAGAATAGCGATCATGAAATGCTAGAATTACGATTTCAAGACTCACAAAGTCCGCAAATCAAAAAGTGGAAAACTAAATTCACAGTGGAAACAAATCGTCTTCGTCTAAAATTGGAAGAACACGACGTGGCTAAGATATGTAAACAACTCAAGTCAAAGCCAGACAAGATTGAATATGTGCAAATTTTATCTCAATCTAAAACCAAAAATATTGGTCTGAAAAACTGGTCTTTCGTGAACAAACATCGTTTTGATCTTATGGTAAAACAACAAAAAAGAACAATGCGAGCTGAAATTCAAAAAAATAATAAAGGCCCAAAGAGTGAAATAGCAGTAAAAAACAAAGTAGTCAAACAAGCCTATAAAAATTGGATCAAAAGCCATCGATTTATATTACATCAAAACGATGCTGAAGCAATGATGAAGATCCTTACAAATAAAAACATTGGCGAGTTTTGGCGAACTATGAACTGCATGGAAACCTCGCAAGTGGCCCTGCAAGCTTGCCCTATTCCTGAAATAGAGTGGGTAAACCACTTCACAGCCCTATACTTCAAAGATCTTGCTCCAAATATGTCAACTACCAATCTAACATCATGAAATTTACATTTCACAAAGGACGATATCCGAGATATAATCATGAGAGCAAAAAACTTGCGGGCCCCCGGCCCCGATGGGTTGTCTAACTATATGATCAAACAGTTTCCTGATCTATGGACAGACTTGTGTTTTGATCTATTTACGAAAATCAACTTGCAAAAGCAAGTGCCAGCCTCATGGAAGACTGGGATAATCGTGCCAATATTTAAGAAAGGAAACAGATCATCACCGGAAAATTATCGTCCGGTGGCCCTGCTCGACGTTCTGGGCAAGATTTTCTCATCCCTGTTGCAAGTAAAACTGATCACTTGGGCTAAATCAGCGAAAAGAGCAGATGAAAGACAGGCGGGTTTTGTGAAATTTGTGGGGTGTTCACTAAACCTGCTGGTTCTAAATCTGCTGAAAATGGAAGCTTTGAGAACTAACACGAGAGTGTATCTTGCTTTCGTCAACTTCTCCATGGCCTTTGACATGATTGATCGTGAACTATTGTGGCAAAAGTTGGAACTGTGGGGCTGTCCGGTTGGCTTACTTGCAGCAATTAGAGCTTCACTCTAATACTTCAATTGCCGTTCGGCTGGACACATTGGGGACGTTGTCAGCTCAAATCAAGACATGCAAAGGAGTCAAGCAAGGTTGCCCATTAGCAGCTGCAATCTTCGGCCTGTTTATCTCTGATATTGGGGACGCAATTCAATTGGTGCGATCTTTGTCACCAAAACTCAATTCATTGAAGGTAAGCTGGCTGTTGTATGCTGACGACTTGGTAATTCTAGATTTAACACCGATTGGTCTTCAACGCAAACTCGAAGCTGTTCAAAAATATGTTTGCCAGAATAAATTGAAGATCAATATAACCAAGACAGAAATACTGGTGTTCGAAAATTTTAAAACAAGTCGTAACTCAAGAGACTTCAAATATGTATGGTCTCTAAATCAAATGAAATTGCAGCTCTCAAAAAGCGTAAACTACCTCGGCATGAATCTAAATTCCAGCATATGGGACGACCCTTGGGTGGTCGATTCAAAGCGAAAATGTGGTCAGCTGGCCTGCCAGGGCTCGGTGATACATAGAAAATATGGGCGATTTTCATTGCAACCGCAGCGTAATTTCTATGAACAAAAAGTTGTACCGATTCTGGCTTACGGCGCGGAAAATGCCTTTGGTTGCCCGGTGACACACTGGAACTCATTAGAACATATGTTCTGGACCAAAACCTTAAACTTACCACCTGGAATTGCATCAGCCTGCATACGATATGAATTAGCTTTAATTTCACTGCACGCTAGGATATGCTGGAACCAACTAGCACTGTTTCGAAAAACTAGAGCAGAGGAAGGAATATTCCAATTCCAGATATTCCACAATGCTCCATCGGGAGGCTCAGATATTCTCTCTCAATTGATAAAAAGATGTGAAGATCTTTTAGCATTTAACAACAGTTGCTTGAAAACTCTTCACACAAATCCTACGGCTGCTAAAGTAACCCTTTGGCGCGCTGACTGGATAAATACTTGTAACAAGCGTTTAGCCGCCAATGCGATGAAAAATTCTCCTGCTGAATCAAGGGGTTACAACATCCTTCAAAAATATCTGACTCGATTCCCGAATTCGAAAGCCAGAAGACTATACATGCTATTTCGGCTGAATGCAATGAAAACGAAAGAGCGAACCGGCCACTGGGCGTGTAATGTGGGACTAAATTCTATCTGTCGCTTTTGTAATAAGGAGTTCGAGTCCCTTAAACACTTAGTCCTCTTTTGCTCAGCGTTGAAAGATGCAAGATCAATTCATCTGGGCCGGTGGTATCACGAGAATCAGTCTGCATGTGCAGACGAGTGGTGGAGGAGAATGTGGAATGGATTAGATATGAAATTAATCTTGCCCTTGACCTCCTTCCTGGCTGTCATTGATGACAAACTAAAAGATCAAACCGGACAATTGTGAGAATGCCTGAATGAGTTCAAGTGCTTTCAAGGTTGATCATGGAAAATAAGATCTGGCAATGTGACTTTTCTGTTTGGGCAGCGAGAAGGGAGGAGGTCAAATTGGGGGGTAAAAGATAAAGGTCACTGGACTTTGTGGTTTTTACTTCTGTTGATTTTGGTTGCGTAATATTTTAAAGGTTTGATTTTAAACCAATAAAATTAATTAAAAAAAAAAAATAGATACCCTTGTTTACCTCATGAGATGGATCTTTCTTTGGCACTAGGAAGTACACTGAATAGATGCCCTTGTTTAACTCGTGAACTGGATCTTTCTTTGGCACTAGGAAGTACACTGAATAGATGCCCTTGTTTACCTCATGAGCTGGATCTTTCTTTGGCACTAGGAAGTACACTGAATAGATGCCCTTGTTTACCTCGTGAGCTGGATCTTTCTTTGGCACTAGGAAGTACACTGAATAGATGCCCTTGTTTACCTCGTGAGCTGGATCATTTGGCACTAGGAAGTACACTGAATAGATGCCCTTGCTTACCTCGTGAGCTGGATCATTTGGCACTAGGAAGTACACTGAATAGATGCCCTTGTTTACCTCGTGAGCTGGATCTTTCTTTGGCACTAGGAAGTACACTGAATAGATGCCCTTGTTTACCTCGTGAGATGGATCTTTCTTTGGCACTAGGAAGTACACTGAATAGATGCCCTTGTTTACCTTGTGAGCTAGATCTTTCTTTGGCACTAGGAAGTACACTGAATAGATGCCCGTGTTTACCTCGTGAGCTGGATCTTTCTTTGGCACTAGGAAGTACACTGAATAGATGCCCTTGTTTACCTCGTGAGCTGGATCTTTCTTTGGCACTAGGAAGTACACTGAATAGATGGCACTAGGAAGTACACTGAATAGATGCCCTTGTTTACCTCGTGAGCTGGATCATTCATTGGCACTAGGAAGTTGAGCTGGATCTTTCTTTGGCACTAGGAAGTACACTGAATAGATGCCCTTGTTTACCTCGTGAGCTGGATCTTTCTTTGGCACTAGGAGGTACACTGAATAGATGCCCTTGTTTAACTCGTGAGCTGGATCTGTCTTTGGCACTAGGAAGTACACTGAATAGATGCCCTTGTTTACCTCGTGAGCTGGATCTTTCTTTGGCACTAGGAAGTACACTGAATAGATGCCCTTGTTTACCTCGTGAGCTGGATCTTTCTTTGGCACTAGGAAGTACACTGAATAGATACCCTTGTTTACCTCGTGAGCTGGATCTTTCTTTGGCACTAGGAAGTACACTGAATAGATGCCCTTGTTTACCTCGTGAGCTGGATCTTTCTTTGGCACTAGGAAGTACACTGAATAGATGCCCTTGTTTACCTCGTGAGCTGGATCTTTCTTTGACACTAGGAAGTACACTGAATAGATGCCCTTCTTTACCTCGTGAGCTGGATCTTTCTTTGGCACTAGGAAGTACACTGAATAGATGCCCTTGTTTACCTCGTGAGCTGGATCTTTCTTTGGCATTAGGAAGTACACTGAATAGAGGCCCTTGTTTACCTCGTGAGCTGGATCTTTCTTTGGCACTAGGAAGTACACTGAATAGATGCCCTTGTTTACCTCGTCAGCTGGATCTTGTTTTGGCACTAGGAAGTACACTGAATAGATTCCCTTGTTTACCTCGTGAGCTGGATCTTTCTTTGGCACTAGGAAGTACACTGAATAGATGTCATTGTTTACCACGTGAGCTGGATCCTTTGGCACTAGGAAGTACACTGAATATATGCCCTTGTTTACCTCGTGAGCTGGATCTTTCTTTGGCACTAGGAAGTACACGGAATAGATGCCCTTGTTTACCTCGTGAGCTGGATCCTTTGGCACTAGGAAGTACACTGAATAGATGCCCTTGTTTACCTCATGAGCTGGATCTTTCTTTGGCACTAGGAAGTACACTGAATAGATGCCCTTGTTTACCTCGTGAGCTGGATCTGTCTTTGGCACTAGGAAGTACACTGAATAGATGCCCTTGTTTACCTTGTGAGCTGGATCCTTTGGCACTAAGAAGTACACTGAATAGATGCCCTTGTTTACCTCGTAAGCTGGATCTTTCTTTGGCACTAAGAAGTACACTGAATAGATGCCCTTGTTTACTTCGTGAGCTGGATCTTTCTTTGGCACTAGGAAGTACACTGAATAGATACCCTTGTTTACCTCGTGAGCTGGATCTTTCTTTGACACTAGGAAGTACACTGAATAGATGCCCTTGTTTACCTCGTGAGCTGGATCTTTCTTTGGCACTAGGAAGTACACTGAATAGATGTCATTGTTTACCACGTGAGCTGGATCCTTTGGCACTAGGAAGTACACTGAATAGATGCCCTTGTTTACCTCGTGAGCTGGATCTTTCTTTGGCACTAGGAAGTACACTGAATAGATGCCCTTGTTTACCTCGTGAGCTGGATCCTTTGGCACTAGGAAGTACACTGAATAGATGCCCTTGTTTACTTCGTGAGCCGGATTTTTCTTTGGCACTAGGAAGTACACTGAATTGATGCCCTTGTTTACCTCGTGAGCTGGAACTAGCTCTATTGCGCCTTATGAAGAAGAGACTTGATTTCTTCTTGTAGGATCTTTTGATGCTGTGGAGACATCTTCCTGAGTCTTGGTGGATGATGCTGGGGTTTCTCCAGAAACACAATTGAGCAACACCGGCCCCCCACCCCCACCACCACTGTAGATAACACCCACTGATCTGACGCGTTTCCCTCCCATGCGTGGGTGAATTGAGAAATGCGTCCTCCTACTGGAGAGGCATCGGAGGGACCCTGGGCTGGAATGTCATTGCTTAGAGGCGGCAGTGCCTCTAGCAGTGGGGGCTCTACCTCTACCCCAAGACCTTCTATAGCCCCTTTGAACGATTGACTGGTAAGGGGTGGATTGGCCCTCAGACCCAAGAAGAGGGCTGTCCCTGACTGTAACCCTGTGAGCGTAGGAATCCTTGCCCCGAAAAAGAGCGTTGTGTGTTAAACCCCTTTTGTTGTAACTAGGGTTTGGTTTTTATTTGACCTAATGATTTTCGGGTTTCACGTTTTATCTTTCCACTTTTAAGTGCATCATCAACGCTTTACCAAAAAAAAAACATTGGGCTCAATGGGCATATTTAGCCAAGGTAGCTTGTGTCTCTAGTGTGAACCCTGATTGGCGTAGCAAAGAATTAAGTTTTAAAAGTGCACCTTCTGCAATAATGTGGCCAGCATGGTCTGCTGCATCTAAGTTGTTCTTGAGAATGCAGTTGGCAACTTGCTTGCCCTCAGACACTGATTTTAACTACTACTGCCTTCAGGTACCCAAATTTAGACAAAAAAAACGGGCGGGAGCAGCTTCCCAGTCAAGGCAGCCCAACACTGGAATGCTCTCCCACTCAACATCAGAACAGACCAATCCAACTACAGTTTTAGGCGGACCACTCTCACCTGGCTACGCTCCAATGACCCCTATGACTAACCTTGCCCCTCTTACACTGACAGTTCCTATCTAATCCGACTGTATATATGTACATTCCTTAACTGATCTGCCGAAATGTAATTGACTATCTGTATATATGTACATTCCTTAACTGATCTGCCGAAATGTAATTGACTATCTGTATATATGTACATTCCTTAACTGATCTGCCGAAATGTAATTGACTATCTGTATATATGTGCATTCCTTAACTGATCTGCCGAAATGTAATTGTATTTGTATTTGTTTATTTATAACGCGCAGACCATCAGGCCCGGGGGCATCACGGCGCAATTTGTACAGGGTTGCAAGAAAAGAACATACAGGGAGATAGATTACAATAAAAGTATACAATACAGCATAATAACAATCTTAATAATTACATATATTACACATGGTACAGTGTCCCTACGATCCGCAGAGGAAGTATCCCTGAGGTAGTTGGGAGGGTAGCAGACCGGAAATCGTGCTGGGGAACAGGCGGGCTGAGTAAGTAGGACAGATGTCTAACACAACTATTGCCGGTCAAAGAGCCAAGATTTGGTTTTATTCTTGAAGGTGTTGAAGGAGTCTTCAGCTCTGATGGCAGCGGGGAGGGTGTTCCAAAGTTTGGAGGCTAGGACAGGGAAGCTAGTGCCTCCCGCTTTTTGGAGCTTAAACCTAGGGATAGTAAGGCAGTGAGTCTGAGCAATTCTTAGTGGACGGGCAGTGGAGTGGCGCGAAAGCCGACTGCAGAGATAGATCGGAGCCTTGTTGGCTAGGCATTTGTGCGTGAGGGCAAGCGTTTTTAGGGAAATTCTCTGCTTCACGGGTAACCACTTTAGGCTAGTTCTGGCTTCTGAGATGTGGTGGTTACGAGGGATGTTCAGGGCCGCTCGAATTGCATTGTTCTGGGTGGTTTGGAGTTTGGACAGGTTTTCTTGGCTGGTGCCTAAATATAGAGCACTGCAGTAATCTATTTTTGCCATGATAAGTGTTCTCGCTAGTGTGACGCTATTGTGGGTGGTGAGGAATGGTCTGCAGGCTGAAATGAGTTTACACGTGTAAGCGGATGTGGACCTGACTGCATTAGTTTGTCTTGACAAGGATAAGGTGGAATCCAGGTAAAAGCCTAGTGTTTTAGTGTCTTTCGAGACTTGTATGGAGTTGCCGTCTATGATGAATGACTGATAGGATGGCTCAAGTTTGCTCAGGCGTTGTGATGTGCCCAGGATAAGTAGCTCCGTCTTATCGTCGTTCAGACATAGCTGGTGCTGGGCCATCCAGGCTTGGATGACCAAGTAGACGTCATTGAGGGCCTTGGTGTCAGCAAGATAATCACCAGAGATGGGAATGAGTATCTGGGTGTCGTCCGCATAGTTGGTGTAGGAGACACCCAGATAATCAAGCACATCAAAGAGTGGTTTCGTAAAGATATTGTAAAGAGTAGGTGACACGCAAGAACCCTGAGGAACACCGCAACGAATAGGGGAGGGATCTGCGGCAGCGGAAGGTGCAAAGACCCTCATAGATCTGTTGCTCAGGAAGGATTTGATCCAGGCCGCTGCGGAGGGAGAGAAGTTGGCAGCAGAGTGGAGGTGCCTGCAAAGGATCTGGTGGTTAACCAAATCAAATGCGGCGGAAAGGTCGAGGAGTAATAGCATTGCTAATTTGCCCTTGTCCTTCAGGACTTCGATCTGGGTTTTTAGGTCTAATAGAGCCGTTCCGGTCCCATGTCTGGGCCGAAATCCGGATTGTCGTAGACCTAACAGATTGTTTGATTCAAGGTAGTTTTGGATCTGCAGGTAAACTGCACAGTCCAGTATCTTCAGCAGAAATGGTACTGTAGTAATAGGTCGGAAGTTCGTGGGTATGCTTGGGTCAAGGGAAGGTTTTTTTAGTAGCAGGATCACCCAGGCATCTTTAAGGTTGTCCGGGACAATACCTGTTTCAAAGGATGAGTTAATGAAGGCTGTAATGAATGGGGCTAGGTCATGGGCAGAGTCCTTAATGATGGGAGCTGGGCACGGGTCACCTTGTCAGTTGGATGGTTTCATCCTGAGGATGATGTTTTCTACTTCGGTGACAGTGAGCGGTGCGAAGGTGAAAGGTTTGATGTTGGCAGAGTTGGAGAGGGTGGGCCTAGTAGGGGAGAATGAGCGGTTGTCACGCCTCAGGCAGTCCTGCTTTTCTTTTATTTTAGTTTGGAGCATAGAAATTTTGTTTAGGAGGGCTGCTTGAATGTTAGCACACCATTTGCTGTCTTTCGTGCAAGTGTCTGGCGGGGAGACTGGGGTTTCGAGCTCTTTTAGGACTCTAAAGAGTTCCTTGGAATTAGAGTCGGCTTGCATGATACGATTATTAAGCGATTCTTTTTTAGCAATGATGATGGCGTCTTTATAAGTGAGGGAGGCGAGGAGGAAGCCGTCTTTATCCTCATCAGATGGGTGGCTTTTCCAACGGATTTCCGCGCATCGTTTGGCTTTGCGGAGGATTCTTAGCTGTGGAGTGAACCATGAGTTGAGATGTGCTCGTGGTTTAGCCTTCCTAGGTTTGATTGGTGCTATAGTGTCAATAGCCGTGAGCATCGTTTGGTTGTCGATGTCTGCTAGGGAGGTGGGATCAGAGCAGGCGTTGGTCGCCGCATTAAGAGAGGGGAGTAACAGTGGGAGGAGTTGTTCTCTTGTTATATTTTTTTTATTGCGGGTGGGGAGGGCTGGGGCTATGGGTGATGGGGCTCGCGGGGTAGCTTCAATGTTAAATGTTATGATGTGATGGTCAAACCATAAGCATGGGGAGTTATTGAGGACCTGGATGTTGCAGTTGGAACCGGCTAACCAATCGATGGTCCTGCCTTTGATATGGGTCGGTTCTTGTAGGTACAAGGTGAGGCCAAGGTCAGTAAGAGCATTCTCCAGATCAGTTGCTACAGGATCCTTAGGGTCGCCGTGACCAAGATTGAAGTCACCTACGATTATTGTTTGGGAGTTGTTTTTTGTTTTGTCAAGAAGAAGAGTGGAAATTTCACTGACAAAGGTGGGTGCCGGCCCTGGGGGCCTGTAGATAAGGTGAAGGGTGGCTGTTTGGTTAGGTGTTAGTAGTAATTTGATTGTCAGCAGTTCAGCTGATTCGAGTTTGGAGTCGGATACCACTCTTAGGTCAAGGGAGTTTTTGTGGATGAATGCCACGCCGCCACCTCTAGTATGTGCAGAGGAGCGGTCACAGCGTGTGATGCCATAGTCAGGCGGTAAGACCAAGGATAGAGAAGGGCCAGAGGCGGCATGTAGCCAGGTTTCGGATATGGCAATGAAGTCAAGGTCGGCAGTGGTGATTAGGTCGGCTATGTCAAGAGCGTGTGCTGTGAGGGATTTAGCATTGATGAGGGCACCCTTGAACACAGGCAATTTAACCCCTGTGGTCTTAGTTTTGCAAGTGGCGGTGGGCGAAGGCGGGCTGGGTGGTGTGCGTGGGGCTTGCTTAGTGGTGTTGGTGTGGGAAGGACGAATGCAGAATCTGGTGCCTAGTCTCTTGTTCCTGAGAGTGAGGGGGCAAGGTTGGTTAGGAGTTGGTTTTGTGGCAAAGTGTTTGAGCCAGAGAGCTGGGTCATTAAGGTATTGGTTAATCTGGTTGCAGGGGTGGTGAGCGTCAACGGTAGTTGCTGAAGGACTCGTTGAGGGTGTCAAAGTCATGGTGGGTGACGCTGGGTCACGTAGGTCAGGGCAGGCCTGGTTATTAACCTCAAAGGTAGGAGTGGTTGACTTGGGTGGTTGAGTGAATAGGGCAAGGTGCGTGGCTAGGAGGTAGTGCAGTAGAAAGCGCACGCTGATGTGCATTATGGTGGTGCTGGCTGCCAGAATAGGTTCCCTATGAGCTTGTTGACAGGGACAGATAGGGTCTCCTTGAGTGGGACTGGTGAGATAATGGAAGGGAGTGAGGATGCTATGGTATGGCTGGAAGCCTGGGCACCTAGATAGGGATAACCCAATGGCTGGAATGCACAAGTCAGGGCAGCCCTAGATTAGCGTAATCACAGGCTGTCGCCCAGGGCAGTGGTAAACCTAGATTAGACGTGACCCAAGTCAGGCACGGCACAATACAATTTGAAGCGCCCTTAAGGCACAACACCATTGAAGTGGTCAGTGGGCTACCATAGGGTACATTACAATTGAGATGGTCTGTAGGCGACCTTAAGGCACAACACAATTGAAATGGTCTGTAAGCGACCTTAAGGCACAACACAATTGAAATGGTCTGTAAGCGACCTTAAGGCACAACACAATTGTAATTTACTTGTAATGTAATTTACTATCTGTATATATGTAAATCTTTTAACCTGATTCAACGAAATGTAATGTTCTTTTCTATACTCATATTGTGCCTTATCCTGTAACTAAGCTTTTATGTATTCAGATTTTCCTGTTCTCTGTTGCGCCCTGTTACCTTTGGGTTTGGTGCGCCATACAAAATCAATAAACAAACAAACAAACATCGTCATCATACTATTGATCGTTTGTGAATTGGTCATCTGGAGATTATTGGTCTCCCTATTGTTGGTTATCAATGATGTATAAATCATATAATGTGTCCTGGCCATGTGTAGGGGCAGTCTGAGTCGAAGATGTGTCAGAGGGGTGTAATGAGTGTGACCTTTGTGTTCTAACAGGAGGTTCTCCTGCCACCTGTGGGTCTGTAAATTAGTCATGGTGCTTGTCCATAAAGTCTACAAAGCATGACATTTGTTTCATGGTCCTTTCAAACCTTTCCCATGTCCACTGATTAGAGATGGGGACATCCTGAAACTAAAAAGGATCTGTGGGATCCTTGCCCTGAGAGTGTAGAGCTTCTGTCAAGGTAGAAGTTGAAGGCGTGCAATGTGTGTCTTTTAACGTGATATCAACGGGCGTGGAAAGATCCATTGATTTTGTTGGATTTGGTTTTAAAAAGGTTTCAACACGTGCTTTAAAATGTATATATTTGTTTAAGTTTCGACGTACCATGGACATCCTCCGAATGTATGTTTCAGCGCTTGTTTTGGATAACTAACAATGAGGAATATGACCCTGCCACAGTAACAACAGACACTGTACAAAATGAACCGGAGACAAACCTGGAAAAGAATTCCGGGGAAACAGCCACTGTGGAAACAAGCTATACCAAAGGATATTGTTTTTTAGATGAGATCAAAAGATATCGGAAGGGTACCAAAACACTGCAAAACACCAAGAAGGTGAGATTCCAGGACCCTTTAGTGGGAAACCAAGCACCAAGAGGAAACCAACTACAAGAGATCAAAAGATATCTGAAGGGTACCAAAACACACCAAGAAGGTGAGATTCCAGGACCCTTTAGTGGGAAACCAAGCACCAAGAGGAAACCAACCACGAGAGGCATGAGAGGAGGGATCAAGAAACCTAAGCAAAGAGCAAGAAAACGCAGTTATGCTCACCAGATCAAAGACACAACTGGAGCAACGAAGCTCAAGAAGGTAAACTTGGTACAGAATCTATCCAAATATACACCAAGTGACACTGAAATTGACATTCTCAACAAAGGGTTATCATTTGCCCCGACAGCAAACCTGGACCATGTGGAAGCACACATTGAACTCTTTAAATTCACTAGGAAGCTGAAACTGAAAAACATTTTTGCTAAAAAAGTCAACTGGCAAACAACAGCTCCAGAATACCAAATCATAAGCAGCATTGATCTAGAGAACCTGAACCATACTCACCTACTGATGAACTTGGAGACAGAAACTACGGAAGACACAATAGCTAAAACATCTGTAATGAAGGAACTGAACATTAAAGAATCAAATTTGGATATACCAGAACTTAGGAAAAAATCCAAATTCAACCCAGTACTATATGGGGACAATGCCATTGATATTTTTCAACTAGCAGTAACTAAAGACCTGCATGAGTTGGAGGATAAGTCCAAAACCAGAAAACAATATACCAAAGGCAATTTGAAACCAGAGGAAGTCAAGGTCCTCAAAGCTTTGAAGGAGAACAAAACTATAATTATCAAAGAGGCTGACAAAGGTGGGAACATCATGATACTTGATGAGGAAGATTATATCAAAATGGCAACACAACACTTACAAACACCAGGATGTTACAGCAAGATACCAAGCAATCTGACTCAGACAATAGAGCAACAATCCATGGAACTGATAACGAAATGGCACAAGAGGGGACAACTCACGGACAACGAGCGTGACTATTTGAAACCCAAGCACCCACGTATACCTACAATTTACTTCCTGCCAAAGGTACACAATACGGTTGACACCATCCCAGATGGCAGGCCAATACTAAGTGCTACAGGTTGGATAACGGAGGCATTCGCCAAGTACATTAACAATGTTCTGGGACCTGAGGTCAGCAAGATACCCGCATACCTCAGGGACAGTATGCATACCCTACAGATTTTGAAAGAAATGGATTGGAAGGAAGAGTACCTATTTGTGACATTGGATGTCAAAGCGCTATACACGTCAATTGAACACCATCTGGTACTGAAAGCGGTGGACTACACATTTCGCAAAACGTCAGCATCCTACTACTCCCACATAGAAATGACCAAGGAGTTTTTGGAGTTCACACTTAACAACACTATCTTCCTATTCAATGGAACTTTCTACCGCCAAACCAAGGGGATAGCAATGGGGGCTACGTATGCGCCATCACTTGTGAACCTATTTATGAATCACTTGAACAGGTGCATGTCTTCTACAACAAGGACTTTATGGCACATGTACATGCATGGCACAGATTTATAGACGATGTACTAATGATATGGTCAGGTACTGAGCTACAATTAGCTGATTTTAAGGAATATCTGAACAAGAACCAGTTCGGAATAGAATTCACAGGAACGCATAGTGCGGAGCAAATAGAATTCCTGGACTTGAACATCTCAGTCAAACAAGGCACAATCCTCACTAGGACGTTTAGGAAACCAACTGAAGTAAACTCTGTGTTACATGCAACTAGTTGCCATGGGAAAGCAACAATCAACAATATTCCGAAAGGTGAGTATACAAGAGCGAGAAGGAACTGTAACAATGATACAGCATTCACAGCGGAGTGTGAACTACTCAGAGAGTGCTTCACGCAAAGAAGTTACCTGCAAGAGCCCATAACAATAGCCATCAAGAAAGCTGAACACACATCAAGGAAGAATTTACTCAAGCCAAAAGATCGGACCAAGAGCATTGACAACAAATTAAGATATATCACGCAATATCAACAAGAGAGCCACAAGATCCAGAAGATTCTAGCCAAACACTGGCACCTACTCCAAATCGATGAGGATTTAAGAACATGGATAACGGACAAACCACTCACGGCTTACAGCAGAGCACCAACATTAAAGACATTATTGAGCCCATCATATATGAGAACGGAGGAACAAGAAGGGATAACTGGCTATCAGCAGCAAAACCAAAATGTTTTTTACAAATGTGGCACATGCTCTATGTGCAGTTTTGCTCAGGACACCAAAACATTAATCATTTGAGACAACCTCAAACATAATATAACAGACTTTGTGAATTGCAAAACCAAGTATGTTATATATGTAGTAAAATGTGTATGCAAATTCATGTATATAGGCAGTACGATCAGGGAACTGCGAGTAAGGATACGTGAACATCTAGGATCACTGAAGTCACAGGATGCCAAATTCCCCCTGGCACAACAGTGGCAGGAACAACACCAACTGGAGAGAAAGAAGGACGTCAGATTCTTGGGTCTGGAAATCATCAGGCCAGAGCCCAGAGGAGGGGACCGTGAACTAAGACTACGCCAAAGGGAGGCCAAACTCATTTGTAAATATAGAAATGTACTGCTTGGCCTAAACACGGAACATGAACTAAATGTGTTTCTTTGATACGTTATGAATACTGTGGACTGAGTTGATGGTCACTAAGATGACTATAGTGATTTGAAAGTTTTTAATGGAATGATGGATGTTCTTTAACTTATATATTAACCTCCTTGAGAACAACTTAAGCCTCCTCTGGCTGGTCACCAGTGGAGAGGACATGTCATATAGGCCCCCATTAACAATGTGAACCTTTCTTCAGAGACCACTTAACAACAGCAATCACTAGAGATGTTGACTCACCATCTAGTGTGGCCACAGACACAAATTACTGACCCATTCAATTACAGAGTGTTAGGTTTCACCATGGGTCTATGGAACACCTTCTTTGTGTGACTAATGGCACACCCAAACACCCGTATTGTGACACACATCATGTTTGCAATTTTATTACAAATATTTTGAAACAAGGCACCGGAGGAGCCGTGTTGGAAACTAATGAGTATTCCAAACAGAACACAATTCCTCTTTCTTTTCTCCCCGCTTTTTCTAATATGATAAGGGGCTTTGTCAAAACCTTGACTTCCTTGCACAAATGGGCCCCACTTACTACCCAGTGCAATGAGGGGAGCAATTGAGCCGCGCGTCATTGGCTCATCCCATACAGCTGTCCATTGACCAATAGGAACGCTTTTTGGCTGGGACCAATGGATGGGCAGCTTACACTTTAATTATAGAATTCTTGCAGTCTTGCGGTGTCGCTCACTGAAGCATATCACCGCGAGACCAGGAGACTACACGGACACTCACTCGAGAGTAAGAGGTAAGACTGCCAACAATTCTGGGCCCAACATGTAGTTTATTTAAAAGCGCCATTTGGTCACAACTAGTGATCCTCCCTATGATAGAGACCTAACCTAACTTTACAGAAGTTTGTGTCCATTGCAACCCCTTTCTCTCCTTCACCTTTTTAACAAGTCACGTCGCACACACGACAACATGCACTAGAAAAGGGGCACTAATATATGCACCTTGTCATTTTGCAACGCTAAGGATTACAGCGCTTACAGGCAAGCGATACATTGAAAACCACACTCCTTAAAACAATGGGCCTCATTACAACCCTGGCGTTAAGGGGTTAACGGCGCCGTAAAAGGCTGCAGCGCCGTTAAACCCTTAACGCCAGATTCACACTTTAATGCCTGCTTTTTGCAGGCGTTAAAGTCCAAGGCGCTAAACGACCTTGGTGCTAATTACGGCACCGTAATTTACGGTGCCGTAATTAGCGCCTTCCCCATCCCCATTGAGCCCTATGGGGCAAAAATGGGAATGGGGAAGGGGCAATGGTGAATGGGGATTTACCGCCCCGCCAACCTTGGAATTGGGCGGTAAATCCGCCATACACCATGGCGGAATCCGGCATGGACCATGGTGCTAATAGCACCATGGTCCAACGCCAGGGTTGTAATGAGGCCCCATGTGTTGTTTTTTGTAACCTACGTGGAGCTGAACCAACACAGCATTTATGCCATAATCACTGGGGCTACATTCAACTATTTGGGCAAGATAATGGGCCTACTTCTACAGTATAGAGGCGCCCACAACAACCTAACCTTTTACTGAAACTGACACGTACTAACGGGAGTGGGCAACACTCTTGCCTCGGCACAGGACCACTTAATTTAACACACCTGGGACCCCCCCCAAAAAACGCCATGAAGGAACATCCGCGCATTGTAAATATTGATTGCTGGTTACATAGTATTCACTGCATCGGTCGGGCACGCAAGTTCCTCTGCACAGGAGCAATAGTTTAACACACTATGGAACCCCAATAATGCTAGGGAGGACTCTCCTCATTCTGTATGTACTGAGCACTGGATATGTAACACTGGTACCTTGGAACTCTCAAATGAAGGAGGCACCTTGTCATTTATGCAACGCTAATGATTGTATTGTATTGTATTGTATTGTATTTTATTTATAACGCGCAAACCCGCAGGCCCGGAGGCATCAGGGCGCAATTTGTACAAGGTTACAGATATGCAGGTATAACAGAGCATCATTACAAACATGGGTTCCAATATGCAGGTCTAGCAAAGAGTCATTATATATATTTGCAAGAGGATCTTATATACATATGTACAGTAGTTTCAGTGCCGATAGGTGATAAGCGATTACAGCGCTTATAGGCAAGTGATGAATTGAAAACCACACTATTTAAAACCACGTGTGTTTTTTATGACCTACGTGAAGCTGAACCAGCACAGCATTTATGCCATAATCATTGGGGCTACATTCAACTATTTGGGCAAGATAATGGGCCTAATTCTACAGTATAGAGGCGCCCACAACAACTAAACTATTTACTGAAACTGACACGTACTAACGGGAGTGGGCAACACACTTACCTCAGCACAGGACCATGTATTCTAATGCGCAAAAAACGTCATGAAGGAACTTCCACACATTGTTAATATTGATTGCTGGTTACATAGTATTCACTGCATCGGTCGAACACAAGATCCTCTCCACAGGAGCGATAGGTTAACGCACCATGGAACCCCATTAACGCTATGGAGGAACCTCCTCATACTGTATGTACTGGGCACTGGATAGTTAGTTATCACTGCATTATGTTGGCACGCTACCTCCCTAGCTAACTAACCCACGAGCACAGCCACACTGATCGGTGGCATGACCGGGCCTTGTGCCCCCTTTCTCTTAAATCTGGTGAATTGCACCTAACGGAGGCACCAAGAAACCCGAGCCAACCTTGGAATTATTAGCATTAGGACCAAGATAGGAGAATTCATTACTACCTCAATCTCTTTCCACATAGGCTTCACCCTCTACCATTGCTGTTTTTCAATTCCAACCATCCGGGAACACGCTAACCCTACATTTGGTAACCTTTACTCAACCAACCTCATAAGCTTACGCAAATCTTAATTAGACAACAAATAAGGCAACTAAAGAGCAATTACTCTCTTTTTCTCTCCCATTTTACCTCCCCAAACTAATCAAAAAATGTTCCCCATTGTATTTTGCTAATAATGGAATGAAACAATAACAATTGTATAATATGACTATAACTGACTGAAAATGGTAAGATGCAATGGCAATTTAACCCATGTGACCAACTAACACACACACAAATGCATTGCTAATATGTCACACCTGACAAATGTCACGGCACTATTAACATTGTTTATGAACTTGTCAACTATGGTCTCACCGTCAAATACTGACAACCAATTATGGGCTTTAATGTAATAATTATGGATGTTCCTCACCATGCACACTGTCACTCATGTCACTAATATGCAGCCTTGAGAAAGACCTCAAAGGTTGAAACACGTGTCGGCACGAATGGAATAAAAGTATATCACATACTCTGTACTACATATGAAGTTTTAGCAGAAAATATGTTGGTCACAAGAGTGACAACCAACGTGTGAATTACTGAAGGAAAAATAAATCAACAAATGTTGTTCAATTGTTATTGTTTTTCAGACATCCATTTGCTAACCTCCTCCAAACACTGCTTAACCTTATAAAAGGTATCCTCTATGTCACCAACTTTAAAAAGAGCTGCGTGTCGTCGGCATAGGAATGGTAATTCACACCGTGCCTCTTCAAAATCTCCATCATTGGTCGCAGATACAAATTAAAAAGGATGGGTGATCGCAAAGACCTTTGTGGGACTCCACACCTCATTCTGATGGGCTCTGATATATATTCACTAAATTTGACCTGTTGTTGACAATTGGCGAAAAATGAGTTAAACCACCTGATGGCATGTTCGGAGATCCTGCCTACCACTCTCAAGCGGTCAAGCAGAATACGATGATCAACCGTGTCAAAGGCCGTGGACAGGTCCAACGTCAACAGCAGTGAGAGTCCTCACTGCAAGCTGCAGCGTTACCTGTAGTTCTGCAAATACCACTGGAGGTTCGTGGAAAGATTTGCCAAAAATCACTCGACCGCTTGGGGACCTCACCAAGGGATATTAGTCTACCCAGAAGAGCAGAAGGAGTATCATCAGTCCCACAATATTAACATCATCCTTGGGGCAGATTTGGTGAGAGATGGATAGACAGATGTGGGCAGACCTTTGAGGAGAGCAAGTGGAACCTCACCACAGCACCAGCCCCGGGATACACAGATCTCCAGCACCCTTACATCCTGCATGTAGACAAAAGTGTGGAGAGGATGAGAGATGTCCTGTATCAGGAGACCAATAGTGAGATGAGACCCATTGGAGTGCTACCCTTGGGAGGTCCAAGGACTGCAGAACCAGAGGGACAAGAGAGACCGATGAGAGGTGGGGCCAGGGTAATAACAGTGACTATAGAGTTAATAGAAACTGGACTTTCCCTCCTACATCAGTCACTTGCTCATTGCAACACAGACCATCACCATTACACTTTTCTGCCCTCTGCTGGTGAAAGTGTGAACTATTATTGCATTGACATCCTAAGCATTTTGTATATGATATTGTATGTCAGCAAGTAGGACCAGTAGAAACCATTTGCAACTGTTTGCTATCTTATCAATTTACTAGCAATGGAGTTTTTTTGAGCATCTACTGAATTGCTATGAAGGAAATTCTAGTGGTAATTATATTGTATTGATTACATTTTTAATGTTATTGTTTAATATCTCGATATACATAATTACACACATATATATTTTGGTTCAAATACCCCACTGTCCAAAAGCCACAACTGTGTTTAGTAGGAGCTGGCATGGAGCGAGTGAGATATCCCACCCTTGCTGCAATTATCCTCTGCAGTTGTGAGTTCTTCACTTAAAGGTAGTGCTCTGGTGTACATTCCTGCTGACTATTTCCAAATGCTTTCTTCTGGATCCAGTTGCCAACAGATGGGTTTTTGTACTTCCCCAGAGTTGCTATCAAGAAAGTTCAAGGGCTGATCTTATCTTATCGTCGTGCTGTTGACACTTCCCCTATAGTGCTGATATGACAATAGTGCTGATATGACGTCCCTATGGAGGAAATGCTGTACTTCTGGTTCTATATCTGTCTGATCCCTTATAGTGCTGATATGACGTCCCTATGGAGGAAATGCTGTACTTCTTGTTCTATATCTGTCTGATCCCCTATAGTGCTGATGTGGCGTCCCTATGGAGGAAATGCTTACACCTGTATATTGCTGCTCTAGTTCTATAAGTTTCTGATCCCCTCTCACCTTCAGTAGATCCACGTCCTGTTGCTGGCACTTCCTCACCAGCTCTGTGGTCAGGTCCCTGGCAGTGGATCGCTGCTCCTACAGGTCTATAGATTCCTGTCTCACTTTCAGTAGCTCCCTGTCCTGCTGCTGATACCTCTCTTCAATCTCTGGGATCAGGCCCTGTGGGTGGATTGCTGCTCCTACTGGTCCATAGATCCCTGATCCCGTCTCACCCTCGTAGCTCCCTGTCCTGCTGCTGATACCTCTGTTCTATCTCTGTGATCAGGTCCCTGGCAGTGGATTGCTGCTCCTACAGGTCCATAGATCCCTGATCCTGTCTCACCGTCAGTAGATCCATGTCCTGTTGCTGGCACTTCCTCTCCAGCTCTGTGGTCAGGTCCCTGGCAGTGGATCGCTGCTCCTACAGGTCTATAGATTCCTGTCTCACTTTCAGTAGCTCCCTGTCCTGCTGCTGATACCTCTGTTCTATCTATCGGATCAGGCCCTGTGGGTGGATTGCTGCTCCTACAGGTCCATAGATCCCTGATCCCCTCTCACCCTCTGTAGCTCCCTGTCCTGCTGCTGACACCTCTGTTCTATCTCTGGGATCAGGCCCCTGTGGGTGGATTGCTGTTCCTACAGGTCCATAGATCCCTGATCCTGTCTCACCCTCTGTAGTTCCGTGTCCTGCTGCTGATACCTCTGTTCTATCTCTGGGATCAGGCCCCAGTCAGTGGATTGCTGCTCCTACAGGTCCATAGATCCCTGATTCTGTCTCACCTTCAGTAGCTCCCTGTCCTGCTGCTGACACCTCTGTTCTATCTCTGGGATCAGGCCCCTGTGGGTGGATTGCTGATCTAGTTCTATAGGGTTCTGATCCCCTCTCACCTTCAGTAGATCCACATCCTGCTGCTGGCACTTGCTCTCCAGCTCTGTGATCAGGTCTCTGGCAGTGGATCGCTGCTCCTACAGGTCTATAGATTCCTGCCTCACCTTCAGTAGCTCCATACCTGTCCTGCTGCTGATACCTCTGTTCTATCTCTGGGATCAGGCTCCAGTCAGTGGATTGCTGCTCCTACAGGTCCATAGATCCCTGATCCTGTCTCACCTTCAGTAGCTCCCTGTCCTGCTGCTGACACCTCTGTTCTATCTCTGGGATCAGGCCCCTGTGGGTGGATTGCTGATCTAGTTCTATAGGTTTCTGATCCCCTCTCACCTTCAGTAGATCCACGTCCTGTTGCTGGCACTTCCTCTCCAGCTCTGTGATCAGGCTCCTGTGGGTGCTTTGTTGTTCCTCCAGTCGGGTCAGTTTCCCCTGAATCTTCTTCATCTTCTCCTCTTGCTCCTTCTCCAGTCTGCTGAGCAGCTGCTGTTTCTCCTTCTCCAGAAGCTGCTTCAAGTGATCAAATGTACTAAGGATTTTCTCTCTCTGCTTCATAATGGTTCCCTAAAAAATAGATTCAAACAAACAAGACACATATTACATTTCTGATTATTATATTAACTATCATAACATACCTTACATATAACATCTGTAGTGGTTCCCTCTCAATAACTCTTAAAATCATAAACCTAACACACGTGAATTACCGATTGCCAATGATTTCCTTTTTTTATAAACCAGTTTTTATTACGTTTTTTACATATTCCAACATTATTCATCATATCCTTGTTCAAATACACATTTTTGTTAGTGTTGACCATTCGTCCTATCCCATTCCTCCTTCCTCTCCCTCATTCTACCCCTTCCTTCCCTTGCCCCCAATCCCCTGCCTCCCCCCTCCTGTAGTATCTCGTACAGATGTGCCCCTTCTCTCAGGCATCCATGTCCCATTTCCCCCATATCTTCTGACACTTCCTCATGGATTCCCCCCGCCCCCTATTCCTGTACGTGATCTGCTCCATTCTGCTGCAATGGTCCATTCCAATCTCTCAGGTTCCCATAGTGGGCATTTCCTAGGTCTCCCATTTTGCCACTAGGTCCCTTTTTACCACCATCGATGGTATGTGTATCAGTGTCTCTTCCCCTCTTATATGCAGTGACATCATCTTAGGAATGTTCCCACTTCCCTTCCACATTTGAGACACCGGCCATGCGTTACTCTACCCCTGTTATGCAGTCTATCTCTGGAATGGTATATACTCTGTGCAGAGCCTCATCCTGGGTGATACATTAACCTCTCTTGAAGCCACTAGCGCTTCTATCTATTTTTCCTCCTCTATTGTTCCAGGGTCTCTTTCCCATCTCCCTTTCAGGTGTGTCATGGGGGGGATGTGTTTTTATTTATGACTTGATATAGTGCTGTTATCCCTTTCCCCTCGATTTTCTCTGTAAACAGATTAATCTCCATGAATGTGTGTTCGAGGAAGTCCAATTCCCCTCCAAATTGAGCGTCTACAGTGTGTTTTAGTCTCATGTATGTGAAGAATTCTTCTGGGCCGAGTCCATATTTTTCCTGCATTGTTGGAATGGGTTATCTCTCTATTATCCACTATATCTCCCAGTCTGCATATTTCCTTTTCCACCTTATGTGGCTGCCTGCCTGGCTTTTGTATCTTTTTAATATTGGGATTTTCCCACATTGGGGACTGTCTGGTAGCTTTTCCGTTCCATCCCATTGCGTGTGTGACTTCCTTCCTGATCTGCACCAATCTCGGTCCAGCTGGGGAAGAGCACCCTTCCCCCGGCTTCCGTACAGTATCTGTAAGGGGTTTGGCCTTCCATTCGTGACAGTTCCAGTCTTGTGTGAGCTAGATTTCCCCCTCCAAATACCCACTCATTTGCTACCACCAGATGGGCCGCCCAGTAGTATTTCCATATATCCGGCAGTCCTACCCCTCCGTCACATACCGCTTTTGAGAGCATCCGCAGGGCTATGCGTGGATTCTTGTCACCCCATAATAGTCCTCTTTATAGCTTCGATGCTTGTGAACTGTATCTTGGGTGTTTTCACCGAAGTGTTCTGCAAGATATATAGCAGTCTGGGCAGTGCCATCATTTTTAATAAATTGATCCTTCCGAGCAGTGTTATAGGTAGGTTAGCCCAATGTTCAGCGTCTTCTTGTAGTCTGCGATTTATTGGTTCTAGATTATTTTTAAGAAACACATGTTCTTCCTTTTGCACGGTTATACGCAGCTACTTAAATCCCCCTTGCTCCACCCCGAGGGGGCATTCCTCATGAACTGAATCTTTCCCCCCTGTACTGGTATTATGACTGATTTCTCCCAGTTAACTCTCCAGACTGGAGTAAATTCCGAACTCCCGTATGGTATCCATTACCCTTGGGCCCGTTCTTCTGGGATCCCTCAGATATCTCAGAAGATGGTCTGCATATAGAGAGATTTTATCTTCCCAGTTCCTGGGCCATCGGAACCCTTGAATTGTTGAATCCCCTCTAATGCGCTCGGCTAGTGGTTCGATTGCTATTAGGAATAGCAGCGGCGACAGTGGACATCCTTGTCTCGCGCCCCTCTGGAGCGAGAAGATACGGGATGTGTGTCCATTCACTCTAACTTTCATGAAGTTGGGGCCCAGGCCTAACTTTTCCATTGCTGCCCACAGGAATTCCCATCACACTGAATCAAAGGCCTTCTCTGAGTCTAGTGCCATTATTGCATGGGGACCCTCCAACGAGTCCGATAATGCTAAAGTCTTATGTACACTTCTCAGGTTCATCATTGCTGCTCTTCCTATATGATGTATCTGAGGGAGGACACATGGTCTCCAGAATATACCAGGCACTGTTGGAAGCAATACCCAAAGACTTAAACAGAGGAAAGCGGTCATGGGAATTAGAGGTAGGAAGGCAAATTACAGAAGAGGAGTGGTCTAAGGCAATGCTATACCCCATAGATAGTTTTGAGAAACGCTAGGCTGAAATTCACCCAATTCTACACATTTCACAGGGGGTACATGACACCCCATGAAATATTGCAATTTCCCGGGGCAGGAATAAAGAGCTGCCCAAGATGTGGGGAAGAAAAAGCAGATTTGGGACACATGTTCTGGTCCTGCTCAGAAATCCGGGAATACTGGCAGGAAATTGAAAAGCGATTACGACAACGAGGGATAAAGTGCCAGGAATGGAGAGCTGAAGCATGTCTCCTAGGGATCTACAAATACCCCAGAAGTGATAGAGCAGTGAGGAAAATGATAGATCTGGCATGGGTACTGGCCAAAAGGAGAATAGTGATGACATGGAAGACTAAAAAAGGGCTGAGTATAGAGGCGTGGTGGAATGATCTGGAAAGATGGTCCATGGCAGAGGCAGCAGTATGGTATGAAGCACTTCAACAGGCAGAAGAGAAAGCTCTGAAGACATCATATCATGGAATACACTCGTACAAGAACTGTTCACTTCCCCAGATGACAAACCCCCCTGATACCAGCACCCTCAGATTAACACTCACAAGTGATCATGGATGGACACGCATGAATAAAGCCATGTGCTTCTCACCCTAGCAAAGGCTACAATGACCCAAGAGGTTCAGACTCTCGTAAAGTCATATACCGTGCTTACAGTTACAGTTTGTATTGGGGTTAGGGAGGGGGTTGGGATGGGACAGGGAATTAAGATATGTTTGTATGCAAAATATTGGAGATGTACGATGCAAATAACTTGTTATATCTTGAGAAATACCTGATAAAATATATTTTTAAAAATCCTTGTTGCTCTTCCTGGAACAAAAGCACATTGACCTGAGTTCATTAGCTTGTGTATTACCCCTACTAGCCTTGTTGCTAGTATCTTGGCTAGGATCTTTGCCTCTCCATTCAGCAAAGATATAGAACGGTACGAGGCATATTTATCGGTGGGTTTACTTTTTTGTGTATAACCACTATTGTAGCCGTTCTCACGTCGCGTCGGAGTGTGTCTTGTGCACAGCCTTCCATGAACATGTCCCACATTGGCTTGTCTCCCATTTGTTTCCAAAATTCAGTCGGGATTTTAAGCTCTTAATTGCCTCTTATACTTCCTCCATCGTCATCTCTATCCATTACTTGTCGCATTTCTTCATCTACCTGCGACAGGTTTACCCCATCTAAGTATCTCCCAATTACGATCTCTGTAGGTCCTGCGACCGCACTGTATAGCCCCTGGTAAAAGTGTGCAAAGTCGTCTACTATTTCACCCCCTTCCGTGTAGATTGTTCCCTCATCATTACTGATGTCCCGAACTAACGTTCCCTCAAATTTTTTTCTCTGAGTGGGAAAATGGTTGCCTTTCGTGCGCACATTATTTTCCATGTGCACAAATGACGAGGTAAGCGACTTTGTGAGCATGCCTAGTAAGTGAGCTATCATCTCTGAAGAGAGTTTGGAAGGGAATGTCCCCTTCCCACCCAATGCAATTCTTTACAAATCATTATAAAAAGGTGCATTTTACAGCACTTTTTCCAAAGATATAGTCTAAAAAATCAAATATCTTATATGCGATTATAAAGAGAGCTCATCAACCAGTCCAAGACTTCAAGATCGGCCACAGTACCTACCAAATGTACTCCTACTAAGAGAAAATGGGCCTCATTACAAGTATGGTGGTACGGTAACAACGGTGCCGGTAAGCTACTGGCACCGTTGCTACCGTACCGCCATACTACGAGATGTGTTTGCGGGTGCCTGGCTGCCCGCCAGGTCTGACCTGCCGGGCAGAGCGGCAGCCGCGAGCACAGCATGTCGGATGCACCGGCACCGTTGTAAACAGTGCTGGTGCATCCAACGTCCCCATTCTCATTGAGCACTACAGGGCTCAAATGGGTATGGGGCTGACATATGCCGGCAATGGAGGAATTACTGAGTCTGGCAAAGTCGGAATACCTCAGTAATTCCTCATTGCCGGTATTTTGACAAGTTTGGTGGCAGCCGTGCCGGTTTTACCGGCCCAGCTACCGCCAAACTCGTAATGAGGCCCAATGTGTACGCAAAAATAATATTGAATGCTTAGTATGAACAATAGGGTTAGTTGTGGCTATTTATTTGCCAACACTGCTGAAACGGAGAAAGTGGTTTATGCCACTGGAAAAAACACTCATCATTTGTATAACAAAGAAACAAATGTCACTTAGCATAACTGATGTGGCTGGCAACAAATTCAGACAGGATACAATATTTGCAGATGGAATAAGGGTAACTAAAGGGAACGAGTCAGAAAAGGCCAGCAGAACATGCCTCTCATATATTGCATTAGGATAATAATTGCATCAGAATAACTTCACCACAGAATATGGTGATCATAATTCCTGTGCCTCGCTTTACTCTACTGTTTGCCGATGTTGCTGATGTGTTCTTCACACCCAAGGAGTGTGCTCATGTGCACCCCCCACCCCACCCATCCCAGCTCCTCCAGTACTAGTTGACAGGGCTGTGTAAAACATGAAGGACTGCAGCAGCAAAACTCCCACCGGGATATTTACATACCCACCATACTTTTCAAGCAAAATATATCTAAAGCCTCAATAGGACATTATGGGCAGTTTACGGAAATGTCATGAAACGCATGTACACAATTATTTTGCAGTGCATACAAGATTGTTTGCAAAATACCCCACCCTAATGCCCCACCCTAATGTTAATGGGTAGGATTATGCAAGTGCTCAGTGAAACTGTTCTGTAGAGCAAAGAGTTTCCATATCATGTTGTAAGCTCTATGCCCAATGGAATTCTGAAAACCTGGAATGGATGCACATTTTGTGAGAAGCGTTCTAGTGGTCTGAATATCTGTTGCCCTCATACTATGCACGAGTAATGGCAGGCCTAGTCCATACCCATTATCCCTTGCATGCCAAGTAAATGATATTCCAATGCTTCTCTCCATATAAAGGGTAATGTTACCAATGCTAAAGTAGGACACACTGAGCATGGCATTTGCCTACTCAAAGTCCTTAGAGGGCAAAATAATATTTGGTTGTCATAATGCATTAACTTGCAAGGACACTGCTTCAAAGCAATTGTGTGGCATATGTAGAAAGAATAGGAAGCATGGGATGAGGTTACACGTCCTAGTAACCTGCTTTCTGTCAGTCCCGATCCAATATTGAGCTGACACTCGGGTTACATAGTGTGGCATGTGCAGAAAGAATAGGAAGCATGGGATGAGGTTACACGTCCTAGTAACCTGCTTACTGACAGTCAGGATGCAATATTGAGCTGGCACTCAGGTTACATAGTGTGGCATATGCAGAAAGAATAGGAAGCATGGGATGAGGTTACACGTCCTCGTAACCTGCTTTCTGTCAGTCCCGATCCAATATTGAGCTGACACTCGGGTTACATGGTGTGGCATATGCAGAAAGAATAGGAAGCATGGGATGAGGTTACACGTCCTAGTAACCTGCTGACTGACAGTCTGGATCCAATATTGACCTGGCACTCAGGTTACATAGTTTGGCATATGCAGAAAGAATAGGAAGCATGGGATGAGGTTACACGTCCTCGTAACCTGCTTACTGACAGTCAGGATGCAATATTGAGCTGACACTCGGGTTGCATAGTGTGGCATATGCTGAAAGAATAGGAAGCATGGGATGAGGTTACACATCCTCGTAACCTGCTTACTGACAGTCAGGATCCAATATTGAGCTGACACTCGGGTTACATAGTGTGGCATATGCAGAAAGAATAGGAAGCATGGGATGAGGTTACACGTCCAAGTAACCTGCTTACTGACAGTCAGGATCCAATATTTGAGCTGACACTCGGGTTGCATAGTGTGGCTGATGATTTTGCTAAGGCACCATAAGTCATATTACAACAAACATAAAGCAGGTGGATGTATGTGCAAGTCTGGTAGCCTTTCACAAAGCTAAGGTAGGCACAGGCAAGGTTATCCACTAATATCTAAATGCAGCCTGGGGCGGAAGTTACAGTGCTAGGGTATAAGCGTGGTAGAATCAAGTATAGGAATCATGGGTTGGAAGGGAAGGGTATTTGGTTACGGTGTGCAGGCAGATCTTAGCTACATCTTCTGCTCATGGAGCCACTTTTTATAATCGTTTTAACCTCTTCAAGGTGTCTTCTGTGTTTAGGCTTTTAAGGTCACACTTGTATAGTATGGTCATGTAAATAGGCCAGAGCAGAATACCTAGTTGTTATAATTCAGTTTTATTAAGAGAGAAACCAATGTCAGGTAACTGCTGTGGCTTGAGATGGTGGGAACTGTCTGCGCGCGCTGCTAAAACTCGTCTGAGTGGAGGCTGGGCAAGTAAACATGCACACAGTTTAGACAGAACATTGCCCCTAACCCTTCTGGACTCCTCCTCCCTTTTCTCCAACCATGCATGCATCCTTCCACCTTAGGACCCGAGTTCATACACTTTGGCTTTCGTCGCCCAGAATGCCTTTTTTGTCTCGTCCTTCACCACTGCTATGTATTGCCTGGTGACTTTTAGCATCTCTATTTTAGATTCTTTTGTTTGTTCGTCTACGTGCCTTTCTATCCTAGCCACCTCTTCTTCTAGAGTCTCCAGCTTTTCCCATCTTTCTTTCCAATATCACCTTATTGCCACCTCTGCCCTGCCCCTAAATACGGTTTTATACTTCCCAAAGTGTGCAGCCACTCTTCACCGTTCCCTCATTCAATTCAAAGTATTTCTCTGTACAGTCTTTCATCTCCGATGTTGCCTCGATCCCTAGGTGGTATGTGTTCAGTCTCCACACCCCTTGCCTCTTCAGCCCCTCCCCTCTTAGCGTAATATACAGCGGGGCATAATCCAATGTCTCTCTTGTCAGGTAGTCTGCTTTTATTACCCTCCTGCTGATGGTACATTGAACCAAAAAGTAGTCTAAGCGAGACAACGAGTTGTGTGCTCCGGAATAGTATGAGAACTGTCTTTTACCAGACATACTGTAATCCTGTTGCCTCCAAAAAGGTTGGCAGCTTGGTGCGCGTCTCCCTCTGGGATGTTCCCCCCTCTGAGGACATCTATTCGTCCGTGAAGGACACCATTAAAGTCGCCTACCACTATGGTTAAATTTGCACCATGTGTTGTCAGTATCGCCTGTATCTTGATAGGTAAGTCCGGTTGTAATGGTGGAGGTGCGTACACGTTCAGTATGGTAATTGCTTCCCCCATAATTCCCCCGGTCACTACCAGATATCGTCCTCTCCTTCTCTCTCCACTTGACCCAAATGGAATGGAATGCTACGACTGTTGAGGACCACCACCCCCATGGAGCCTCTCTAGTATTCAGCATGTTCCACCACCGTGTATTGACCCCTGCCCAGAAACCTACACTCTGAGCCATCAAGTGTGTTTCCTACAATAGTATAATGCAGGCCTTCTGCCTCATCAAATACTTTGCCACCAGCCCCCTCTTAATCTCATCATTTAGGCCATTAACATTCCATGTTAGGCATTTCACCGTCATATGTTCTCCTTGCATCGTTCCGTGTTTTGCCATGTGCCTCTTTGAGTTTTCTTTTCCCAGATGTGAGATCCCTTGCCTTGCTGTTAAGTCAAGATGTGTACCGAACTGCAATTGTGCATGTGTAACTACCCATATTACCACCCTCCCTGCCCCTTGACCCCTCGAACAAACCCAGTCGCCTCCACTCCACTTTCCTGGTCTCCTTAACCACCAGTTCTCCGGCTCTCTAAATGACAACACACCACCTCTTTATCCCCATACACTCTATCACTGTTGCCGGGGAAACTGGCCTAAATATGGCCTAAATATGGGTCTGAACTGTGTAGCTTCTCCCCGAGTGGCTGGACATGTCAGCTGCTTTGTCTGAGCAAGCTCACTGCCACGAATGTTGTGTAGTCCTGGGCTTGTGATAGAAGTCTTGAACTATGCAAGCTGCCATTTTGGATTTCTTTTCTGTGTGGAGATGTGAGCTGCTGCCTCCACTCTCCCCCTCGGGATGTAGGACTGACCCTTCTCGGAGTCCAGTCTACTCAGCAAGTTAGTGTGTGTGCTATAGAGTTCTTTTGTTGAACTGGGAGTTTAGAAGCAAATTCTCCTGGATTCTGTGTAGAGGTCACTTCATCCTCCTCCCCAGACCCCTCCTACCCAGACCCAGACCCTGCAGTATTTAAATAGACTGGTGTCTGGGAAGCCCCTATGTACATATGTGACTGGGATATGCCCATACTGGTCAGCTTCAAGCCCCATAGCTAAAGCACACGTGTCCCATAGGGACTGGAAAGTGAGACTGGAAAGGGAAGAAAGGTAGGGTGATTGGGGTATGGTACCATGTAAGGACACAAGAATCTCCCTAACACTGAAAGAAGAGACATTCACAGACTGTGCTTCCTGCCACTGGCTTCAGAGGATCTGGATGTCTCACAGACAGTCTATAGCACTATTGGGACTCGGCACCCAGGGCACGTTTAATCCCATTAGCCTCGCGGAAACACAGGCAACCATGTGTCACTGAATAAAACCCATATAGATCTGACCAGCAGATCCATAGGAAAGTCTGGAAGTGTAGGAGATGCTCTCTCTCCAGGATCAAGAGAGTCCTCAAGCATCAGAGTAAATGCAAGTGGCCCTGGTGAAAGTGTGGGTTCTCCCACATGTTCCCAAATACAGTGTGTTAGAATATGGAATCCCAAAGCAGCAGTGACCCTACAAACAGAAGTGAAGGTGCGACTTTGGAGACTTCTGGAGCCAGCATTGGGTTCAGGCTAAGTGGGCAGTACCCACTTATGTAAAGGTCCTCGCAGGATAAACAGCAACCTATAGACCTGGGACATAGTGCAAGAGCGTCACTCATCATTGCCCCCATGACTCGCCTCTATCACTCACTGCACACTATTAGACTTATGTAAAGGTCCTCGCAGGATGAACAGCAACCTATAGACCTGGGACATAGTGCAAGAGCGTCACTCATCATTGCCCCCATGACTCACCTCTATCACTCACTGCACACTATTAGAGGGCTTATATACACCCCCTAATGTGCTTACTATGGAATGGGATCCAAAGCAGGTCTCTGTGCTATTGTTCCATTATCTGTAACTTTCGGGTGGGCCCTTGGTCTCTGACCCCCAGTTCTGCTTTTTGTTACTTTCATAGGAGCCCCATGTCGGATTTCCAGCACTTCTCCATGTACTCTCAATGGATGTCTTGTATCTCTCCCCTCCAGCTCTGCTCTCTGTACTCTCAGGGTGGCTCGTAACTCTCCCCTTCAGCTCTGCTCTCTGTACTCTCAGGATGTCTCGTATCTCTCCCCTCCAGCTCTGCTCTCTGTACTCTCAGGATGTCTCGTATCTCTCCCCTTCAGCTCTGCTCCCTGTACTCTCAGGGGATGTCTCGTATCTCTCCCCTCAAGCTCTGCTCTCTGTACTCTCAGGGGATGTCTCGTATCTCTCCAGTCCAGCTCTGCTCTCTGTACTCTCAGGGGATGTCTCGTATCTCTCCCCTCCAGCTCTGCTCTCTGTACTCTCGGGATGTCTCATACCTCTCCCCTCCAGCTCTCCTCTCTGTACTCTCAGGATGTCTCATATCTATCCCCTCCAGCTCTGCTCCCTGTACTCTCAGGGGATGTCTCGTATCTCTCCCCGCCAGCTCTGCTCAATGTACTCTCAGGGGATGTCTCGTATCTCTCCCCTCCAACTCTGCTCTCTGTACTCTCGGGATGTCTCATACCTCTCCCCTCCAGCTCTACTCTCTGTACTCTCAGGATGTCTCATATCTATCCCCTCCAGCTCTGCTCCATGGACTCTCAAAGGCACCCTCATGCCTCTCTGCCCTGAGCCTCTCTACACATATATGAAGGCATTGCTCTCACCTCAAGCTCGGATGCTTTCCTGCTTTCTTCCTCTCCCCACTCCTGCAGCTCCTTCAGCTCTTTTTGCAGATGCTCCATGTGGCTGTAAAGTTTATCCTAAAAGAATAAAATCATTTGGTTAGTCAAAAGATTTCCTGCAAATGAATAATTTACGCAGAACATGGCAGAAGGCTCCCATGACATCCTAGCTGGTTCCCTATGCTTGTATATAGTCTATAAAGAATATGCTCTCTTAAGCTCACTTACAGTCTACAACATATGCTCCCACAGACTCCCAGCTGCTCCTATAGGCTAAGTGTTAGGAAAGATTCCCATGTATGTGTACCCTCCAGTTGTGAAGCCCCCAACTATTTGCTGTTGTCTGATCATCCTAGCCTGACTTTTGCCAGTGGAGCCCAGCCTTCTGCTGTACTCTGCTGGGCTTTCAATCACTATGTTAGAGGGAAGCTCACATGCCCTTAAAGACAGTCAGTACTGGGAGACTTTGTTTTCCTTAGTCCGTCCCATTGTTGCAATTTCTTTGCAACATGTCACCAGTGCATAAAGTATCTTACAGTACGGTGTGCTGGGGTCTTCCTTTCGTTTCCTAAGACCCTAGACACCCTCAAGGGATTTCTTGGTAGACGTACAAATGTGCCTTGGACAGAGCTGGTAGCAGCTGTTATTTTTCATAGATTTTTAACACTTTCTTGTGGTCCATTTCGCATTTACTCCGTTTGGCCCTGGACAGTAGCTTGGCCCCAAAATGGCCATTCTACGAGGTCCTTCGTTATGTCCTTTGGCCATTTTGTCCCTTTGCCTTCCCCAGGCCGAGCAGACCTGGGAAAATCCTTATTTGGTCATGCACTTTCCTGCAAAACCAAAAGCTTTTGCAGGCTTCTGCATGCCTTGTGTGTGTACCTCCAGGATGTGGGCTGGACTGTCTAGTTACAATACACATCCTGGGTGCCAGAGATTCTGGTGTGCTGGGAATGACTGGGACCACCGTGGTCTGTGATTGGTCCAGGTCTGGTGTGCCTGTATGTGAGCAGATCTCCCATTGGGTCCTCTTCGTTTTAGCGCAAAGGAGATTCTGGAAAAGAGAAGGCTCCTAACACCCATACCAGGTCGATCTCTTGAGTTCTCACTGAACCTAGGATAGGATCCAAGCATCCTGAAACCAAGAAACCGAGTGGAGGAACCACTGGTGACCCTCTGGAAGGTTTGGCACACTGAGCCCACTGTTGTCCCGCAGGACCCCTCTGCCTCTGATCGAATTTAGGAGGTCTGCAAAGGCGCTTCGACCCATTTGAATAGTGGGACCAACTATTCACGGCACCTCCATCCTAACTTGCAAGCGAGCCTTCTCAGAAGTGTTCCTAGGCCAACCAGCAAACTGACCAGCTTGCGCAGGACATTTGCTCTGGAACAGCTGCCGTCTCGAGTTGACACTTGAGAATTTGGAGATCGTAAGCACTGGGTCCAAGGCACTCTCATGCCGAGCTGCATACACCTAGGCGCCCTAGGTCTGGAATTAGGAGAGTACGCCTGAACCCAAGGGCACACGGTCACTGTGTCACCCAGTCGTGGTGATGAACTTCGAGGGTACGCTGCTGCTGTGCCCCCCTCTGCCCTGAGATGTGCTGCAGTGAAATCGAGCTGATTCCTTCACCAGAAGAGGAGAAATCGCCACTGTCACGCCACAGAATCATCCCTGGAACTCAGCAGCTGAAAGCCGCGGAGCCGCACAATTGCAGCATTTGAACCCGCAACCGAAGTGGACTCGACTGCCAAAGTTTGGTCCGGAGTGCACCTTGGGTCGGTGAGTACTTGCAACCCTTATCGGTGGCCCCTGGCGCATTCATCCATTTTTACCCCTGAGGGCCACTCACCTTTCTCGAGGTAGCCTGTGCTACCGTCCTATTCCCAACTCAAGGAACCTGTTCTGCCCTCTTAGGGAGACCCTCCTCTAATGGTGGGAACTTATTCTTCACTGCCTCACCCACCTTCCTGAGTCGCTAAGCCCCTGTTTTTCACTCTACCGCACAATTGCGCGTGTCTATACTGAAAGTACTTTTGAATGCTAGGCTCCACTATTCGTAGGGACTGGACTGCCTCCGAGTTAGGATTTGGTAAGTGAAGGATTGCCTAAAGTATATTCACACTGTATGCCCCTTTCCCTTACAGGTTATGAACTCTTACTGTGTGCCATTCCTTTAGGCCAACTTTAACTGTATATATGTTCTATAGTAATGTTGTGTAGGTTTAAGTATTGCTACTGATCTTTGCTTGTGTTTGATTTAAAAGGCCTTTAATACATGTATATGTATTTTTTATATACACCTGACTGGGAGTAATTTGTAGTGTCCTTGCTGTGTGAGCTCATTGTGGGCTTTCGATCACCCTCACCCCTTCCGAGACCTAGTCTTGACCACCGCCAATGCAACCTTGAATGGTCTGGCTTGTCCAGAAGGTTACCCTGTTCCAAGAAACTAGGCTGGCCTTCTGAACCTCTGAACACCAGGTCAGAGTTCAGAAATCCATCTTATCAAATTGGTGTACAGCAGTGGGAAGGATCGAAGGTACCCAGTGTTGCACACTGGTAATGGTGCTCAGATTACACTTACCCAGGACACATAGTGACCTTAGTAGTAAAGTACTGTAAAGGCAAAACAACCCATCTTACAATATGGAAACAGTTACAAACATAACCTTAAATGCTTCTAGATCGGAAACATTGAGAACGCTTTGTACTGAGAGAGGTTTTGCTCAAGGTACAAAAAGTGAAATGATCCAAAGGATCATGGATTGGCAAGAATCACAACTCAAGGTCATCACCTCAGATGACAGTGCAGAAGGTGGTGGGGCTGCTCTCACTGACAGAACTGACAGTTCTGTCGCTGCACTTGTTCATGGTGCCCATGATGACAGAGATGATGTGATGTCCCAAGTTTCCTCTGCCAGCTCTGATGCTGAGGCCATGTTAGAATTCAAGAAGCAAGAACTGCTTAAGGGGAAGGAGCTTGAATTCACAATGGCAAAGCTTTAAGTAGAGCGGGTAGAAAAACAGAAGGACAAGGATCTCCAGTTGGAACTGGCCAAGTTTCTAGTTTCAATCGGCTTATCCAATGGATCTGGACATGGGTCTGGGTCCTACTCTCATCCAAGGTTTCCTAAAGATCTGCTCAGTGTATATGATGAGAAGAATGACATTATGGACTGGTTGACTGCATTTGAATATGCATGTGAAGTTCAGGAGTTTGTGGATGCTGACATGATTGCATTTTTGCTCAGAGGACTACCCCATTCTGGCTGCAATGCTATTATGGAAATGTCAAAGGCTGAAAGAGTAGACATTGCAAAATTAAAGCAGACTCTCATCTTAAAATTTGGGAAGACTCCTGCCCAATACTTAAAATGATTCAGAGAGTACACAAAGAAAGAAGGTAACACTTGGCTGTCCTATGTTACTGATTCCTTGAAGAACTTCACTGGCTGAAGGCTATAAGGTCTCCACCTTTGAGGGTATGATTTCCTTAGTCAAGCTTGAACATATTTTTGCATCTTGTTCCCCTGAGCTTAAGCAGCATTTGGCTAATTCAAAAGAGTTAGATCCTAAGAAGTTGGCCATGGCAGCAGATTTATGGGTGTCACACAGAGTGTCCCATAAGGACAAGACTACTCCTGGGAAGCGGGGGAGGAGGGAGAGTCCAGAGATAAAGAGGGTGGGGGAAATCGGATAAAACGTCCTCTCAAAAGAGCCACAAAAACAAATTCAAAGTTAAGTCCCAAGAGAATGTTCAGGGTAGTGGAAGTTATCCTTCCAAACAGAACTCTGGTTATAATAAGCCTCCCTATGTCCAAAGACCCAGTAGATCGTGTGTGGCTTGTGGAGCAAATGACCATGTAAAGGGGGATCCCAGATGTAAGGTCAAAACCTTGGGGGTCCACTCTGTGAGTCTGGCCTTCCCCTCCTATGAGGAGGAAGAGATCACAGGGGCATCCTTCTCCTCAGACTCTTTCCCCAGTGGGATAGAATCTGAGGTTTTCCTAGTTTCCATGGGTTCCTTGGAGCCTAAAGTCTCAGAGGCTTATGCTAGCATTCCTGACAATACCAAACACTACTTTATGGACAGTGTGCTGACCAATGGAGTAGATACTCCTGCTCTTAGGGATAGTGGGGCCAGCAGAACAGTGGTGGATTCTACCTTGGTAGACCAAGAGGAACTTGCCACAGCTCCTTTGATGCCCACCAAGTTAGCTGATGGCCACCCTCTCAAGTTCCCAGTAATGCCTGTAAATCTTACTATCAATGGTACTATGGTCAGGATTCCAGTGAGCATTCAGAGACAAGTCCCAGGTGAGGTCCTGCTAGGGAATGATCTTAGAGACTTAGGTCTTGTGGGTGACACAGCAGAGAGACCATGCGCAAGGTCACAAACAAGGGTTGCATTGGACAAGACCAAAGCCAAGTTCAAGCCAAAGGGGAAACTCAAGGCTAAAGGAGTCAAAAAAGAGAAGAGGGAAAGAGAACATTCCCCCTAATTCACCTACCACTGAGATAGAGGTTGTTGGTCAAACACCTGAACCTGACGAGGAAGAGGTGTTGCCTGAAATTCTCAATCCAAATAACCATCCTGAACTCCAGAGTTTGTTGGTGGAAGGTGGTCCTGATAGGGTTGAGTTAAGTAAGGGCCAACGTGAGTGCCCATCTTTGGAAGGCGTAAGGAGACAGGCCTGCTCCCAGTTTGAGGGGGAACCTCCTGGGAAGCACAGGATTTATTGGGAAGGTGGGCTCCTCTACAGTGAGCCCACAGAGTCTACAGAAGGAGACCATGGGAGGTTGGTGGTTCCCCTTACTGTATAACCCATCCTTTTGCAGTTGGCACATGAAGTCCCCCTTTACCTTACTTTACTTTAATACATTTGTATTGTGCAACAATGAACCCTTGGGCATGATGCCCTGGACAAGACTAAACAACGAGAAACAAATAAGAGTCAGCAGACCGAGGATGTCAAGCTACAATTCAGATGATCCTTAGTCAAAAGCCATGTTTTTAGCTTTCTTTTAAAGGCCTAGAGAGCAGTTTCCCGCCTTAGGTCCAGAGGTAGGCGATTCCAGGCAGTCTGGGCTGCTATAGCAAAGGCTCCTTTTTCCGCGTTCCTGGACTTGCTTTTCGGGATTATAAGCATTTTTGTCTCCTGTGACCTGAGGACCCGTAAGGAACTCTTGGGCAGAATCAATTCATTAAGGTAACAGGGCATGGTACCCAGGAGGCTCTTGAAAGTGATAAGGATGAGGCGATACTGAATTCTGGCCTCTGCATGTAGCCAATGCAGGGCTCTTCTAGCTGGTGTAACATGGTCCCGTCTGGAGAGACCCGTGACCACCCTCACTGCACCGTTTTGAATGACTTGCAGTCTGCTGATTTCCTTTTTGCTGATACCGGTCAGCAGACTCAACAGTAATCCATTGTGGCGCCTACTATGGCTCTCGCCAAGGTTTCTGCATTAGCCTGGGAAATCCTGGGTCTGAGATGTGTAAAGAGTTTTAAGTAATAAGCCGCGCCAGATACTACACTTCCCACATGTGCATTCATGGAGAGGTGTTGATCGGGAATCACCCCTAGCAACTTAACTTTCTTGAGTGTATCTATTTTAACTTCACCAAGCTGGATTTTGCTGTACCTGGGGTCAAGCTTGGAGATCCGATTGGGGGATCCCACAATCATGAGCTCTGTTTTTGCTCTGTTTAGAGCTAGTCCGTTTTGCACCATCCAGTTCTCAATGCAGGTGTAGACTTTATTCATACACTCTTTGTCGCAGGTATGATCTCCCGTCAGAGGGATGATACATTGTGTATCATCTGCAAAGTTGGTGAACCAGATGTTTTCATGCACCACATAGAGAAAAAGGGGACAGTGAAGATGTTGTAAAAACAGGGTGAGAGGTTTGCTGCCTGCGGGACTCCATACTCGATCGGATTGTGTCCGCTTCAGCCGTGTCTGAGCAAACACAACTAACCTGAGTCTTGAGAAAAGAAGCTCCCCACTCCGAGGCTTCGGGTGAGAATGCTGCCACTTGTTTGAGCCTGGTGACCAACACTGTGTGGTCAACCAGGTCGAATGCGGCTGAGAGGCCCAGCAGCATGAGCATGGTGGTTGCTCCCTTATCTATGTTAGAAAGGAGCCTAGATTTTAATTTCAGAAGGGCAGTTTCCGTGCTATGCCGTGCTCTGAATCCTGATTGCCGGCAGTTTGGAATAGGGTGGCTTTCTATGTGTTTGGCTATTTGTTTATAGGCAACTCGGTCCAGGATCTTCATCAGAAAAGCCGAGTTCGTGATAGGTCTACAATTCAAGGGATCCTCTTTAGAGAGACCTGTTTTTTTTAATAAGGGTGCAACCCAAGAGCTTTTGAGTCCATCTGGTACAACCCTTTCTTTGAGAGAGGAATTTACAAATTGGAGAATGGCCTCTAACAGTGAAGGGGGCATGTTTTAATTATAATGGCAGAGAATGGATCGCCCCTGCAGCTGGTTGTTTTCAGATGTTTGACCACCTCCGTCAGTTCTTCTAGCGTAATTGCAGAAAATGAGAATTCCGGGATTGTGGGGCATCTGGTGTACTCCTGGCATTCGGGAATATTGCTTTCACCGAGAGCACTAGCCTTTTTTAGGCTGATATTAGATATCACCTTGGTATCAAGAGAACCAAGCCAAGGTTATCCATGCACTGCACTTCTACTAGCCTAAAATAGGGGTACAAGTAGAAAGTCACTGCAGGAGTTGTGCCACATGCCAGGTATCTAGAAAAAGTGGCACAACAATCCAAGCTCATTTGGTACCACTCTCAGTTGTGGGGGTACCATTTGAGAGGGTAGGGATTGACATTATTGGTCCCCTTGACGCCCAAACATCCTCAGGCAATAGGTTTATCCTGGTGCTGGTCGACCATGCCACCAGGTATCCTGAGGCCATCCAATTGAAGACTTTGACTGCCAAGTCAGTTGCAAAAGCTTTACTTGGCATATTTACTAGAGTTACCTTCCCTAAAGAAGTTGTGTCGGATAGGGGCAGGAACTGTATGTCAAAGTATATGCAGACAATGTGGAAGGACGTTGGGGTTACTTACAAGTTTTCCTCAGCATATCACCCCCAAACCAATGGTCTAGTTGAGAGGTTTAATATAACTCTCAAAAGCATGATAGGGGCTCTGGAAGAGCCCCAAAGAAGAAAATGTGATCTTCTGTTGCCATGCTTGTTGTTTGCCTAAAGAGAGGTACCTCAGGAGGGTGTTGGCTTCAGCCCCTTTGAGCTTCTTTTTGGTCACCCTGTGAGGGGACACTGGGCTGTACTCAAGGAGGGGCGGGAGATGCCTACTCCCCTTATCACTACCAATGTAGTGAACTATGTGCTAGGACTCAGAAAAAGAATGTTACTCCTGATGGGTCAGGCTAGTGAGAAGTTGAAGGCTGAGCAAGCTCTGGCGAAACATTGGTATGACCAGAAAGCTTCCCTGATCGACTTCCCACCAGGCCAGAAAGTCCTGATCATGAATCCTATAAGGAATGAGTGTTGCATGACAAATGGTCAGGCTCTTACACAGTGGTGGAGTCACTGGGTGAGGTTAAGCATTTAGTGGACCTTGGAAGGGCAGGACAGGCTCCAAAAGTGTTCCATGTAAATAGGCTGAAGGCTTTCATCCCAAGAGTTGAAATAGCTACACTGCTGTTGGCTTCAGATTTAGAGGAGGAAGAGTCAGAACCTCTTCCTGATCTGTTCCAGGGCAGTCCTTCAGACATCTGCATTGAGGGTGTCAAAGTGGCCCCTCATCTGATTTATGTTCAACAAGCTGAGGTGACAAGTTTGCTGAGGCAATTCTCCCCCTTGTTTTCCCTATCTCCTGGTTTGACAATTTGGTGCAAACATGGCATTGACAGAGGAGAGTGTAATTACCAAATGTAGGGGATACAGGATGTCAAACAAGGTAAGATCTTACATCAAGACAGAGGTCAACACATGCTAGATCTTGGGGTGATTGAACCCTCCAGCAGTCCTTGGTCCAACCCTGTGGTTCTGGTTCCAAAAGCAGTTTCCTCTGAGCCAGATGTACACCCCTTGCCAAGAACCGATGAGCTGATGTATACTTTGGGTGCCTCCAAGTACCTCAGCAGATTTGACCTCACTGCAGGCTATTGGCAAATAGCCCAAGCAGAACATACCAAGGCGAAGACAGCATTCTGAACTCCAGAGGGTCTTCACCAGTTCAGGGTAATGCCTTTTCAGTTGAAGAATGGACCTGCAACTTTTCAGAGGCTTGTGAATCATGTTCTTAATGGGATGGATGGGGGGCGCTGTTGAGCAGCCATCAAGATGGCCGCTTAGTGTTAGAGCTCCGTACCCGGCTGCAACATATCCGCCTAGATCAGCGGTGCCTCGCATCTGCGGGGGACGAGACCACTGCTAACCTGCTGCCCACCGCCTTGGCTGCACTCGGCCCGAATTTCAGGCGAATTCGGACCTCGGGGCCCGCCCGACGCCGTTGGTGGCCTGCGGGGCGCTCTGCTACGTTTGGGCCCATCCTCCTCATCTGCCGCCGGAGCGGCTCGCCCGCGGCTTGAGCGCCTCGGCCTGGGGCTTTACCATCGCCCCCCTCCCTCCCTCCGCGGACTGCACTGCTGACGGAGCTCCTGGATCCCCAGCCGCGGCTCGCCCTCCCCCTTGAGGGGCGTCGGATTGTGAACCCGCGGGGCCGCCGGAGCGTCTCCTCCTCCTGCCGGCTGCTCCTGCCTCAGAGGGACGCGCTGGTTCTCCCCCCTGTGGACTCCTTCCTGCCGCCTCCTCTGTCGCTTCTCCTGGTCCTCCTGCGTGACTGCACTGGACCCCCTCCCGAGTCGGCGGCACATTTGTGACCACAGGCTGCCCACCACCCTGTTCCCACTGGAGGACCGTGGGCCGCATCATCTCTTTGGGGGCCCATCCCCCCCGTTGCCCGCGGGGATCTCCCTCCACGGGCCTGGACGCTCCGCTCTCGGGATTTGGCATCGCCCTCCTTCTCCTCCACGGGACCTCGGCCCGCCGCCTCCCCGGCCTGGAGTGGATCTCTCCCCGCCCACCCCCTGCTCCTGGGTGGCTTCAACGCTGCGCGCCCTGTGGGGCACAGAGGACGACGTGACACTGCGGGGGCTGCTTAGCTGCCTGGTTCTCCTGCTTGGTGAGGTGGCTGTGCCTGCTGGCTCCGGCTGACCCCCGGCGGCGGTCCCGGATACCACCCCCGCAGATTGACAGCTCCCGATCTGGTCCGCCGGGCCCCGAGGTGAGAGGGGGGTATTAACTGAATACAGGCCACTGGGCCCACTTGCTCTGCCTTGTCCCTGCTGCCTCATTTGTTGCAACTGCCCCCCAGGCTGCCGGGCCCCCCCACGACTGCGCTCCCTTGCGGGGCTGCCCTGCACTACTTTCATCTCCTCTACTCACATCCTCAGTACGCACACCCCAAGCTGTTCCTCAATACTCGCCCCCCCTCGGCCTGATCCCCCTGCTCGAGGTCGGGACCCACTGAGTGCTATCCCCTCGGTCCATACTCCCACCCTGACGCTTGGCTCAACTACTGGAAAGGGGCTCTTACCCCCTCAGCACATCGCTCTGGAGTGGGCCGTTGCCTCTTCCTCCCAGGCGGATACCGACCCGGCTCTGACTACAGGCCCTGATCCTTTCTGGAGCCCCTGCCCCCCATCGTCGCCTTTCAACGAAGCGCACGCTGTTTATACCAGGGCGCCCTCTAAGATGTCCGGCAAGGCACGGGGGGCAAACAAGGCGGGGGCAATGGACAAGTTTGCCAAGGCCCTGGCCAAGCAGGACCAGCCCGGGGCCGCCCCTATGCAAGACGAATTTGAGGCATCCGCATCTCCCCCTCAGCCCGACCTTACATCAATCATGGAGTCTATGGCCAAGAACTTTGCGTCATTCCACGAAAAATTAGATGACATAAATGCCAATGTAGCATCCCTGCGTACCAAACTAGACCAGCACGGCACTAGGCTGGTTGAAGCCGAGACCAGGATTGGCGCCGCCGAGGATGGGGTGCATGTGCTCCAGGAAACGGTCTCTGACTTGGTGCGAGACATGAGGCAGGTCAAGGCGAAGTGCGATGATCTCGAGTCCAGATCCCGCAGGAATAACATTCGCATCGTGGGGGTTCCCGAGACTGCCCTTAAGGGCAGAATGGAGTCTGCAGTCGAGACCCTTTTGAGAGACCTGCTGGGGGATCCACAACTCTCCCAGTTCTTTACCATCGAGCGTGCCCATCGTTCATTGGCCCCTCGCCCCAGGCCGGGCGACTTCCCTAGACCTATAATAGCCAAGGTTCTCAGCTTCAGAGATCGTGACCACATCCTACGACTGGCCCGTGAAAAGGGAGAACTGAGACTTGAGTCCCAGGTTATCCGCATTTTCCCTGACTTCTCTGTTAATGTTCAATTGGAGCGCAGGCAATTCAATGGCGTGGAAAAGATACTAAGGGAGAGGGGGGTGGAATATGCCATGTTGTTTCCTGCTAGGCTGAAGCTCACCCACCGTAACAAACTGTACTTTTTCACCGTCCCTGAGGAGGCGGTGAAGTTTATTGAGGCACATATTCCTGTTCCGGGCCCGGGGGGGGGAGCCGGTTGACGAGGGCTGAATGCATTGGGTATACACCTGTCATTAATGGCACTGCGGCACTGATACCGCACCTGGCATTTGCAATTTCCTTGTACTCTCATCTAGCCTTCTACTGTATACTCTCCTACAGTCGTAACTCTTGGTGTAACTTCTTGAAATGCAACTGGGGGCACCGCTGTATGGTTTATTGAACATGTTACCTGTGATCAGATCCTCTCCCCGCACCCTCTGCTCACTGTAATCTATTGCGTAGTCTCCTCCCAGAACTCAATTTAGGCACTGCTGCACGCCCTTTGGTGCACTCCACCGTTCAATTGTCTTGCCGGGCTCACGGCAGCAGCTACCCCCGCTGCAGTTGCAATGCCTTGTTTGGCTTCTTTTGTTAAGTGGCTGTTCCCCTGTTGGGTTTGGGGACTGGTCCGGCCCCGTTGGGCTGGGCGCAAATGCCATGTGACTCAGGGTGGGTCCTTAGGCACTGCCTTGTTGGGGTTGGCAGTGAGGGAGGGGGGAGGTGTTGTTGTGGGATGTTACAAAAACAAAAATGGCAGGCTGGCGGCAGCCTTTAGCACCACACATTTGGTTGCTGTACAAGTGACCCACGCTTACTGGACAAGGTACGACACGCATTACTCGGATCCCCCCTAAACGATCAGTGAATGGCTATTAGACTAATGTCCTGGAACGTCAGAGGGCTCAGTAACTACACGAAGGCACGTAAGGTCATGGCCTATGTCCAGAGGCATGGGGTCAAAATACTTCTACTACAAGAAACCCACGCCCTTGCTCCACTCTCGTCCTCTCTCGCCCCGTCATGGGGCCCTAACAGATTCTACACATCGTTCTCCTCACAATCCAGAGGTGTCCTCACCTTGATTCACAAGTCCTTGGAGTTCTCCCTCCGCACAAGCCACATAGATACCCAGGGTAGATATGTGATCCTACACTGTTTCCTCGCCAATGTGGAGTGCCTTCTGGTCAATACATACGCCCCATGCGTCGACACACCCGACTTCTTCGATCACATCCTCGACATTCTCCTCGCCCATGTTGGGGTCCCCGTTATCTGGGGTGGGGACATGAATCTCATCCTTGATACCGCCCTTGACAGGTCCGGAGTGGCGCCCAGAACACTGTCCAGGGCTGCTCGATGCCTCCAAGCACACATGCTCTCTACTGATCTCGTGGACGCCTGGAGGGAACTTCATCCAACGTCTAAGGAGTTCACGTTCTACTCCTCTGTCCACGATAGTCACTCCAGGATCGATCTCTTCCTTCTCTCTGCCTGCCTCATGGGCAAAACCCTCTCCACTCAGATCCTCCCCCGCACGTTCTCTGATCATTCCCCGATCACCCTGGACATCCACTTGCACCCAGCCCTCCCTCAGCACTCTAACTGGAGGTTTAAGGCGGACGCACTACATGATATCGTTTTTAAGGCTGACATCCTTGCAGATATCACCTTGTTTTTTGAACGCAACAAACGCCATGATACAACTGACGGGGTGAGATGGGAGGCCTTTAAGGTTTTCATTAGGGGCATGTGTATCTCCAGGGAGGCCGGGGTCCTAAAGGATATCAGAAACTCTCTGCGCCGTTCGGAGTCCAGACTGGGGGAGCTGGAGCGCGAGTATGCGGCCACCCCCTCCCCACCCACGCTAGCGCAGATTAGGGCTGAATTGGACAACTTCGAGTCCCTTGCTCAAAGCGAGATAAGATACCTCGCTCGCCCGATTGCTGCCCGTAAGTATGGTGAAGGGGAAAGACCGGGACGCACCCTCGCCCGACTTGTTCGGACTGAGGGAGGGAGAGCCCGTATTGACAGTATTGTTGGCAATGACGGGGTGCGACATTGGGCCGACCGGCCCATCCTGGAGACCTTTGCGGACTTCTACGCAACCCTTTATGCCCAGAAATCAGAGCACAGCCCGCAGGAATTGAATGACCTCCTTGACCGCATTCCAATGTCCCTTGTGTCCCCGGCCACCAAAGAGCAACTAGACGCTCCCTTTACCCTTGATGAGATCACCACTGTTATTTCGGCCCTCCCTAAAGGGAAGGCCCCTGGTCCGGACGGCCTCACTGCCGAGTTTTATCAAGAACACATTGCTCTACTAGCTCCGCGCCTCCAGGAGGTTTGGGAGGAGTCAATGCGCCTTACCATCCTTCCTCGATCCCTGCGTGAGGCTGTCATCACCGTGCTGCCTAAACCGGGGAAGCCACCAGACCAATGCGGGTCATATAGACCCCTGTCCCTTATCAATACCGATACTAAAATATACGCCAAAATTATTGCAAATAGATTCCTCCCCATCATGAAATTCCTTATCCACCCGGACCAGAGTGGATTCGTCCCGGCTCGATCCACCGCCTTAAATATTCGGCGGCTATTTAATGTCATGTCTAGAATTGACCCTCAGACCAATGCAGTGGCTGTGACTTTAGACGCCCAAAAAGCGTTCGACATGGTATCCTGGCAATACCTGTGGGCGGTTCTGGAGAAGATGGGGATCGGCCCTTACATGATCTCCTGTATCAAATTACTATATACTGACCCGGTGGCCAGAGTCCTGGTAAACTCTCACCTCTCGGCTCCTTTCTCCCTCTATAGAGGGACACGATAGGGGTGCCCTTTCTCTCCCCTTCTATTCGCGATGGCCATCGAGCCTATGGCTGATAGCGTACGGCACAATCACGCGCGCAAAGGGATTCGCTTGCAGGATTCTCCCGAAATTATCTCCCTTTACGCTGACGATGTTCTTTTATATATCAGGGACCCCTCAGTCCATCTCAACCCAATCATGCGCGAGATAATTAAAATTGGCACATTCTCGGGCTTCACTATAAATTACTCTAAATCGGAAATCTTTCCCCTTACTCCAGATACCTCCAATCCGACGTGCGAGTTCCCTCTCAGGTGGGCTCCCGAGGGCATCAAATATTTAGGGGTCCAGGTGTCCCCCTCAAAATCCTCCCTATTGACTGATAATTATGGGGCCGCCGCAAAATACGTTCATGCCAGGTTTGAGAAATGGCGTAATCTTCCCCTCTCGCTCTCTGGGAGAATGTCGCTGATTAAAATGATTATCGTCCCTAAACTACTGTACGTGTTTGCTAATGTCCCACTCTGGCCCGGGAAACAATACTTTGCTGATCTGCACTCTGAGTGCGCTCGCTTTCTCTGGCATTCTGGTGCAGTGCGCAGAAAGTGGCAACATATGACCCTCCCTTACGAGAGGGGTGGCTTCAATGCACCTGACATTGCTCAGTATTGGATAGCCGCCCAGGCCCAACATGCCACATACTGGTACCATCACCAAGAACCCCCCCCACATGTCAAACTTGAAATCCTTGCGACTCGGGGGGTTAATGTCATGTCCCTAATCCTGTTTCACACATACCGCTCGCAGGCCCCTGCTGATCCAGTGGCCTCCACCATTAGAGCGTGGCGGCTGATACTGGCGCCTGGGTCCCACCCCCTCCCATACTACAAGTGGCTTCCCATCTGGTCTTTCCCTGGTCTCACCCCCACTCAGGATCAGCTGCTCATACGCCACTGGTCGGACTTGGGATACCACTCATTCTCAGACCTCTTCCCTGACGGGAAATTCATTACCCCAAATACGTGGAAGCCAGGGCACTCCGGGTCCCCCCTTGAGATGCTGCAATATTTCCGCATTAGGGCAGCAATCCAGGACATGTGGCCTATGTACCCTGACGAACCCCCCGAGTCCCCTGAGATCCGCTATATATCCAACTCCGCTGGAGGTAGGGGTATTGTTTCCTCCTTGTACAAGATGCTGTTGGCCCGGGCCACTGAACCCCCCCGCACTGCCCGTGACGCCTGGAGCCGGGAGTTGGGAGTAGACATCACAGATGACATCTGGTCCACTATGTGTACGCACACTCGCAAAGTCTCTTCTAATTCTAGAATTAGATGTATCCAATACAAGCTGCTTAATCGACTGTACTACACCCCTCATAGGAGTGAGAAATTTGCCCGAGATCTCCCCCACCCCTGTCAGAGATGCAGATCTGGAGAAGCGGACCACGCACACATGTTCTGGTCCTGCGCAGCATTGGCCCCGTTCTGGCAAGCGGTACTTGAGACCCTCTCTGAAATCGTTGGGTTCCGCGTAGACCCTGAACCCCTGTCTCTCTTGTTTGGGCTCTGGGAGGGGAATGAAACGAAACGGATGTCTAAATTTTTGAATGTGGCGGCGAGCATGGCCAAGAAATGCATTCTACTCTGCTGGAAGCGCAGATCCCCCCCTTCCCTGGAAATGTGGCTGAAGGCCCTCACCTGGATGCAATCCTGTGAAGAAGACTATATTAACCTGCTCCCCGCCAATGCTCGCCCTAAATATATATGGACAGAGTTCTGCAGCTACCTGAACAGGAATGTGGACTTAGAGCTCGTATCATCCCCTCCTTCCCCCACCCCGGGAGCAGATAACTCTACATGATGCATGCTTTCACTGTAACCTATCTCTGGTTTGTCTACACCGCACCTTCTGTAGAATATATGGCTAAACGTTCACTGTTGTTATGTACTGCGTAAATATGCTGTAATGTATGTGGTGCTGGCTGTTACCCCCTGCAATAAAGAAAGTCTTAATGGGATGGATGAATTCTGTCTACCATATCGGTTGAATTCCATCTAGCATATCTGGATGATATAGCAGTATTCAGTGTCACCTGGGAGGATCATGTGAAACACCTTAGAATTGTGGTGCAGGCTCTTCAGAAGGCCCACTTGACCATATAGGCCAAGAGCAGATTGGTCAAGGTTCAGTGGTCTACCTTGGGCATGAAGTAGGTGGAGGGAGGATACAGCCTCTACCCAGTAAAGTACAAGCAGTACAAGACTGGCCTACCCCCAATACACAAACCCAGGTGAGAGCCTTTTTAGGACTCACAGGGTATTACAGAAACTTCATTGCAGACTATGGCATCGTAGCTGCCCCTCTGACTGCTCTCACAACTCCAAAGAAACCCAAGAAGGTCTCTCGGTCTGAGGATAGTGGGAGGGCCTTCAAAGGCTTAAAAGACTCCTTGTGCCAGGCCCCTGTTCTAAGGGCCCCTGCTTACCAAAGACCTTTTATTGTGCAGATGCCTTTGACACTGGGATAGGAGCTGTAGAGAAATAATGTTTCTCTGTTGTGTGGACCCTAAGGAAGCGGAGACCCTACCTCTATGGGCCCCACTTCACTGTGCAAACTGACTATAAGCCCTTAAAGTGGCTCATGAACATGAGGGAGAGAATCCTAAATTGCTCAGGTGGTCCATAAGCCTGCAAGGGTTTGACTTCACTATTGAGCATAGGCCAGGTGTTCAACAACCGACGTGAACATGAGACTCGTCCAGGGGTGGATTAGTTCCCCCTGTCCTTGGTCTGGCAGGGGTGAGTGTTAGGAAAGATTCCCATGTATGTGTAATGTTCCCTCCAGTTGTGAACCCCCAAACTAACTTTTTGCTGTTGTCTGACAAGCCTAGCCTGACTTTTGCCAGTGGAGCACAGCCTTCTGCTGCACTCTGCTGGGCTTTCACTCCCTTTGTTTTGGGGAAACTGACATGCCCTTAAAGACAGTCAGTACTGGGAGACGTTGTTTCCCTTAGTCCTTCCTATTGCTGCATTTTCTTTGCAACATGTTACCAGTGCACAAAGTACCTTACAGTACAGTGCGCTGGGGTCTTCCTTTCGTTTCCAAAGACCCTAGACGCCCTCAAAGGATTTTTTGGTACAAGTGCAAATATGCCTTGGACAGAGCTGGTGGCAGCTGTTATTTTTCATAGCGCACCTTGGGTCAGTGAGTACTTGCAATACTTACCGGTGGCCCCTGGTGCATACATCAATTTTTACAGACGAGTGTCTCCTGAAGGCCACTCCCCTTTCTCGAGGTAGCCTGTGCTACCGTCCTATTCCCAACTCAAGGAACCTGTTCTGCTCTCTTGGGGAGACCCTCTGCAAATAGTGGGAACTTATTCTTCCCTGCCTCACCCACCTTCCTGCGTCGCTACAGCCCCTGCAACAGACCCTGTTTTTCGCTCTACTGCATGATCACGTGTGTCTACACTGAAAGTACTTTTGAGCGCTAGGCTCCACTCTTCGTAGGGATTTGATAAGTGAAGGATTGCCTAAAGTGTATCAGCACTGTATGCCCCTTTCCCTTACAGGTTGTGGACTCTTACTGCGTGTCATTCCTTTAGGCCAACTGTAACTGTATATATGTTCTATAGTAGGGTTGTGTAGGTCTAAGTATTGCTACTGATCTTTGCTTGTGTTTGATTTAAAAGGCCTTTAATAAATGTATATGTATTTTTGATATAAACCTGACAGAGAGTAATTTGTAGTGTCCTTGCTGTGGGTGCTCATTGTGGGCTTTTGATCACCCTCACCCCTCCAGAGACCTAGTCTTGACCGCCGCCAATCCTACCTTGATTGGTCTGTCTTGTCCAGAAGGTTACCCTGTTCAAAGAAACAAGGCTGGCCTTCTGAACCTCTGCCCACCAGGTCAGAGTTCAGAAATCCTTTTAAACACCAAGGGACAGTCTATAAAGAATGCTCCCTCAGACTCCCAGCTGCTCCCATAGGCTAATGGACAGTCTATAATGTATGCTCCCTCAGAATCCCAGCTGCAACCATAGACTAATGGACAGTCTATAGAGAATGCTCCCTCAGACTCCCAGCTGCTCCCATAGGCTAAGGGACAGTCTATAATGTATGCTTCCTCAGACTGATAACACAATGCAAACGGTTCATAGGAGAAAAGATATAGCAAACTGGTGTCTAGAGATGCTGGTTAGAACTGGGTGCAGGTGGGGGGAATCGGGAACCAACGTTATGTATCTATCTAGCCCTTACTAGAAGAACACCCTGTCCCTACTCAGGGGTGCCTATCCCTCGGCAGTGAATGGTGCAACTCTTATCTAATAGGGATAGGGTAGGAAGAAAACTGTCCCTTAATCTACCAAAAATGTAAGCGCCCGACCTGCATTGAAGAATTCTGGACACGGGATGTAGCAATGAGGAGCAACCATAGAAAACACCACCATACCACTTCCACTATATCTTAGTGCGGCAGAGCTGCTAATTGAATCACTGCCCGGCACAGCTAAATAGCTTCCATGAGTGTTCCAATGACCATGGGATTTTCTGTATATGTTTTATTTACCCTAAGGAAATATTGGTTAAGCCTCATGTTGGAGTGGTAAATCTTCTTAACATCTAAAAGGGCAATTGGTGTTGGTACATCAATGCCTGTGAGTGTAATACACTTAAAAAGGCTCACATAATGTGAGTAAAGAGCGTGGAATGTTATTTGTAAGGTATCGCCCCTTGTTATTGGCGATATCTACAAGATGGCCATGGTACCACCCATGGCCAAGAGGGACGACCGGTTTCGATGGAGTAGGATGTTCAGACCATCTTCTTCAGGACCATTTGTTCAATCAATCATCAAATTTGTCTTCCAAAACGTGCCAAAAAGTATGGAGCACAATATGGATGGGCTGCTCCGTCTCCTGTAGAGGAGACAAAAAATGGATAGACCAAAGGGAGGTAATCAGGGGACCCAATGGGCTGACTCATGATGTAATTCACAACTATGTTGAACATCAGAGAGCATGGGGGGACCGCAATAAGTGCCTCAAGTCACAAGGGAGAACCATAAAAATATGTGGGCTGCTTGCTGGATAGCCAAAACAGCTGTGCCTAACAGTCCTTGGTCAGAGGGTCAGGCGGGTGAGAAGGTGAGGAAGTGCATGGGAAGCAAAATATGTGCAAGCTAGGTGAGCTTAATGGTGACCCACCCCAAATGGCAAGTATCAAGAATGCCCACCTTAATTGCTGGTGACTTGCAGAGCGTTCAATAAAGGTGCTCAGCCAGGAGAGAGGCTCTTGTGGCCAAACAGGTACTGCAAGGAGAAGAATGAAATGTTTTAATATCGGAAACGGCGTGTCAAGTGTGTATCTGTGTCCATAGAGGGCTGGTAAACAATGCTTGCACTGGGTGCGTGAAACGCTGTGTGCGCACTGCGCATCTATTGATCAGATTCGGGGGCTCACCTGCGTGTAGATGGTGCAGGGACTGAGGATAGCAGCCTGCGGATCGCAGCGCGGGATTGATGCGCATCTTCTGCGAGTACGCGCACTGGGCAGCAAGACTTCCTGGTTGCGCGTGCAAGGAGGCGGTTTGATTGCCGTGAGCCGATCAGAGAGCACATTGTCACAATGACACGTGGGGCCACGTAATGACTGGTGGCTGAGCCCATGGGTGACAGATGGCATCCACGGGTAGTGGGGGCTGAGCGTGTCAGAGAGAAAGTAAATGTGTAGTGGATGGAATAAACAGTGGGTTGTAATGGCCCGCTGCACAGACCAAACAATGAAAGGTGAATCCGGAACACTCAAGGGGGGATAGGGGGGGTAAGTGGGTGGGCGGGAGGGGCGAGGGAGAGCATGAAGGATGAGGGAAGGAGGGGTGTCTGCAACTGAGACACATCCTAGTGCTCAAAGAAAAGGCTAGATGTGCAGTGAAAAACGGGCACTCAGGGGGATTACACGATAGTGTGGTCACAAAGTCTGGCAGTGGAGTGTTGGCTGCTGCTGAGCCATAGAAGGAAAAGAGGAAAAAAGGGGGGGTGGGTGGTTTAGCAACAACTAGTCACATCAAAATGACAAAGAAAAAGTAGCAAAGTCAGAAATCAAAGGCAAAAAATGGTACACAAGAGGGACCACTGCTGGTATGGTCAGAGGGTCATGCTAGCAGCGGCATGGTGGAATTCGCAGCTGATTCGCTGAAAGAAAAGGGCAAATGAAGGCAGACCGGATGGTTGCAGTCATCGAATGTTTGCCAATTCTTGCCACTTAATACATTCGTTTAGACCTTGAAGTGTCTAGTTTGAAAATCCATTTTCTTTCAAATCTAAACAGAACGTCATGGTAGTTCCCACCTCTTGCTGGTGGTTTTACTTTTTCTAAGATGGTCCATTCAAAACTGTCGCTGTATGCCCCTCAGCTAAGAAGTGGGGGACCAGGGGAGCTGTTGCTTTGCCTGTTCTAATACAGGACCGTTGTTCAATCATCCTGGTTTTAACTGCTCGAGCTGTCATTCCTATGTATTTTAGCCCACATGGGCACGTGATCATTTATATATAACACCTTTAGTGTTGTAGTTGGTGAATGCTTTCTGCACCCAAGGGGTATGCCAGCCTATCTCGATGCTGGTTGATCTTCTGGTCTGGTTGCACATAGAACACTGTCCACAGGGAGAGTGTCCTGTTGGTGGGTTGGAGTGCCATAGTGTAGCCTGTGTGATTGGACCAGAGATGGGTGAAGGAAGGCTTTTAACAAGTTTATCCCTCACATTGGATCATCTTTTGAGAGCGAATCGAGGTTCTGCTAGGGTACCAGTCCCAGTGTTCAGAATGGGCCATAGTTTTTTTATTTCTCTTTTGATTTTATTCAGCAAAGGTGAATAGCTGAATATAGCTGTAATGCATGTCTCATCTGCCGCTTTTCTGTGCTGTTCCAAAGTGACCGATCTAGGGATGTTCTTGGCCCTTTTGTATGTTTGTTGTACAATCTTGCAAGGATAACCCCATTCTGTAAGTTGTTTTTTTAGGGCTTTGGTCTGAGAAGTATAGTCAGTGGTGATGGTGCACAGCCTCCGGTAGCGGAGGAACTGGCCGAATGGAAGATTGTCTTTTAGGGCCCTTGGGTGGTAGCTTGAGCAGCTCAATAGCGAGTTCCTGTCCATACTTTGACCCTCAATGAGCGAGGCATTCACGAATTTGCAGATCGCTGCAAGTAAGGTCAGGGGGCAGGTTTTTATAATCAAGGCCGAACAAGGGCTGCCTTTGCATCTAGTTGTTTTAAGGTGCGTCACCACCTCTGACAATTCATCAACATTGATTGGAGAAAAATGTTGTGACGCTCAGTGCAAGGCTTGCTCTGATCTAGCAAGGAGGCAACTGTCTTTCCCGAAATGTCTGCCTTGATGCCCTTCAATTTATTGACCATGGCATCTTGGATACTCTGGCACCATGTCACATCTTTCGAAACAGGCCCAGCGTCTGGAGAGTGGTGGATTCCTGCTCTTTGAGTAATTTAAAGAGTTCTTTCACCTCAGATTTGGCATTTACAATCCTTTCGTTGATAAAGGTTTTCTTCGCATCAAGGACAGCCAGTTTACACCCTCTGGCTGCACCTTTATAGGCCACCAGAGATCCTGGTGCCGGATTGGTTTTCCAGTCATAACAAGGTTTCCTCATATTAGATTTTAGCTTTTGCAAGTCCGGGGAATACCATAGTTTATGTTTTACCTCCTTATGGATTCTTTTATGTTGCACTGGTTCCAAGTTATTTGTAATGTCCTCCAAGTTAGAGATCGAGGTTTTTGACATCTCCACCACCGGGTCCTTGGGTGAGAAATGTATATTAGGTCTCAACAATTGTTCTATTCTAATCCGCGTAATTAGCCTGGAATTTCTAGCAATGATATCCGACATCCCCTTATTTCTAGATTTTATTGGGAAATCAGTCTGGATATCGAAGTGCACAAACGAATGGTCAGACCAGGGCAGGGAGATACCTGGAGTTCTTTCCTAACAACATTAGTGGCCGAGATCCAATCCAAACCTAGGTTGGCCACGGTCATATCCAACTCTACTCCCCGGGGGTCTTCATCGTGACCCAGCCAAAAGTTAAAGTCATAGAGGTCCTAAGGTCATCAATCCTCATATCCTTTCCCCCATTAAATATGAATGTTGACACCACCCACGACACATATGTAACCAGATCTGCGATCCTTGACCTGCCACAAACACACCTAGTTCTCCTCAGTAGACCCTCCTACAGTGGGAGACTCATGGTCCCAGAACTTGCACCCTCAGCAGGAGCACCCACAGGGAGGCTTGGGATATCCACACATTGCACACGTGTGTGAGGTCACATGCTGGGCACATGCCACGTTACGTGCATTGCACTAATCAGAGAGTAAAGTTTAAGGCGAAACCTTAACATTAACTATGATTTACTGTGAAAAGGCAACCCAGGGGGGAGGCTTTAAAATGCATTATCGGCCCACACCCTCATTATAGGCCAGCAGTGAAGCCACTGGCATTGCATCTGCTACTGACACTAATGTACAATAGACTCCCAGCACCACCTCCTTGCTAAGAACACATTTCACAGTGAATTACACTTAAACACCTGTCACTGTGAGATGTACATAAAAAGAACGAAGCACTGGCAAAGCCAGTAGCTCTGGCTTTCTAAGTGTAGAAAAGTGTACAACCCCCAATAGCCCAGAAAAGGCTTATCCTCCGTCCTATGAGAGTTGAGCCAAACAGGTCTATTCTTCCTCCAGCGTCGAGTATGTGATGGGGCTGTGCCCCAGGGCTGAGTCCAACCATTGCCCATCTGCAGAGAGCTCGCCATAGGATGAAGTGGGGGCTGCAGTCGAGCAGCACCAGCCTTGCATGTGATGGGGCTGCGCCCCAGGGCTGAGTCCAACCATTGCCCATCTGCAGAGAGCTCGCCATAGGATGAAGTGGGGGCTGCAGTCAAGCAGCACCAGCCTCGCTTGTAATGGGGCTGCGCTCCAGGGCTGGGTCCATTGCCCATCTGCAGAGAGCTCGCCATAGGATGAAGTGGGGGCTGCAGTCGAGCAGCACCAGCCTCGCATGTGATGGGGCTGCGCCCCAGGGCTGGGTCCATTGCCCATCTGCAGGGAGCTCGCCATAGGATGAAGTGGGGGCTGCAGTCGAGCAGCACCAGCTTCACGTGTGATGGGGCTGCGCCCCAGGGATGGGTCCAACCATTGCCCATCTGCAGAGAGCTTGCCATAGGATGAAGATGGGGGCTGCAGTCGAGTAGCACCAGCCTCGCATGTGATGGGGCTGCGCACCAGGGCTGGATCCATTGCCCATCTGCAGAAAGCTCGCCATTGGAGGAAGTGGGGGCTGCAGTCGAGCAGCACCAGCCTCACGTGTGATGGGGCTGCGCCCCAGGGCTGGGTCCAACCATTGCCCATCTGCAGAGAGCTTGCCATAGGATGAAGTGGGGGGCTGCAGTCGAGTAGCACCAGCCTCGCATGTGATGGGGCTGCGCACCAGGGCTGGATCCATTGTCCATCTGCAGAGAGCTCACCAGTGGGTGAAGTGGGGGCTGCAGTCAAGCAGCACCAGCCTCGCTTGTGATGGGGCTGCGCCCCAGGGCTGGGTCCATTGCCCATCTGCAGGGAGCTCGCCATTGGGAGAAGTGGGGGGGCTGCAGTCGGCCAGCACCAGTCTCGCATGTGATGGGGCTACGCCCCAGGGCTGGGTCCATTTCCCATCTGCAGAGAGCTCGCCATTGGGTGAAGTGGGGGCTTCAGTCGAGTAGCACCAGCCTCGCATGTGATGGAGGTGTGCCCCAGGCCTGTGTCCTACCATTGCCCATCTGCAGAGAGCTCGCCTTTGGGTGAAGTCCCATCTGCAGAGAACTTGCCATTGGGAGAAGTGTGGGGATGCAGTCGAGCAGCACCAGCCTTGCATGTGATGGGGCTGTGCCCCAGGGCTGGGTCCATTGCCCATCTGCAGAGAGCTCACCTTTGGGTGAAGTGGGGGCTGCAGTCGAGTAGCACCAGACTCGCATGTGATGGGGCTGCGCCCCAGGGCTGGGTCCAACCATTGCCCATCTGCGGAGAGCACACCTTTAGGTGAAGTGAGGGGCTAGGTCCAACCATTGCCCATCTGCAGAGAGCTCGCCATTGGGTGAAGTGGGGGGCAGTGGGGGCTGCAGTCGAGCAGTGGGGAAAGAGGTCGGGAGTCAGAAGAGGATCTGCAGTCAAAAGAAGTGAGATTTTAAGGGTTAATTCGGGAACAACCTCCATTTATTTATTTCCTTAAAGGAAGGGCCTCATTAGAAGTGAGGTCACAGCTTTGCCAGTTTATGGGTTTGGAACCCACACCAACAATCTTCTGCTTTGACATGGAGTTAATACTGACCTGTAAAGCTGCAGCAACTGTCCATGCATAATTACTGCATGTCCTGTGGGATTCCATAATGGGGCATAGCAGCAGCCGTCCAGTGCATTACTGACCAAGACATACCGCACACACACCCTGTACTCTGTGGCAGCCTGTACTTAGCATGAGATTCAAGGTCCCAAACATGCCACACACAGCATTGTACTGTTGGGCAGTCTCGAACTCAGTAAGAGGTTTGGAGTCACATGACATGCCACGTACACCCCCTGCACTGTATGGCTGCCTCCACAAAGTATGAAAATCAAGGTCCCAAACATGCCACACACACCATTGTACTGTTGGCCAGCCTCAAACTCGGTAAGAGATTTAGGGTCCCAAGACATACTACACATGCCCCATGTACTCTTGGGCAGCCCCCACCCAGCACCTGATTTTGAAACCAAGGCATATCATGTACATAGGTTCTATCCATGGCATGTGTGCTCTCTGGGGGCGAGGGCATCGTGGGATATGTGGTTCCTGTCTGGTCACATATGCATCTTGTACATTTGGTCAGCCCTATTCTGTGGCAACCCTTTGGTCCCCAGCTTGCCATATGAACATCGTGTGCTCTTGAGTATCTTACTATAGACCACACTGTGACCTTTGTGAGCTCAGACCCTTCACATAATATGCATTGTGTGCCCTTAGTCAGCCTCCTATACGGCGTGCACCCTAAGGTCCCAGACCTGTCTAATGCACACTGTGGTACTTTGGACAGACTCTTTGATTCCTGCTCTTTAACATACTCTACTTGTGCTCCTGGGCACCCTTCTGAGGGTGCCTTTTGCCACCAGTCAAGTCACACACAGTGTGCTCTTGGGCCCTTCTCTATAGGACACACTGTGTGAGCTCTATGCTGCAGAGATACCTGGCACACACTCAGGTGTGTGGTTCTCTTCACTGTGCAGCTGCACGTCCTGGACCTCCACCTTTAGGGGTACACTGTGGCTATAATGAGTGCCATCATATCCACAACGTTACCCATCTTCCCCGGGAGACTGCCCCCCACGAGTCTCCTTGACCTACATACAGCACACATACTGTGTAATCCTGGACACTAGTGTCTGGAATGGGAAGCATTATGCACGGCCTCCTTTCGCCCCAGGGCTATAGTGCAAACTACGTACTCCTGGACAGCCTCAGAAATGAAGAGTCTGTGAGAACCCACATATGTCCCAGACCTACAGCACACATACCTTGTACTCCTGGGCAGCCTCGGAAATGAAGAGCACCGTGTAATAACACCCCAGTGTCCCAGACCTACAGCACACACACCTTGTACTCCTGGACAGCCTCAGAAATGAAGAGCATTGTGTGAGAACCCCCCCATGTCCCAGACCTACAGCACACATACCTTGTACTCCTGTGTAGCCTCGGAAATGGGGAGCACTGCGTGGGAACCCCTCATGTCCCATACCTACAGCACACTTACCTTGTACTCCTGGGCAGCCTCTGGAATGGGGAGGACTGTAAGAACCCACGCGCCTCCATGTCCCTATAGCACACATACCTTGTACTCCTGGGCAGCCTCAGAAATGAAGAGCACTGCGTGGGAACCCCTCATGTCCCATACCTACAGCACACTTACCTTGTACTCCTGGACAGCCTCAGAAATGAAGAGCAGTGTGTGAGAACCCACCCATGTCCCAGACCTACAGCACACATACCTTGTACTCCTGGACAGCCTCAGAAATGAAGAGCAGTGTGTGAGAACCCACCCACGTCCCAGACCTACAGCACACATACCTTGTACTCCTGGGCAGCCGCTGGAATGGGGGGGACTGTGTAAGAACCCATCCCCCTCCATGGCCCTATATAACACATATCTTGTACTCCTGGGCAGCCTCGGAAATGAAGAGCACTGTGTTAGAACACCCCTATGTCCCTACAGCCAGCACACTTACCTTCTACTCCTGTGCTGCCTCTGAAATGGGGTGCACTGTATGGTAAATTCACCTATGTGCCTATAGCACACATACCTTGTACTCTTGGGCAGCCTCTGGAATGGGGAGCACTGTGTTAGAACACGCCCATGTCCCTATAGCACACACACCTTGTAC